>NC_044995.1:34977634-35270802 GCF_008728515.1 Papio anubis
AAGTTTGAAACAGGCTCCTGCTGGGTACAGTGGCTCATGCCTGTAATCCCAGTGCTTTGGGAGGCTGAGGCAGGAGGATCGTGTGATCCCAGGAGTTTGAGACCAGCCTGGCAGCCTGGGCTATAATATAGCAAGATTCCACCTCTACAAACAGTAAAATTAGACAGGTGTGGTAATGCACGCCTGTATTTCCAGCTACACTGGAGGTTGAGGCAGGAGAATCGCTTGAGCCCAGGAGGTCGAAGCTGCCGTGAGCAGTGATTGTGTCACTGCTGTACTCTAGCCCGGGCAACAGAATGAGACCCCCATCTCTTAAAAAAGAAAGAAAAAAAAAAAGGGCCAGGGACGGTGGCTCATGCCTGTAATCCCAGCACTTTGGAAGGACGAGACAGGCAGATCACCTGAGGTCAGGAGTTCAAGACCAGCCTGGCCAACATGGTGAAGCCCTGTCTCTACTAAAAATACAAAAAATTAGCCAGGCGTGGTGGCAGGTGTCAGTAATCCCAGGTACTTGGGAGGCTGAGGTGGGAGAATTGCTTGAACCTGGGAGGCAGAGGGTGCAGTGCGCTGAGATCGTACCCCATTGCACTCCAGCCTGGGCAACAAGAGTGAAACTCCATCTCAAAAAAAAAAAGAAAGAAAAAAAGAAACTGGCTTCCATTGGCTCCCATGCAGGTGCAAGCTTTGCTGTCAGCCAACCCACACCCCAATGGCCACTAAAAGGCGGGATGTGGTGACCGCAGGTGGATGTCCTGTTAGCTGAGGCTGCTGCCTGCCTGGTGCTGGGTCAACATAATGGAAGCATGAGAGTCATTACCCCATTTGGAGGCCGAAAGCATAGAATACTCAGGTCCCACAGTGTGCTAACGGTTGGGATCCCAACCCAGTTTATGCACCTTCTGGGCTCTCTCGACTGGCTTATGTGGCCACCTGCAGACAGCAGGGCCATCCTCTCAGGAAATTGCATGCCCTGCTGCAGACGGCTTCTCTGCAAACTCACAGTGGCAAAGGCGGGAGCAAGCTTTGCTCTGCAAGCCAGACAGGCACGGGGAGGAGACGGAGGATGGCACGTTTGCGGGTGGAAAATTAGATGCCTCGAGGAAGGAGCGCTCCTGGGAAGCTGCCCCGTGTGTTGGGAAGCTGGCCGTGCCTGGGCCACAGTGCAGACAGTGGCCAGGGGTGTTATTGATTGGCATTTAGTGATGGCTGGGGGGTGAGCTACCAGACAGCATTGTGGTTTTAGTGGCCGATGCAAATTAGGAAGACTGCAGGCCCCGCCGGGGTTGTGGGAGTAGGGGGAGGCGGTTGTTGCACTTGTAAGCAGGGTCTTGCTGGGGGACTCACAGGATGAAGGCGCGGGGTTTCTGGAGCCGACTGAGGGACTGGAGAAGCCTACGGGGGTCCTCGCCCTGCCAGGGCAATCCTTTGATGCTCTTGATCATTTGGTTATGCAAATCGCTGAGGGGAGGGGTGGGGAGGGCGCAGTGACAGAAAGAAGATGGAGTTAGAAGCATGCCTGCCACCTTGGGGTTCCCAGAGCCATTGGGACCGTCCCCAGGCCACTGAAGCTAAAACATGCAGCTGGGGAAAGACACTGAGCTCAATGCTGCCCCTCTCTCTTCTGCCAGAAAGGGGGACTGGGTCAGTCTCCCCAAGACCTGCAGTGGGGTAGGGCTTTGAGGCAAATTGGACTTGGCCACACGGATCATTGATCCTTTTCAATATATCATTTCCAGCTGGGCGCCGTGGCTCACGTCTATAATCCCATCACTTTGCGAGGCTGAGATGGGTGGATCACCTGAGGTCAGGAGTTCGAGACCAGCCTGGCCAACATGGCGAAACCCTGTCTCTGCTAAAAATACAAAAAGTTAGCGGGGCATGGTGGAGGGCACCTGTAATCCCAGCTACGTGGGAGGCTGAGGCAGGAGAATTACTTGAACCCAGGAGGCAGAGGTTGCAGTGAGCTGAGATAGCGCCATTGCACTCCAGCCTGGGAGACAGAGCAACACTCTGTCTTTAAAAAAAAAAGAAAAAAAAAATTATTTCCATCTGATCATTCCACTTCATTGGATCCTTTTCATCTGGATCACCGAGAAAGTTCTCATATTTAAGAGGCTTTGGGGATATTTATTTACTTGTTGAGACGGAGTCTCGCTCTTTCTCCCAGGCTGGAGCGCAATGGTGTAATCTCAGCTCACCGCAACCCTACCTCCTGGGTTCAAGTGATTCTCCTGCCTCAGCCTCCTAAATAGCTAGGATTACAGGTGTGCACCACCATGCCCGGCTAATTTTTGTATTTTTAGTAGAAATGGGGTTTCATCATGTTGGTCAGGGAGGTCTTGAACTCCTAACCTTGTGATCCGCCCACCTCAGCCTTCCAAAGTGCTGGGATAACAGGTGTGAGCCACTGCATCCAGCCGGGAATATTTATTTAGTTTTAAATTTATTTTTATTTTATTTTATTGAGACAGAGTCTCGCTCTGTTGCCCAGGCTGGAGTGCAGTGGTGCGATCTCAGCTCACTGCAACCTCCACTTTTTGGGTTCAAGTGATTCTCCTGTCTCAGCCTCCTGAGTAGCTGGGATTACAGACATGCATCACCCTGCCCAGCCTATTTATTTTTAAAATTCCATGACAGGCTGGGCATGGCTCATACCTGTAATCCCAGCACTTTCGGAGGCTGAGCGGGGCAGATCACCTGAGGTAGGGAGTTCAAGACCAGCCTGGCCAACATGGTGAAACCCTGTCTCTACTAAAAACACAAAAATTAGCCGGGCATGATGGCACATGCCTGTAGTCCCAGTCACTCCAGAGGCTGATGCATGACAATCGCTTGAACCTGGGAGGCAGAGGTTGCACTGAGCCGAGATCGCGCCACTGCACTCCAGCCTGGGTAACAGAGTGAGACTCTGTCTCAAAAAAAAAAAAAAAAAAACAAAAGGCAGTTGGGGAAACTCAGAAAAGAAGACCCTAAGGAGGGTCTCTGTGGGAGGAGCAAATTAGTCTCTCTCCATGATTTTGTGGCCAGATGTCAAACTCCTTGTTGGCTTCATTAAGGCCTTTGGAGGAATTAATTTGAATACAAGAGCCACAGGTTGAGCACAGCAACTGGGGTGGTACCATCTCCATTAGGGGACATTTGCCAATGTCTGCAGACATTTGTGGTTGTCATGACTTGGGGGTGGGGGTGCTCTCCTGGCATCTGGTGGGTAGAGGCCAGGGATGCTGCTTAACACCCTATAGTCCACAGGACGGGTGCCACCCCAGAGAATGACCTGGCACAGTGCTGAGGCTGAGAAACCCTAGTTTTTTTTTTTTTTTTTTTTAAACAGAGTCTTGCTATGTTGCCCAGGCTGGAATGCAGTGGTGTGATCTTGGCTCACTGTAAACCCTGCCTCCCAGGTTCAAGTGATTCTCCTGCCTCAGCCTCCCGAGTAGCTAGGATTACAGGTGCACACCACGCCTGGCTAATTTTTGTATTTTTAGTAGACACAGGGTTTCACCATGTTGGCCAGGGTGGTCTTGAACTGCCGACCTCAAATGACCTGCCCACGTAGGCCTCCCCCAAGTGCTGGGATTACAGGGGGTGAGCGACCGCACCCGGCCAGAGAAACCCTAGTTTAAGGGGGTAATTACCCTCAAAGCACTCAACCTTACTCGCTTCATTTTGGTTGATGGCTGTGGGCTTAGGCTTGAGCATGCACGCTAGAGGTGCAAACTTTGGCACTGATAACGTGTGTGAATTAGAATGCCTTAGAAATGAAAATTGGATGCTTTCAAACTAAATATTAGTGAGGAATGTCTAAATTACAAATGTTTCTGACAGAACTTCTAGAAATGAGGATCTCGTTTTTCCTGTTTTTTTTTTTTGAATTCCTTACTCCAGACATTTTATTTATTTTTTCTTGTAGAGGTGGGGTCTTGTTATCTTGTCCAAGCTGGTTTCAAACTCTTGGCCTCAAGTGATCCTCCCGCCTTGGCCTCCCAAAGTGCTGGGATTACAGGTGCGTGCTACCGCGTCCTGCTGGCAGTCGTTCAAAGCACATGTTTTAGCTCTGGGCAGGTGGCCTGGAAGGACCCAACCCCAGCCCCTGTGCTCCATGCACCATGCCAAGTGTCCACATGGCCCCACTTACCTGTTTTCCCCAGCCCTCCAGGGAGGCAGAGCAAAGGCAACAGAGGGGTCGCCTGTCACCTCTATATGCGAGTGGCCTTCATACCCAGGGTGGTCAGTGCAGCGGCCACGGCTTGGAATGATGTCCATGACTTTGGCCCACCCCTAGCCCTGCTGACCCGGCTAAATCTGCAAATCTGGCAGGAGTGGCCCCTGTGGGCCGTGGCATTCTCTGAATGGCCAGTCCTCTCTGTCTGTGCCCTGGACGCAGCACTGAGCGCCTGGGGAAGATGGCTCCCCTCGGTGCCTTGCTGGCCTCGGGATCAAAGGCCCTTTCTGCACTTACTTCTTGCTTTCATATAAAGCAATGATGTCCTCAAAAGCGTTAATATCGAACTCCTCAGAGCCGTCAAATGAGAAATCTAGCATTGAACAGCTGAAAGGGAGAATCTGTATAAACTTAACATGCTCCTGGGGTGGGACCCGCAGTCCTGTGGCCAGGCCCTGGGGAGATGGATGCTGCTTCTGCTACCGCAGGTCAGAAGTTACTTTGTCTTTGAGGTAAGGGAGGCAAGGAAAAAAACAAACGAGGACTGGGTGTGGTGGCTCATGCCTATAATCCCATCACTTTGGGAGGCTGAGGTGGGAGGATGCCTTGAGGCCAGGAGTTCGAGACTAGCCTGAGCAACATAATCAGACTCCGTCTTTATAAAAGGAAAAATTAGCCAGGCGTGGTGGCCTGTGCCTGTTGTCCCAGCTACTTGGGAGGCTGAGGCGGGGGGACTGCCTGAGTCCAGGAGGTCGAGGCTGCAGTGAGCTGTGATTATACCACTGCACTCCAGCCTGGTCTCAAGTAAAACAAAACAAAACAAAATAAAACAAAAATGCAACCCATACAACAAAATAGAAGGAAGCTTTCTAGCTCTTGGGAACTTGGGGGACCCCCCCCCAAAAAAAACAAACATAATAGAGGAATGCATTCTCCTTTCTTGCGTCCCATTTTGGGTGAAAAAGGTGATTCCTAAAACTTTTATATATTTATTTTTTTTGAGACAGAGTCTTGCTCTGTCACCCAGGCTGGAGTGCAGTGGTGCGATCTCGGCTCACTGCAACCTCCATCTCCCGTGTTCAAGCAATTCTCCTGCCTCAGCCTCCCGTGTAGCCGGGACTACAGGTGCCCGCCACCGTGCCCGGCTAATTTTTGTATTTTTAGTAGAGACGAGGTTTCACCATGTTGGCTAGGCTGGTCTTGAACGCCTGACCTCAAGTGATCTGCTCGCCTTGGCATCCCAAAGTGCTGGAATTACAGGCGTGCACCATCATGTCCAGCCAGCCTGCTCACTTTTCTACCCTGGTGCTGTCACATGCTTGGGTGCATGCAGGGCCCTTGGGGTCATTGCTAGGGTCCACAAAAGACCCCGCATCATCTCATGTGCAACATCAAAGTGTATGTGTTTCTGACTGTGAATGAAGTAACTTGGCAGAACAACTTTTGGGCCACCCCAGGCAGGACAAGGGAAGAACTCTCCAAGCAATCAAGCCCGTCTCTCCGCACCACCAGCGATACTTAGGCTTCACCTCCCAGTGCCCACCCTAGGCCATAAAATGGATCCTTTGTAAACTGAGTCTCCTCCCATCTTCCTAAAGCGCATGATGTACCAAGGCGTGCTATTCTGTGTCCAGAAAAGCAGCCACCAAATGCTACTTGGTTCTGGGTCTTTCTGGTTCAAAAGGCAGCTCAGTGACTTACTCAGAGCAACCCTGACCTGGGTTTAGAATGTAGCATTCCCCGGTGGCTCACGCCTGTAATCCCAGCACTTTGGGAGGCCAAGGCAGGTGGATCACCTGAAGTCAGGAGTTCAAGACCAGCCTGACCAATATGGAGAAACCCCGTCTCTACTAAAAATACAAAATTAGGCCGGGCGCGGTAGCTCACGCCTGTAATCACAGCACTCTGGGAGGCTGAGGTGGGTGGATCACGAGGTCAGGAGATCGAGACCATCCTGGCCAACAGGGTGAGCCACAATTCACCACCTAAAAAAAAAATGCAAAAAAAAAAAAAAATTAGCGAGGAAAGGTGATGGCAGTGCAGCAGTGCACAGCTACTGGGAGGGCGGGGGCAGGGAGGAGCAGAGCAGATCACGGGGCAGGCTTGCGACCATCAGAGATTATGCCACCGCACTCCAGCCTGGGCAACAGAGCAAGACTCTGTCTCACAAACAAACAAACAAACAAACAAACAAAAAAATAAAATTTGCTGGGCATCATGCAGCGTCACCTGTAATCCCACCCACAGCTGCTCAGGCAAGGCCCAGGAGAATTGGTTTGAATAGCCGGGAGGTGGAGGTTGCAGTGAGCCAAGATCGTGCCATTGTACTCCAGCCTGGGCAACAAGAGCGAAATTCCGCCTCAAAAAAAAAAAGAAAAAAAAAAAAAAAAAGAATGTAGCATTCCCTAAGTTGTTTGAAACAATGCTGCTGCCACCTAATGATCTCAGTGTGGGCAAATCAGGGTCTTGCTCACCGGTAAAGTTTTTCTGAAGGGGTGCTGGCTCCTCTTGGCAGCTCTTCCGGGTGACTTTGGGCACCAGGGCTGCTCATACCTGCTGGAGACACAGAGTGGACGGTGGTTGGGATGGCCTCCTGTGGAGGCTGCAATTATTTTAACCCATTTTATTTATTTATTTGAGATGGAGTCTTGCTCTGTTACCCAGTCTGGAGCACAGTGGCGTGATCTTGGCCCACTGCAACTTCTGGCTCCTGAGTTCAAGTGATTCTCCTGTCTCCGCCTCCTGAGTAGCTAGGACTACAGGCCACTGTGCCCAGCTAATTTTTGTATTTCCAGTAGAGACAGGGTTTCGCCATGTTGGCCAGGCTGGTCTTGAACTCCTGACCTCAGGTGATCTGCCCACCTTGGCCTCCCAAAATCCTGGGATTATAGGCATGAGCCTCTGCGACACCCCCCCACATTTTTTTTTTTTTAATTGTTTACCGACAGGGTCTTGCTGCATTGCCTAGGCCGAGTGCAGTGGTGCGATCATAGCTCATGTAACCTCCAACTCCTGGGCTCAAGCAATCCTCCTGCCTCAGCCTCCCAAGTAGCTGGCGCTAGAGGCACATGTTGACACACATGACGAAGTTTCAACTTTTCTGGAGAGATGGGGTCTCACTATGTGGCCCAGGCTGGTCTCAAATAGCTGGCCTCAAGTGAGCTGCCTTGGCCTCCTAAAGTGCTAAGACTACCAGTGTGTACCATTGTACCCAGACACTTCGACCCATCTTATTATTCATTTATTTATTTATTTACTTACTTTTTGAGACACAGTCTTGTACTGTCGCCTGAGCTGGAGTGCAGTGGCACGGTCTCGGCTCACTGTGACCTCCGCCTCCCAGGTTTAAGTGATTCTCCTGCCTCAGCCTCCTGAATAGCTGGGATTACAGGCGCCTGCCATCACGCCTGGCTAATTTTTTGTATTTTTAGTAGAGACGGGTTTCACTATGTTGGCCAGGCTGGTCTCAACCGTCTGACCTAGTGGTCTACCCACCTCGCAAAAGTGCTGGGATTACAGTGTGAGCCACCGCGTCCAGCCTATTTATTTATTTTTTGAGACGGAGTCTTGCTCTGTCATCCAGGCTGGAGTGCACTGGCATGATCTTGGCTCACTACAACCTCCGCCTCCTAGGTTCAAGCGATTCTCCTACCTCAGCCTCCCTGTGGTAGCTGGGACCACAGGCATGCACTACCATGCCTGGCTAATATTTGCATTTTTAGTACAGATGGGGTTTCACCATGTTGGTCAGGCTGGTCTTGAACTCCTGACTTCAAGCGATCGTCTGCATCAGCCTCCCAAAGTGCTGGGATTTCAAGCGTGAGCCACTGTGTCTAGTAGACCGATCTTAAAAAGCAGCTCATCGGCCAGGCTCACGCCTGAAATCCCAGCACTTTGGGAGGCTGAGGCGGGCAGATCACGAGGTCAGGAGATCAAGACCATCCTGGCTAAAACAGTGAAACCCCTTCTCTACTAAAAATAAAAAAAATTAGCCGGGTGTGGTGGCAGGCGCCTGTAGTCCCAGCTACTCTGGAGGCTGAGGCAGGAGAACGGCATGAACCCGGGAGGCGGAGCTTGCAGTGAGCCAAGATTGCGCCACTGCACTCCAGCCTGGGCAACAGAGTAAGACTCCGTCTCCACACACGCACACACACAAAAAGCAGCTCATCACTCAAATGTGGGCAAAGTCGGGTTAACTGTGAAGTTTTGGATCCCCAAAACAGAGCACTGTCTATTTCCTATTTCTCATGAAAGCTTTATCCTTCCTCCTTTTCATCAAGCCCCTTCCGGAGACAGAAGCCACAGCTGATAACTGAAACTGAAGCTGAGGACGGAAAGTCGGAGCCCTTAGACCCGGGTGAGCCACTCAACCATGCAGGCCTCAGGTTGCTTTGGGAAAAATGAGGACATAGCTTTCTGCCGTCCTTCTATCAGCAACTCTATAGGGCTGACCCAAGTCTTCAGTGGATCAGGCACACCTCCTGCTTCAAACCATCTCTGTCTAGGACAGGGGAACAGAAATGTCCCTTTGAGGCTGGGTTCCCGGTAGAGAATGTCCAGATAAGAGAAGAGGCTGAGGCCGGGCGCGGTGGCTCACACCTGTAATCCCAGCACTTCATGAGTCAGAGGCAGGCGCATCACTTGAGGTCAGGAGTTCGAGACCAGACTGGCCAACATGGTGAAACCCCATCTCTACTAAAAACACAAAAATTAGCCTGGTGCGGTCGCCTGTAGTCCCAGCTACTTGGAAGGCTGAAGCAGGAGAATCACTTGAACCGGAGAGGCGGAGGTTGCAGTGAGCCAAGATTGCGTCATTACACTAGTGCCTAGGCAAGAGAGAGAGACCCTGTCTCTTAAAAAACAAAAAAAGAGCAAGAGAGAGAGAGAGAGAGAGAGAGAGAGAAAGAAGAGGGAGGGCACTAGGAAGAGTTACATTATCACAATCAGCAAACTCCCAGGGCCAGCGGATCAGGAGGCATCATTAGCAAAGGAGAGGCCGGATGGAGCTGCTGAGGGCATGCCCTGAGGTTAAATTACACTCGCAGGTTGAGTTTCTGTTCAGGGTGATGGGAACACTGCAGGTAGACAGGTGGCGTTTGCACAACATAATGCATGTACTAAATGCCAATGAACTGTTCACTTTAAGACGAACTCAGGATGTGCCCCCCTCTCGACAGTGACGCTTGTGTGGGCTCACGCCCCAGCTCCCACCTGCAGCCTTTTCGGCCCTCTCGGCCCGCAGGCGTCCGGCCTCCCGAAGCACGGCCATGGCCCGGATAGCGGCCCGGAGCACGGCCCAGCGGAACACGGCCACAGGGTCCATGCCAATGAGCTCCCGCACGTAGGAGCTGTCACTGCCCCGCAGCAGGGCCACGATGTCTGGCCGCATGTAGTCCATGTTCTTCTCCCGGAAGTCCTGGTGGGGGATGGATGTGGGCGGTCACTCAGGGATAGTCACCAGTGCCTACCAAAGACCCGGGGCTGGCGCAGGAAGGGCTGGTGGTGGGGTGGGGTCCATCCTAAGTGCAAATGGCAGTTCTTGAGCTATGAGTCTTGGGCATTGGAGCTGGGGATTCGCGGTGGGTTCTCAGCACCCTAGAACCTTGGCCACAGGAGGATCCTCCCACGTGGAATTCTGGGCTGACTATGGCTTCCCTCAGGCTTCCGCCAACGGTGATGGGCAGACACCTACCTTGATCTGATATTTCACCTTCCCTGCGAAGTGCTGGATGATGAAGGCTGGCTCCATGACCGGGGTGCCCAGGAAGTACTTATTGTCCTCATGCTGCTGTTTGAACTTGGCCAGCAGGGTCTGGCTCGTGGCGTGGGGGAAGCTGGGAACAGAACACGGAACCTTTGCAGGCATGAACAGCGGCTGATTTACCTGCTGTGTATTTTACCTTGCAGACCCCTGGTGCGCAAGGTGGGTGGGTGCATGGGGTGGGCAGAGCAGTGAATTGGCACAGGGCTCTGTGAGCAGAGGGGTGGGTGAAGGAGCGAAGAAAAGAAGGAATGACAGTGAGCCTGCCTGCCTCATGCCAAACGTGCCGGCGGAGGGCTGGGACGCTGCTATCTGCGTGCGCCTGCCTGCCTCATGCTGAAGACGCTGGCGGCGGGCTGGGACTCTGCTCTCTGCGTCAGCAGGCGCAGCCGCAGCCTGGTACAAGGAGGCTGAGGGTGAAGTGATGCTCTCAAGGCTTCAGGATTTTTAAAACAAAAACATATTTTTTCCTTTGGAGACAGGGTCTCACTCTGTTGCCCAGGCTGGAGTGTAGTGGTACGATCACAGCTCACTGTGGCCTTGACTTCCTGGGCTTGAGGGATCTTCCTGAGTAGCTGGGACTATAGTACAATGTTTTTCTTTTTTAAGAGAAGGGGTCTTGCTATGTTACCCAGGCTGGTCTTGAACTCCTGGCCTCAAGCGATCCTCCTGCCTCAGCCTCCCAAAGGACTAGGATTACAGGCGTGAGCCACCGTGCCCAGCCAGGGCTGCAGAATTAACATTGAGTAGCTCAGTGCCTGAGTCTGGGTGGCTCACTCTCTTTGTCCCCACATGGCTGTTTTCTAGGGGGCTTGGAGAGAGGTCGCTGACCAGGCTTGGTGGCATCTGCAAAGTCTGTCCCGTGGGAGGTCTGGATCTGTTACCCATCGTAGGCAGCTCCTAAGAATAATCCTGGGCCCGGGTGACTTCTGGTCTTGGAGCCATTTGTACCTGAATGCCATACGTTGGACAGGGGGTCCTTCTCCTGCACCACAGTTGGAAGGAGAGGCTGGGAGAGGAGGATGAAGCAGGGCTCTGCTGTGCTCCGGGGAGGGGGAGGTTGTGGGGGCAGAATAAGGGACTCCTTGTACCTGACTGCTTCTACCTCCCAGGAGGGAAATGATGTTGTTGGTTTGGCAAACGCTGCCTGAGCCTGGCCCTACTTTTGAAAACACAGGCAGCGGAATGCCTGTATTTTCATCGGGGGC
Organism: Papio anubis; assembly: GCF_008728515.1. Classification (NCBI taxonomy): domain Eukaryota; kingdom Metazoa; phylum Chordata; class Mammalia; order Primates; family Cercopithecidae; genus Papio; species Papio anubis. The sequence continues at coordinate 34,988,766 of NC_044995.1, forward strand.
TCCGTGTTAACGGGGCCAAGGAGGGGAGAGTCTGTAGCTACGAAAAGTATCATTTCCAGAACCGTAAACACGGTAAGGAGTGTGAGGCATCTGCCTTGAGTGTCCCCCAAAACCCTCAGTCATTGAGATAGGTAATATTTTAGCACACTGTTTCAGAAAATCTAAATCAATGTGCAAAAAGAAACAAAAAGTTCCATGATGAGCAAAAATAGCAAGATTTTAAATAAAGAGACCTGAGCCTGCTGGGCTAGGCCCTGCCTCACGGGCTTCCCCTGATCTGGCCCTGGGAGTTTCCTGGTTGTGATGATGTAGCTCCTCCTGCTGCTGTCTCTACTTTTTTTTTTTTTTTTTTTTAATTTTTAGAGTTGGGGTCTTGCTCTGTTGCCCAGGCTAGAATGCAATGGTGCAATCACAACTCACAGTAGTCTTGACTCTCTGGGCTCAAGTGATCCTCCTGCCTCAGCCTCCTGAGTAGCTGGGACTATAGGTGCATGCCACTGTGCCCAGCTAGTTTATTTATTATTTTTCTGTAGAGATGGGGTCTCACTATGGTGCCCAGTCTAGTCTTTAACTCCTGGTCTCAAGTGATCCTCCACCTTGGCCTCCTGAAGTGTTGGAATTCAAGGTGGGAGCCACTGCATCTGGCCCAAATGCTCTTCTCTTATCTGAACATTCTCTACCTGGACCCCAGCCTCAAAGGGATGTGTCTGTCCCCCTGTCCTGGACAGGGACTAGGTTTGAGGCAGGGGATGTGCCTGATTCATTTGAGACTCTGGCCAGTCCCTTAGAGATGTCACTGGCAAGGGATGGGTCTGATAGAGTTGCTGATAAAACAGTATGTCCATATCTTAACCCCCTCCACCGACTTTTGAATGTGACCTTATTTGGAAAATAGGGTCTTTGCAGGTGTAATTAGTTAAGATGAGGTCATCAGCGTGGGACCTAGTTCCACATGGATAGTGTCCTTCTAAAAAGAGGAGACAGGGTCAGGTGTAGTGGCTCACACCTGTGGTGCCAGCACTTTGGGAGGTCAAGGTGAGAGGATCGCTTGAGCCCAGGAGTTCAAGACTAGCCGGGCAACATAGGGAGATTCCATCTCCACCAAAAAAATTTTTAACCAGCCTGGCCAACATGGTGAAAAAACCCCATCTCTACTAAAAATACAAAAATTAGCTGGGCATGGTGGCAAGGCACCTGTAATCTCAGCGACTCAGGAGGCTGAGACACGAGAATCGCTTGATCCTGGGAGGTGGGGGTTATACTGAGCTGAGATGACGCCAATTAACTTGAGCCAAGATGGTGCCACTACCCTCCAGCCTGGGTGACAGAGACTCTGTCTCAAAAAATATAAAATAAAATAAAATAAAATAAAATAAAACGTAGCTGGGTGTGGTGGTGCATGCCTATAGTCTCAGGCACTTGAAAGACTGAGGCAGGAGGATGGGAGCCTGAGAGGTCGAGGCTGCAGTGAACCAAGGCTGTGCCACTGCACTCCAGCCTGAGCAACAGAGCAAGAGCCTGTCTCAAAAAAAAAAAAAAAAAAAAAAAAAAAGAGGAGGAGACAGGACTGAGAGATGAGAGATGGAGACACACAGGGAAGAAGTCCATGTGAAGAGGGAGATCGGGACTAGAGTGATGTGGTCAAAAGCCAAGGAAAGTCTGGACCCCCAGAAGCTGGAAGGGGCAAGGAAGGGTCCTCCCTTGGAGCCTCTGGAGGCAGCACAGCTCTGCTGACACTTTGACTTTAGACTTCCAGCTTCCAGAATCGTAAGATAATAGATTCCTGTGGTTTTAAGAACTCCACCTCCTGGGTTCAAATGATTCTCCTGCCTCAGCCTCCCAAGTAGCTGGAATTACAGGCACCCGCCACTATGCCTGGCTAATTTTTGTAGTTTTAGTAGAGATGGGGTTTTGCCATGTTGGCCAGGCTGGTTAAAAAGTTTTTTGTAGAGATGGAATCTTTTCTTTTGGGGACAGAGTCTTGGTCTGTCACCCAGGCTGGAGTGCAGTGGCTCGATCTCTGCTCACTGCAACCTCCGCCTCCCAGGTTCAAGTGATTCTCCTGTCTCAGCCTCCCGAGTAGCTGGGATTACAGGCACCCGCCACCATGCCTGGCTAATTTTTGTATTTTCAGTAGAGACGAGGTTTCACCATGTTGGCCAGGCTGGTCTCCCAACTCCTGACCTCAGGTGATCTGCCTGCCTTGGCCTCTCAAAGTGCTGGGATTACAGGCGTGAGCCACTGTGCCCGGCCAAGATGGACTCTATGTTGCCCGGGCTGGTCTTAAACTCCTGGACTCAAGAGCCCACCTGGCTTGTAGCGATTCCTTAGGGGAGCCACAGGAAAGTAGTTCAGTGCATGTCACGTGACTTCAGTGACTACAACTGGGTGACCCAGCATGAGGCGCCTTATTGACCTCCCTGTCTGCCTTCACGGTGCCCTGTGGACTGCGGGGATGAGTGTGGAAGGCTCAGAAGTGAGTTCAGAGCCCGGCAGCATCTGGGTCCCAGTTCCACACACTGTACTGCCCTTTGCAAGAACTTACCAATCCTGTCTCTTGCTCCATTGCTCAGGCTGGAGTGCAGTGACACGATCACAGCTCACTGCAGCCTCGACCTCCTAGGCTCAAGGGATCCTCCTGCCTCAGCCTCCTGAGTAGCTAGGGCCACAGGTATGCCCCACCATGCCCGGTCCCCATCTCTATTTTCTAGACACAGGCCCATAATCCTTTGCTGAAAACTCCTGGTGGATGTGCCTCAAGTGTACAAATTAATCACATGTGTTGATGTTTTCACAGTGAGGTGTTTGTGCATTTTGCACACACAAGCTTGGGTTTTGTGGTCAAGTGAAATTGAACAGACACAAGTTCTCTGGACAAGGCCTGGCGTGGTGGCACACGCCTGTAATCCCAGTACTCTGGGATGCCGAGGCGGGAGGATCCCTTGAGCTCAAGAGTTCGAGACCAGCCTGGACAACGTGACGAAACCCTGTTGCTACAAAGAAATAGAAAAATTAGCCGGGCATGGTGGTGTGACCCTGTAGTCGCAACTACTGGAGAGGCTCACGTCGGGGGATCACTTGAGCCCAGGAGGTCGAGGCTGCAGTGAGCTATGATTGCACCACTACACTCCAGCCTGGGTGACAGAGTGAGACCCTGTCTCAAAAATAAAAAGGAGTTTTTGGGAAAGTCTGGATTTGGGGTAAGGCTCTGGGGGCTGCAGAACCCGACCCAGTGCCCATGTGCAGATGTGCCGGGAGGGACAGGGTGTGGACACTCACTTGCTCTCCTCGTCCAGCAGGTAGAAGAGGCCCGTGGGCTTCTTGCTGATGAGATGGATGCAGCCGACATTGTCTGTGTAGCCGATGTTGTGCCACGTGATCCCCTCGCCCTGATACTCCTCCTGCAGGGGTGATGTGGGGTCAGTACGTTTCTTATCTCCCAGATATGTAATATCTACATAACATGTATTGCGTACAGGTCGAGTATCCCTAATCCGAAAATCTGAAATGCTTCAAAATCGGAAGCTTTTTAAATTGATGCGTGGCTTACAATTAACTCTAATAGGGCAGGGCACGGTGGCTCACGCCTGTAATCCCAGCACTTTGGGAGGCCAAGGCGGGTCGATCACCTGAGGTCAGGAGTTTGAGAACAGCTTGACCAACAGAGTGAAACCCCATGTCTACTAAAGACACAAAATTAGCCAGGCACAGTGGCACATGCCTGTAATCCCAGCTACTAGGGAGGCTGAGGCAGGAGAATCACTTGAACCCGGGAGGTGGAGGTTGCAGTGAGCCAAGATTGCGCCATTGGTCCTACTCCAGCCTGGGCAACAAGAGCAAAACTCTGTCTCAAAAAAAAAAAAAAAAAAGCTCTAATAATACACTTAATTTAATACTATATATCTAAAATGTGATCATGTTAACATGTAATTGACATAAAAAGTAACTGAGAGGCTGAGGTGGGAGGATCGCTTAAGGCCGGGAGCTCAAGACCAGCCTGGACAACATAGCAAGATCCTGTCTATGCAAAAAACAAAATACAGGCCGGGCGCGGTGGCTCACGCCTGTAATCCCAACACTTTGGGAGGCTGAGACAGGCAGATCACGAGGTCAGGAGATCGAGACCATCCTGGCTAACATGGTGAAACCCTGTCTCTACTAAAAATACAAAAAAAAAACTAGCCGGGCGTAGTGGCGGGCGCCTGTAGTCCCAGCTACTCAGGAGGCTGAGGCAGGAGAATGGTGTGAACCCGGGAGGCGGAGCTTGCAGTGAGCCGAGATCGCACCACTGTACTCCAGCCTGGGCGACTGAGCAAGACTCCGTCTCAAAAAAAAAGAAAAAAAGAAAAAATAAACAACAAAAAAAATAAAACATAAAAAAAAAAACTAGCCAGGTGTAGTGGCACATACCAGTAGTCCTAGGTACTTGGGAGGCTGAGGCGGGAGGATGGCTTGAGCCCAGGAATTTGAGAACAGCCTGGGCAATATAGCAAGACTCCATCCCCCCGCAAAAAAAAAAAATCCAACACTTTTGGACTGCCAATGTTATGTGATGCTCAAATACAATGCTCATTGAAGCATTTCAGATTTTGGGTTTTCAGATTTGGGATGTTCAACCAGTAAGTATAATACAAATATTGAAAAATCTGAAAAAATCCCAAACCTGAGACACTTCTGGTCCCAAGCAGTTTGGATAAGGGATCCCCACGCTGTAGGAATGTATTTGTGTATCAATAGGCATGTTTACACGTAAATGTATCTGCATGCATGTATCCTTTGCAGCACTACGCTATAGCAGAGAAATGGAAGTAACCTAAATGCCCATTAATGGATCGAGAAAATGTGGTGCATATACATCAAGGAATACTACCCAGCCATAAAAAAGGAAAGAGATCATGTCCTTTGCAGGAACATGGATGGAGCTGGAGGCCATTATCCTTAGCACACTAATGCAGGAACAGAAAACCAAATATTGCATGTTCTCGTTTATAAGAGGGAACCAAATGATGAGAACACATGGACACACAGAGGGGAATAACACACACTGGGGCCTATTGGGGGTGAAGGGTGGGAGGAGGGAGAGGATCAGGAAAAATAACTAATGGGTATTAGGCTTAACACCTGCGTGATGAAATAATCTGTGCAACAAACCCCCATGACACAAGTTCACCTACATAACAAACCTGCACATGTACCCCTGAATTTAAAAGTGAAAAAAATATACATAAATATATCAATAACAAAATGCATATGAGTACATCAATATGAATACATTAATAGTTATATAAACTTACTAGATAAACAAATGATTGTAAACAGGAAACAAGAATGCACATTCTCAAATACTGACCACAGCTTGGTGCTTTAAATATCACACTTAAGGGCTGGGTGTGGTGGCTCACGTCTGTAATCCCAGCACTTTGAGAGGCTGAGGCGGGCAGATCACCTGAGGTCAGGAGTTCAAGACCAGCCTGGCCAACATGGTGAAAACCTGTCTCTACTAAAAATACAAAAATTAGCCAGGCGTGGTGGCGCATGCCTGTGATCCCAGCTACTGGAAAGGCTGAGGCAGGAGAATTGCTTGAACCTGGGAGGTGGAGATCGCATTGAACTGAGATTGTACCATTGCACTCCAGCCTGGGTGACAGGGCAAGACTCCGTCTCATAAAAAAAAAAAGAAAAAAAAGAAAAAAAAAATCACACTTTAAACCATCTAGAGGTTGGCAAACTTTCTCTGTAATGGGCCAGATAGCACCTTATGAACCAGATACTGTCTGCTGCAACTAATAGTCGTGATGTGAAAACAGCCACAGATGATAATGTAAACCAATGCCAATAAACCTTTATTTATAAAGACAATTTGTGGGACTAGATTTGACCCATAGGCTGTGGTTTGCTGGCCCCTGCTCCAGAGCTATGTTGTCCAACAGGAATCTTCACATTTTGTTTTTTTCTTTTAAGAGACAGGGTCTCACAGTGTTGCCTACACTGGAGAGCAGTGGTGCAATCATAGCTCACTGTAGCCTCAAACTCCTGAGTTCGAGTGATCCACCTGCCTCAGCCTCCCCAGTAGCTAGGACTACAGGCATGTGCCACTATGCCTGGTTAATAAAAAAATTTTTTGGCCGGGCGCGGTGGCTCATGCCTGTAATCCCACCACTTTGGGAGGCCGAGGCGGGCAGATCACAGGGTCAGAAGATTGAGACCATCCTGGCTAACGCAGTGAAACCCTCTCTCTACTAAAAATAAAAAAATTAGCCAGACGTGGTGGTGGGCGCCTGTAGTCCCAGCTACTCAGGAGGCTGAGGCAGGACAATGGCGTGAACCCAGGAGGCGGAGCTTGCAGTGAGCCGAATTTGCGCCACTGCACTCCAGCCTGGGCGACAGAGCGAGACTCCATCTCAAAAAATAAAATAAAATAAAAATAAAATAAATAAAAAATAAAATAAAATAAAATAAAATTTTTTGGCAGAAACTCTGTCTCAATTTTTTTTTTTAAGACACAGGGTCTTGCTCTGTTGCCCAGGATGGAGTACAGTGGTGTGACCATAGGTCACTGCAGCCTTGAACTCCTGACCTCAAGCAATCCTCTTACTTTGGCTTCCCAAAGCACTGGTATTGTTAGCATTAGCCACGATGCCCAGCCTCAAATTTTCTAATAATCACATGTAAAAAGTAAAAGAAAAGGTGAAATTAATTTTTCTTTTTTTTTGAGACAGGGTCTCGTTCTGTCACCCAGCCTGGAGTACAGTGGCACAACTGTAGCTCATTGCGGCCTCGACCTCCTGGGCTCAAGTAATCCTCCCACCTCAGCCTCCTCAGTAGCTACAGATATGTGCCTCTGTGTATAGTTTAAAATTAACTTTAATAATACACTTAATTTAACCCTGTATATCTAAAATGTGATCACGTTAACGTGTAATTGACATAAAAAATGACTGAGAGGCCAATGTAGGAGGCCAGGAGTTCAGGACCAGCCTGGGCAACATAGCAAGACCCTGTCTCTACAAAAAATAAAACCAAAAAACTAGCTGGGTGTGGTGGCGTGCAACTATAGTCTCAGCTACTTGGGAGGCTGTGGTGGTAGGATCATCTAAACCTCAGTGTTCAAGGCTGCAGTGAGCTACTGAGACAGTGTATGTTCTTTTTTCTCACACGCTAAGTCTTCACAATTTAGTGTGTATGTCACCCTTCCTGCACAACTTAATTCTGACCAGCTACACTCCTAATGATTCACGCCAAAAAGCTTAATAGAAAAATCAGCTGGATATTTACATAAGCCTGCCAGTTTCATTTTCCCATCAGAATCATCAATGTGAAGGAGAAGACATGAATAAGGATGGTTGACTATTTAGCTGTGAGAAGACACGTCAGGGCCGGGCGCGGTGCCTCACTCCTGTAATCCCAGCACTTTGGGGAGGCCAAGGTGGGCAGATTGCCCGAAATCAGGAGTTTGAGACCAGCCTGGCCAGCAGGGTGAAACCCCATCGCTACTAAAAACACAAAAAAATTAGCCGGGCATGGTGGCACGTGCCTGTAGTCCCAGCTACTTGGGAGGCTGAGGCAGGAGAATTGCTTGAACCAGGGAGGCAGAGGTTGCAGTGAGCCAAGATCGTGCCACTGCACTCCAGCCTGGGCGACAGAGACAGACTCCATCTCAAAAAAAAAAAAAGACACATCAGATAGGTTATCAATGTCTTTGAGCTAAGCAAATCCTTAAAAGGCAGCCCAGTTTCTCTCTCATCAAAAAGATTTTCTGTTTGGACAGAGAAGCCCCCAAATGAATTATGGCTCAAAACATCCCTGACATTTGCCTCATCCCGGGCTGGGTGGGTTTTCTTAAATTTTCCTTCTGACTGAGAAAAATTCTGTGGCAAGTTCACCAATGATCTGGGCCTCCAGGGAGATTCCAGTTCCAGCTCATTCTATTTTCCCTTTGGGCTGGGTGTGCAACAACATGGTATTTCCTTATAAAATGCTGCAGCTCTTATGGAAAACAGTATGGTGGTTCTTCAAAAAAGTTAAAAACAGAATTACCATAGGATCCAGCAAGTCCACTTCTGGGTATATACCCGAAAGAATTGAAAGCAGTGTCTTGAAGAGATATTTGCACACCCATGTTCAAAAAAGCATTATGCACAATAGCCAAAAGCTGGAAGCAACCCAAGTGTCTACTGAAGGATGGATGAACAAAATGTGGTACATCCAGAAAATGGAATATTACTCAGCCTTGAAAAGGAAGGAAATTCTGACACATGCTACCATGTGGATGACCCATGAGGACTTTACACTATGTGAAACAAGCCGGTCACAAAAACACAAATAATGTCTAATTTCGCTTACATGAGGCACTTAGTAAAAAATGACAGAGACAGAAAGTAGAATGGGCCAGGCACGGTGGCTCACAACTGTAATCCCAAGTACTTTGGGAGACCGAGGTGGGCAGACTGTTTGTGCTCAGGAGTTCGAGACTAGCCTGAGCAACATGGCAAAACCTTGTCTCTACGAAAAATACAAAAATTAGCCAGGCATGGTGGTGTGCACCTGTGGTTTCAGCTACTCGGGAGGCCGAGGAAGGAGGATCACTTGAGCCTAGGAGTTTGAGGCTGCAGTGAGCTATGACTATACCACTCTAGCTGGGTGACAGAGCAAGACCCTGTCTCAAAAAAAAAAAAAAAAAAAAAGTGGAAAGGTGAGTTCAGGGCTTGTAGGAGGGGGAATGGGGAATGAGTGTTTCATGGGGACAGAGTCTCAGTTTGGCAAAATGAAAGAGTTCTGGAGATGTATGGTGGTGGTGTTTGCATAACTGCGAATCTGTGAATGCACTTACCGCCGCTGAACTGAATATTTACGAATGGTTAAGATGGTAAATTTCACGTGATGTCTGGTTTACCAAGTTCAAAAAATTGACAAAAAAGCCCTTTCCGCACCTGCTCCAGCTTGAAGATGTGCTGGTTGAAGTAATACTGTAGCTGCTCATTGGCGTAGTTGATACAGAACTGCTCGAAGCTGTTCCTCTCGAAGTCTTCAAATCCGAAGATGTCCAGGACCCCGATGGACAGGCACTGGGAGAGACAGAGAAAATGGTCACTGCCCGCAGGTGCCCCCTGTGGGAGCCAGCCTTCATGAGAGGGGCTGGCTCTACAGGCTGTGACCTGTTAGGTCCTGAGTCCCCGCTGCTCGGCAGAACACTTTGCCATTACCAGCATGGAATCCATACTTTTTTTTTTGAGGCAGGGTCTTGCTCTATTGCCCAGGTTGGAGTGCAGTGGCGCCACCACAGCTCACTGCAGCCTTGACCTCCTGGGCTCAAGCAATCCTTCTGCCTCAGCCTCCTGAGTAGCTGGGACCACAGGTGCATGTCAGAATCTGTCGTTTTTGAATAAGGGGCCCTGTTTTCATTCTGCCCTGGGCCTGAATTTTGTAGCCTGTCCTGTTTCCTGGTCCTGCCTGTTGGGGGAAACAGCCTCTTGACTACAGATGCCTCGGCTCCAGATGTTCTGGGTTGCCCACCAAGGATGTTGGTAGTGAGGATGTGGCCTCCCCTGACCTGGCTTGAGGGAGGAAATGGGGGCACTCACCGAGACTGCCTCTTCCACGTCCTTCTTGTTGAGGAGTGCGTGGTTGATCCGCAGCACAATCCAGTCGAACAGGGCGCTGTACAGAGACTTGGCCATGGAGTCGCGGGCAGTGATGGCCTATGGACACAGAGCGGGTGGCTCACCTCCAGCACGGCAGGCCCTGCACTGGAGTCTTGCTCTGCCGCCCAGGCTGGAGTGCAGTGGCACGATCTCGGCTCATTGCAGCCTCCACCTCCTGGGTCAAGCGATTCTCCTGTCTCAGCCTCCCAGGTAGCTGAGATTACAGGTACGCACCACCATACCTAGCTAATTTTTGTATTTTTACTAGAGACGGAGTTTCACTATGTTGGCCAGGCTGGTCTCAAACTCTGACCTTAGGTGATCCGCCTGCCTTGGCCTCCCAAAGTCCTGGGATTACAGGCATGAGCCACTGTGCCTGGCCAAGATGGCCCTTGGTATATATATTTTTTTGACATAGGGTCTCACTCAGTTGTCCAGGCTGAAGTGCATTAGTACAATCTTGGCTCACTGCAAACTCCACTTCCTGGGCTCAAGTGATCTTCCTGCCTCAGCCTCCACTGTAGCTCGGGCTACAGGCGCACAACACCACACCTGGTTAATTTTTACTTTTTTTTTTTTTGAGGTGGAGTCTTGTTCTGTCACCCAGGCTGAAGTACAGTGACATAGTCTTGGCTCACTGCAACCTCTGCCTCCTGAGTTCAAGCGGTTCTCCAGCCTCAGCCTTCTGAGTAGCTGGGATTACAGGTACACACCAGCATGCCTGGCTAATTTTTGTACTTTTAGCAGAAAGGGGTTTCGCCATGTTGGCCAGGCTGGTCTCAAACTCATGGCCTCAAGTGGTCTGCCCACCTCAGCCTCCAAAAGTGATGGGATTACAGGCATGAGCCACCGTGCCTGGCCTTAATTTTTAATTTTATTGTGGAGACGGGGGTCTCACTATGTTGCCAAGGCTGGACTCGAACTCCTGGGCTCAAGCAATCCTTCTGCCTTGGCCTCCCTAAGTGTTGGGATTACAGGCGTGAGCCACTGCAATCAGCCAAGGTGGTCTCTGTCAATACTCAACTCATCCAACACACACCTTTCACCCTGTCCTGGAGGACGTGCCTGCACACTGAGGCGTTAACAGACCCAGTGGCCTCTGGAATGGCCACGGAGGCCTTTCCATACACTCCTCAGAGCAACCAAAATTGCTGCTGAGTGAGGAACTTGGGCTCAGGGAGGGGGTGGGGCATGCAATTGTGGTAGAACCAGCAAGGAGGGTCTAACTAACTTCAGGCCCCTTGTTCTTCCAGGGGCACCATGTGGCTATCACCGTGTGCATCAAAGCTCTTTTGTGGCCGGGCGTGGTGGCTCATGCCTGTAATGCCAGTACTTTGAGAGCCAAGGCGGGTGGATACCCCGTCTCTACTAAAAATGCAAAAAAACAAAAAACAAAAAACAAAAAAAAAACCAGTCTGGGCACAGTGGCTCAAGCCGGTAATCCCAGCATTTTGGGAGGCCGAGGCGGGTGGATCACCTGAGGTCAGGAGTTCAAGACCAGCCTGACCAGCATGGTGAAACCCTGTCTCTACTAAAAATACAAAATTAGCCGGGTGTGGTGGCAAATGCCTGCAATCCCAGCTGCTCAGGAGGCTGAGGCAGGAGAATTGCTTGAACCCGGGAGGCGTAAGTTGCAGTGAGCCGAGATTGTGCCATCGCACCCCAGCCTGGGCAACAAGAGCGAAACTCTGTTTCAAAAATAAAATAAAAATAAAAATGCAAAAATAATTAGCCAGGCCTCGTGGTGCACACCTGTAATGCCAGCTACTCAGCAGGCTGAGGCATGAGAATCACTTGAACCTGGGAGGAGGAGGGTGTAGTGAGCCGAGATAGTCCCACTGCACTCCAGCCTGGGCGAGAGTGAGATGTTATCTCAAAAAAAAAAGCTCTTAAGGTCCAATCTATATAGAATAAATTGTCTTTTTTTTTCACATACTCAGGTCGCAACTCTGACAGATGTATTCAGCGGCAGACAAGATCTAGAATGTGTCCCCTTCGTTTTGCATTTCTTGGGTGTCAAGGAAATGGAGCTGCCTGGCGCCTTTGGCTCTGCATGGAGCTTCTTGGGGGCACCAGTGCTGCTCGGGTCTTGGGTGATGTGCAGCAACTTCCTGGCAACATCACGTGGTGTGCTGGACCCATGTGGGTTCAGAATGTCCCCTGTGCCTGTTTGAAATGCCACAGCAGCTTCCCATCGGGTGGGGGGCTAAAAATCCCCATCGTGACTAGGTACTTTCCTATTGTTAAACAAGCTGCAAGTGATCCTGCTCTGGAGATGTAAAAATGCAAGAGAAATACAGCACAGAGAAAACATCCAGGCTGGGGCAAAACCAGAAGGAGGCACCTTAACCAGGTTTAGAGTCACAGGCTTGAGACTTACAGGCTGGGAGTTACACAAGGGTAGTCAGTGCCATGTTCCAGAGTCCAGGGATGGGCAAATTTTATTCTGGAAGGGACCAAGGAGTCATTATTTTTGGCTCTGGGGCCTGATGTTCTCTGTCGCAACTGCTCTGCTTAGCTGCTATGGTCCCAAAGCAGTCTTAGGTGGTATATAAATGAATGGGTATGGCCATGTGCCAATAAAACTTTATTAGCAAAACCAGGTGGAAGGCTGGATCTGGCCAACTATTGCTGGTGAGAATCAGCACACACACGGAACATATAGAAACATAGATATGAATGCATGTGGCTCAAGTTCTGGCCTGGGGGCCATGGTTTGTGTCCCAGGCTGGCCTGAACTCACATGACAATCAGAGGCACTGCCTGGGTTCCATTCTAGCATTTCAGGGACAGGAACGGCCCACTCACGCCAGCTCTTTCCAAAGACCATTCCCGCTTGGGTTTTGGGGTCTGGCACTCTGTGAGTGCCTGGGCAGCGCTCACCTCGCTGAGGCTGTAGGGAAGGATGAGCTTGTCGTTGACGGTCACCGTTTTTCTTTTGGTCAGAACCTCCACCAAGATTTCTCGCTTTACCTGTTTGGAGGTCAAGGAGAGGGAGAAGGAAAAGGAAGATGGAGGGCATATCAGGCATGTCCTGGTGTCACTGAGGCAAGGCCCGGGGCCTGAGGCAGCTGGGAGACGGACCCTCAGCAGCCAGGCCTGGAAGTGGGCCCTGAAGCCTGCCCACCCACCCACGATTTTTTTTTTTTTTGAGACAGAGTCTCACTCTATCGCCCAGGCTGCAGTACAGTGGTGTGATCCTGGCTCACTGCAACCTCCGCCTCCCGGGTTCAAGCGATTCTCCTGCCTCAGTCTCCCCAGTAGCTGAGGTTACAGGCGCCTGCCACCATGCCCAGCTAATTTTTGTATTTTTTGTAGAGATGGGGTTTCTCCATGTTGGCCAGGTTGGTCTTGAACTCCTGACCTCAGGTGATCCGCCTGCCTGGGCCTCCCAAAGTGTTGGGATTACAGGCATGAGCCACTGCGCCTGGCCTGCGATGTTGTTTTATACTTGGCAGGTTTCAGAATTCCCACATAGCATGGGCTTGCCGGATGCTCACTCCGTGGCCCGGGTATGTGCGCGCACAGGCCTTATGTGAGTGTGAGCCGTGGGTCCAGGTGGCGCCCGGTGACCAGCACTCACTGCTTTGCCTGTTGGAGCTGGTGGCTCCCATCCATTGCACAGGGGCTGGGCTTAGACCTTACCCAGACAGCCGACATGCTCATCCCTCCCCCAGCTGCCAAGCTACCTGAGCTGGTGGTCTCTGCCCACCAGCAGCAAGAGTGGGGAATAAGCGGGGGCCTTCTCTCTCTCTTTTTTTTTTTTACATGGAGTCTTGCTCTGTCACCCAGGCTGGAGTGCAGTGGCGCAATCTTGGCTCACTGCAACTTCTGCTACCCGAGTTCAAGTGATTCTCCTGTCTCAGCCCCCTGAATAGCTGGGACTACGGTGTGCGCCACCATGCCCAATTAATTTTTGTATTTTTCGTAGAGATAGGGTTTCTCCATACTGGTCAGGTTTTGGGGCCTGATGTTCTCAAACTGGTCTCGAAGTCCTGACCTCAGATAATCCACCTGCCTCAGCCTCCCAAAGTGCTGGGATTACAGGCGTGAGCCATCGTACCCAGCTGGCAGGGGCTTTCTCTGAATATCCCAGCAGATGCTCACATATCCCCAAGAACTCAACAGAAGCTGGGGCTCCTGTACCAAGAATGGAATGCTAAGCATAAATGGATTAAAACACAAAAGACTGGGGTAGGGTTCCTCGGCCTCACTGCCTTTTGCACTTGGGGCTGGATAATTCTCTGCCGGGGGGGGGGGCTGTCCTGTGCACTGCGGGGTGTTGAGCAGCATCCATGGCCTCTACCTAGCAGATGCCAGGAGCAACCCAGAGTATGGCAACCAGAAAGGTCTCCAGACATTGCCCAGTGTGTCCTGGGGGCACAACTGCCCCTGACTGAGAACCAGTGGAGGAGGAAGGGATGGCAGGTCCAATGAGAAAATGATCAAACCAGAAGTTTTTGTTTTTTAAGAGATGGGGCCTTACCCTGTCACTCACCCCAGCTGGAGTGCAGTGGCACGATCACAGCTCACTGCAGCAATGAACTCCTAGGCTCAAGTAATCTTCCTGCCTTGGCCCCCTGGGTAGCTGGGATTACAGGAGCACACCATCAACACCTGCACGTAGCCCCAAGCTATAGTTTTTTTCTTTCTTTGAGACAGAGTGTTGCTCTGTCGCCCAGATTGGAGTGCAGTGGCACAATCTTGGCTCACTGCAGCCTCTGCCTCCCAAGTTCAAGTGATTCTCGTGCCTCTGCCTCCCGAGTACCTTAGACTATAGGCACGTACCACCATGCCTGGCTAATTTCTTTTTGTATTTTTAGTACAGATGGGGTTTCACCATGTTAGCCAATCTGGTTTTGAACTCCCAACCTCAGTTGATCCTCCCACCTCGGCCTCCCAAAGGGCTGGGACTACAGGTGTGAGCCATCGCACCTGGCCCCTGAGCTGTAGTTTCAGAGAGGCTTTCACTTGAGGGTGGGAGGAGGAGATGCCCCTGTCCACAGAGCTCATCAGAAATGAGGAAGCAACACTGTAGAGATGAGAGCGGAAGACGTAAGGTCGTGGTTGATGAAACCTCAGCCTACGTAGGAAGTTCTGGGTACGGTCCCTCGTATTGAGAGATAGCCAGCGGCCCTGAGTCAGGCCTGAGGAGGGACAGAGATGGCGATCAGTACCTTCAGAAGCTGCGACAGGGTGTCCAGCACCTCGGGCGGCCCGACCTCCAACCCTTCCTCTCGGCCTGTAGCTCTCTTCTTGTAAGTGACGTTGCCTAGGTACAGGATGGCCGAGAGGACGGCAAAAATCCTGGGAAAGAAAAGGCACTCACATTTGGGCAGTTTCTACATTCCTAAGACATCAGATACTTCCAGGACTGGGCTGAATCCATAAAACCAGCAAATTTTGTTCAGAACACATGAAGTTGGAAAAATATCTAAGGCCTCTGTTGAAGACTGCCTCTGTGGAATGTGACTTTGCAGACAGTTACCTTCTTCCTGAGATTTGATCTGGCTCTGTCGCCCAGGCTGGAGTGCAGTGACACGATCATAGCTCACTGTAACCTCCAACTCCTGGGCTCAAGTGATTCTACTGCCTCAGCCTCCTGAGTAGCTGGTACTACAGGCCACTACATTTGGCTAATTTAAAACCATATTTTTAAAGGGATGGGGTCTTGCTATGTTGCCCAGGCTGGTCTCAAACTCCTGGTCTCAAGTGATCCTCTTGCCTTGGCCTCCTGAATACCTGGGATTATTGGCATGAGCCACTGCACCTGGCTAGACAGCTATTTTCTCTTTTTATGAAGCAGGGTCTCACTCTTGTCACCCAGGCCGGAGTGCAGTGGCACAATCACGGCTCACTGCAGCCTCAACCTCCCTTGGCTCAGGTAAGCCTCCTACCTTAGCCTCTTGGGTAGCTGGGACTATAGGTTTGCACCACCATGCCTGGCTAGTGAAACTGTTTAAAAAAAAAAAAAAATGTGTACAGATCCCTCTAACTAGCCTCCAGACCAAGAAATAGAACATTCCAAGTCCTGAGTCCTGGAGCCCCCCAATCCCAGAGGAACCACTGTCCTGACGTCTAATGCTGTCTGTGAACTTGATGGGATGTCTGGCCAGTCACTGGCTATGTTGTCCAGGCTGGAGTCCACTGGCTATTCAGAGGTGCTATCTTTTTTTTTTTTTTTTTGGGAAAGGTTTTTGCCTTTTCCCCCGGGCGGGGGTGCCTTGCACCAATTTGGCTCACGGCTGCCTCTGCCTCCCGTGTTTAAGTGATTCTCGTGCCTCAGCCTCCTGAGTAGCTGGGATTACAGGCATGCACCATCATGCCTGGCAAATTTTTCATATTTTTAGTAGAGATGGAGTTCCGCCATGTTGCCCAGGCTGGCCTTGAACTCCTGAGCTCAGGCAATCCACCTGTCACGGCCTCCCAAAGTGTTGGGATTACAGGCGTGAGCCACTGCGCCCAGGCCAGAGGTGCCATCTTAGCTCATTGTAACTGTGAACTCCTGGGCTCAAGTGATCCTCCTACCTCAGCCTCCCAAGTAGCTGGGACTACAGGTGTGTGCCACCATGCCTGGAAAATTAAAAAAAAAAAAAAAAAATAGATGGGGTCTTGCTATGTTACCCAGGTTGGTCCCAAACTCCTGGTCTCAAGCGATCTTCCTGCCTTGGCCTCCCAAATAGCTGGGATAACAGGCGTAAGCCACCATGCCTGCCTGGTTTAAAAAAATTTAAATTGCTGGGAGCGGTGGCTTGTGCTTGTAATTCTAGCACGCTGGGAGGCTTACGCAGGTGGATGGCTTGAGCCCAGGAATTCAAAATTAGCCTGGGCAACATGAGGAAACGCTGTCTCTACAAAAAATCGTCCGGGTGTGGTGGCACGCACCTGTAGTCCCAGCTACTTGGGAGGCTGAGGTGGGAGGATCACCTGAACCAGGGGAGGTCAAGGCTGCAGTAAGCCATGATCTCACCACTTCACTCCAGCTTAGGTGAAAGAGTGAGACCCCACCTAAAAAAAAATAATTAAATTGTAGTAACATAAGCATAATATGAAATTCACTACCTTAACTTCTTTGATTTTTAGAGACAGGGTCTTGCTCTGTTGCCCGGGTGAAATGAAGTGGTACAATCCTAGCTCACAGCCTTGAACTCCTGGCTTTAAGTGATCCCGTTGCCTTGGCCGTCCAAAGCACTGTGATTACATGTGTGAACAACCGCACCCAGTATTCTTTAAACTATTTTTTTTTTTGAGACTGGGTCTCGCTTTGTCACCCAGAGTGGCGTGATTAGTTCAGTGGCGTGATCGTGGCTCACTGCAGCCTCTTCCTCCCTGGCCCAAGTGATCCTCCCTCCTCAGCACCACAAGTAGCTGGGACCACACGTGTGTACTACCACGCCTGACTAATTTTATTTATTTTTTGTAGAGATGGGGTTTCACCATGTTGCCCAGGCTGGTCTTGAACTCCTGGGCCCATGTAATTCTCCACCTTGGCCTCCCAAAGTGCTGGGATTACAGGCGCGAGTGAGTCACCTGGCGCCTGGCCAAACCATTTTTAAGGGTACAGCTCGGCAGTGTTAAGTATGTTCACATTACCTTTAATTGGCATCGCCTAATGACCAATGGCTTCAGCCCCTTCTCATGTGCTCACTTCTATTGGGCCACACTTCCTATGGCGGCTCTGTTCAGGACACTGCCTGCCCGTTTTCACTGGGTTGCAGGTTAGACCTCAGAGTGACTGGTAAGGGACATGTGGGCCCCCTGTACGCTCTGAGGGACGGTCCCCGGGACCCGCACACTTACTGCTTCTTGGTGGCGGGGAGGAAGCCCACCATCTCCATGGCCTGCTTGAGCCTCTCAAAGTCATGCTTCAGGTCCTCCCCATCTTCAATCTTCAAGTTATGCTGGAAAACAAAGGCGTCGGTACTTTGGGCATTCCTAGGCCGGCGAGGGTGGCGTGCCAGAGTGATTTTGGCCGGAGCTAGCGGGGCAGGGCCCCAGGACCAGGGGAATGAATGGGTTCTTTTAATGCTGCCTTCTGGGAGCGGGTTTGGGGGCCAGGGCAGGCTGCCTCTGACTTCCCGGCTGTGCATAAACAGCTTGAAGCCGGGAACAGAGGTGGCGTTTGTGACTGGGGCTTGAGGCTGTTTACCTGGTTGAGGTAGAAATAATCTTCAGGCTGCTTGAGCTGAAATTCTCGGCGCTCTTCCTCGCTGACCCCGAGTAACAAATAATAAAACACGTGGTAGTTCCTACAGGTCAAAATTGGGAGGAACACAGTTGTTTTTGGAGGCCAAGCAATAGCTACTCTGCAAACCACTACTAACATGGCTTTGGAGAGCACACCTCAAATATGTACAAATTTAAAACAGCAAGTCAGTTCTTATGTCTTCAAAAAACAAAAAGAAACAAATGAGCATCTTGAGCAAATAGATTTCCAGAGGACTGGAGGTGGGTGGGTGTACATCTCACTAACTTGTCAATCGGAAATATTTCTTTCTTTTTTTTTTTTTGAGATAGGGTCTTGCTCTGTTGCTCAGACTGAAGTGCAATGGTGCGATCACAGCTCACTGTAGCCTCGACTGCCTGGGTTCAAGTGATCCTCCCAGGTCAGCCTCCTGAGTAGCTGGGACTACAGGTGTGTGTCACCATGCCCAGCTAATTTTTTTTTTTTTTTTTTTTTCAGAGATGGGATTTCGCCATGTTGACCAAGCTGGTCTCGAACTCCCGGGTTCATGTGATCCTTCCGCTTAGGCCTCCCAAAGTGTTGGGATTACAAGTGTGAGCCACTGCTACAGGCCTGCTTTTTTTTTTTTTTCTTAAAGAGACAAGGACTGTAGCCGGGCGTGGTGGTGCACGTCTGTAACCCCAGCTACTTGGGAGGCTGAGGCATGAGAATCGCTTGAATCCAGGAGGTGGAGGTTGCAATGAGCCGGGAGGACACCACTGCACTCTAGCCTGGGTGACAGAGCAAGACTCTGACTCAAACAAACAAACCAAAAAAAAAAAAAAAAAAACCCCAACTAACCAAACAAAAACAAAGAGACAAGGATTTGCTCTATTGCGCAGGCTGAAGTGTGGTGTCTAGCTCACTGCAGCCTAAACCTCCTGGACTCACGTGATCCTCCCGCCTAGACCTCCTGAATAGTTGAGACTACAGGCACACGCTACCATGCCTGAGAAATGCTTCCAATCTAAGTATATTTTGTGCAGACATCTGAGCACGTACTGGGGATAAAACCTCCAGGGAGGCACACAAAGGTGGCTTGGGAGGTATGAGGACAAAGTGTGAGGCCACAGGAGCAGGTATGGGGAGAAGATGGATGGGCAGGCCCTGCTCCTGTGAGAGCCTCCACGGCCTCCCCGAGTTCTTCTGACCTCAGGACATTTGCTTTGCTTCTCTCCTCTGTAGGAAGAAACGCAGACATGACGTGGCATTCAGAGATTCCTGGGAAAACGTTCTCCTACCTCTCATCCTTCTCCTGAGACACCAGGCGAGACTTTTCAAGCAGATATTTCTCGACGACAGCTCTGTCATTAAGAGAAAAAGAGAAAGAACAAAATGTTACATTTTAGTTTTGTGTTAATATTGAGCTTTTTTTTTTTTTTTTTGAGATGGAGTCTCGCTCTGTCATTTAGGATGGAGTGCAATGGTACAATCTTGGCTCACTGCAACCTCTGCCTCCCGGGTTCAAGCGATTACGTTGCCTCAGCCCCCAGAGTGGTTGGAATTACAGGCGTGTGCCACCATACCCAGCTAATTTTTGTATTTTTAGTAGAGGTGGGGTTTTGCCATGTTGGCCAGGCTGATCTCGAACTCTTGACCTATGTCAAGTGATCTGCACACCTTGGCCTCCCAAAGTGCTGGGATTACAGGCATGAGCCACCACGCCTGGCCAATATTTGTTATTCACTGTCTTTTTTATTCTAGCCATCCTAGTGGGGGTGCAGTGGTATGTCGCTGTGGGCTTTTTTTTTTTTTTTTTTTTGAGATGGAGTATCATTCTGTTGCCCAGGCTGGAGTGCAATGATGCGATTTTGGCTCACTGCAACCTCCACCTCCTGGGTTCAAGCGATTCTCCTGCCTCAGGCTCCCGAGTAGCTGGGATTACAGGCATGTGCCACCATGCCTGGCTAATTTTGTATTTTTAGTAGAGATGGGGTTTCTCCATGTTGGTCAGGCTGGTCTCGAACTCCTGACCTCAGGTGATCCACTTGCCTCAGCCTCCCAAAGTGCTGGAATTACAGGCATGAGCCACTGCAGCATTTGTTTTGAGGCAGGATCTTGCTCTGTTGTGCAGGCTGGAGTGCAGCAGCACAATAATGGCTCAATGCAGCCTTGTCCTCCTGGGCTCAAGTGATCTTCCCACCTCGGCCTCCCGAGTAGCTGGGACTACAGGCTAATTTTTGTAGTTTTGTAGAGACCGGGTTTCGTCATGTTGTCCAGGTTGTTCTATAACTCCTGGCCTCAAGTGATCTACCTGTCTCAGCCTCCTGAAGTGTTGGGATTACAGGCATGAGCCACGCATCTGGCCTGTCACTGTGGTTTGGATTTGCATTTCCGTGATGACCAATGGCAAAAACATCTTCTCACGTGCTGCCTGGCCATTCATAGGTCTTCTCTGATAAAGTATCCATTGACGTCTTTTGTGGTTTTCTTATTGGGGTGTTGGTCCTATTATTGAGCTGTAAATGCTCTTTCTATATTCTAGATGCAAGTCCTTTCTTGGTTCTGATTTGCAGGTACCTTCTCTGGGTCTGGGGCTTCCTCTCCAATTTTGTCACAGTGTCCTTGGAAGCCCAGGGGTCTGTGATACCCATCAATACTTGGTTGTATCCATACGGTCTGGTGTTCTGCCGTTTGCCGATCATTTTCTTTTTCTTTTTTTTTAGATGGAGTTTTGCTCTTGTCGTCCAGGCTGGAGTGCAGTGGCGTGATCTCCGCTCACTGCAACCTCCGCCTCCTGGGTTCAAGCAATTCTCCTGCCTCAGCTTTCCAGTAGCTGGGATTACAGGTGCCCATCACCACGCCAAGTTAATTTTTGTATTTTTAGTAGAGACAGATTTCACCATGTTGGCCAGGCTGGTCTCGAACTCCTGAACTCAGGTGATCCACCTGCCTCGGCCTCCCAAAGTGCTGGGATTACAGGTGTGAGCCACTGCTCCTGGCCTTGCCAATCATTTTCTCTGTGCCAAGCAGTTAAGGTGTTTCCTCCAAATTAAATTCTCAGAGGTCCCTCAGGAGGCACCTGGCATCATGTGGGACCTTGAGTCTGAGGGTGCCAGCACAGGGACTACGGTGTCTCTGCAGCCCCAAATATCTCTCGATGCTAAAAGTAGTGGCAGGGAATGCTTTTTCGAGGACAAATACGTTCTAGGCATCATTTGATATATTTCTCAGGGACTCCTCTTACACGCTGGGGCAGGCACGGTGGCTCCTGAGGAGTGGACAAGGAGCCAAGGCTTGGTGAGACTACGTGCTGCCCAGGGTCCTGTGGGAAGCGGGTGGCCTGGTGGGATCACTTCGCACCAGCTGGGGCTGGCTGAGTCTGGTGGGGCCGGTCTATCATGGGGTCCGCCATCACTAGAGATGTGAGCTCACTAGGGGCTCCAGATCACCCTCATCTGAGCTTATCCTGTTATGCAGGAGACACAGCTGGTGCCCAAGGGGTGGCAGGGCCAGGGTACAGCACAAGGTTCCTCATTCAGGGCCTGCTGAATGCCGCCTGCCTGTCTCTCCAGGACAGCAGTCTTTTTTTTTTTTTTTTTTTGAGACAGAGTTCACTCTGTCACTTCAGGCTGCAGTGCAGTGGCATGATCTCGGCTCACTGCAACCTCTGCCTCCCATGTTCAAGCAGTTCCCCTGCCTCAGCTTCCCAAGTAGCTGGGATTACAGGCATGCCCACCACACCCAGCTAATTTTGTATTTTTAGTAGAGATGGGGTTTTACCATGTTGGCCAGGCTGGTCTTGAACTCCTGGCCTAACGTGATCCAACAGCTTCAGTCCCCCAAAGTGCTGGGATTACAGGCATGAGCCACCATGCCCAGCCCAGGACAGCAGTCTTTTGTCTGCAGGCTCACATAGGGACATACACGATGCACAGGTGACTTTCGATGGGCCTGGCCTAGGTCCTCTCTTCTTTCAAATAGGAGAAAAAAATGTTTCCTTCTATTCCTTTGCCGGGCTAGTAACCAGTTTCAGCACCTTCCTGCATTCCTGGGGAGGGAGGCTGTGTCTGTTTCTAGAAGGAGCCTCATGTTTCAATTTCAGCCAGTGGCCGATTCCCTGCGCTGCATCTGCGGGTCTGGCAGAGGACGTGGCTCCACGGTGGCAGGATGGCAGGGCTAGCACACTGGGTGTCTAGCATCAAAATGCCGCTTGACCGATGATGACCCCTTCCCTTCCCCAATCATTTTCAAGGCCTGGGCCTAATAAATGGGTCTTACAGGGACCCAGGGCTCCTCCGGCACTGAGTCCTTGAACACACAGGAAGCTGCAGCCTCATAAATTGGGGAACTGGGCAGGGAGGCTTGGACTACGCCTGACCCTTGGCTTTCGTGGGAATGGCATGGAGAAGTGTCACCTGCCTGAAGGTAGGCAAAAGGAGAACCGGTCCGAGCCGGCTCCTTGTGTGATTGCTGTGGCCATTCTTGGGATGGGAAGTGCGCCTCCCTCCCTGGGGCGAGGATGGCCACAGTCCTGAGGTTGTGGGTGGAGGCAGGACTCCCTTTCCTGAATCCAAGGCCACAGATATGACTTTCCAAAGCTGGTCTGGGAGACCTGGTCACAGAGGGCCACTGGTCCTGAATATGACAGCACCCTGGGGAAGGCAAGGGAGGCTGAACCGTTTAGCTATGGGCTGGGCCAGGACAGCCCTTCTGGTGTGTGGTCCAATGGCGGGCCCTGGAAGTTATGCCTCCTAGAACCTGGGGATGTGACTTTATCTGGAAAAAGGGAGCTGGGCGCAGTGGCTCATGTCTGTAATCCCCAGAGCTTTGGGGGGCCAAGGTGGAAGGATCTCTTGAGGCCAGGAATTCACGACCAGCCTGGACAACATAGTGGGACCCTGTTTCTACGGAATAAAAATAAAAAATTAGCCAGGTGTGGTGGTGTGCACCTGTAGTCCCAGCTGCTCAGAAGGCTGAGGCAGGAGGATCACTTGACTCCAGGAGTTCAAGGCTGCAGTGAGCCATAATCATGCCATTGTACTCCAGCCTGGGCAACAAAGTAAGATGTTATCTCAAAAAATAAAAAGGGTCTTTGCAGAGGCCATTAAGTTAAAGACCTCAAGATCATCCTTAATAATCCAGGAAGGCCCTAAATCCAATGTCAAATGTTCTTATAAGAGAAGAGGGGGTCGGGGGTGGTGGCTCACACCTGTAATCCCAACACTTTGGGAGGCCGAAGCAGGCGGATCACTTGAGGCCAGGAGTTTCAGACCAACCTGGCCAACATAGTGAGGCCCTGTCTTTACTAAAAATAACAAAAATTAGCTGGGTGTGGTGGCACATTCCTATAATCCCAGCTACTCGGGAGACTGAGGCACAAGAATTGCTTGAGCCTGGGAGGCAGAGGTTGCAGTGAGCAGAGATAGCACCACTGCACTCCAGCCTGGGCAACAGGGTGAGATTCCGTCTCCAAAACAATAAAAATAAAAAAATAAAACAGGAGAGACACAGGCCACCTGAAGACAGAGGCAGAGATTGGAGTAATGTGGCCACAAGCCAAGGGAGCCACCAGAAGCTAGAGGAGGTAGCCAGGATCTTCCCCTAGAGCCTCCAGAAGGAACCAGCGCTGTGGACACCTTGATATCCGACTTCTGGCCTCCGGGATGTTGAGAATAATTCCTGTTGTTTCCGCCATACGGTTTGTTGTACACTGTTATGGCAGTCCCTCCTAGGAAATGCAGACAGAGATACTATGGGAAAGGGGGCGGTGCCCATACGGAGGTCAATCCTGTAGTTGTCTGTCCAGAGCCAGCTGGACACCCAGACAAGACGAGGAGGCAGCTTAGTTTCTCCCCAAGGGAGGCCTGGAACTGTAGCAACAGAATCTGTGTCATCTTCCCAACAAGGTACCCTGAATGCTTCCTGTGGGTTAAAAATCTCTGCAATGTGGCAGATAGGATCGTGCAAAAGACGGACCCATGGGAAGAAAAATAAAATCAAAGATAAGAGATGGGGACCTTTGTGCACTGCTGATGGGAAGGTAAAATGGTGTGGCTTCTGTGGGAAACAGTATGGCGGCTTCTTAAAAAATTAAACGGCCAGGCGCGGTGGCTTACGCCTGTAATCCCAGCACTTTGGGAGGCCAAGGTGGGCAGATCACCTGAGGTCGGGAGTTTGAGACCAGCCTGACCAACATGCAGAAACTCCATCTCTACCAAAAATATACAGTTAGCTGGGCGTGGTAGTACATGCCTGTAATTCCAGCTACTCAGGAAGCTGAGGCAGGAGAATCGCTTGAACCCAGGAGGCGGAGGTTGCGGTGAGCTGAGATTGCGCCACTGCACTCCAGCCTGGGCAATAAGAGCAAAACTCCGTCTTAAAAAAAAAAAAAAAAAAAAAAAGAAAAACTAAACATAGTGTCTGGGTGCCGTGGCGTGGCTCACACCTGTAATTTCTGGATCAAAGGCATGCACCACCACGCCCAGCTAATTTTTTTTTTTTTTTTTTTAAAGATGGACTTTTGCTCTTGTCGCTCAGGCTGGAGTGCAGTAGCGTGATCTTGGCCCACTGCGAACTCCGCCTCTTGGGTTCAAGCGATTCTCCTGCCTCAGCCTCCCGAGTAGCTGGGATTACAGGTGCCTGCCATCATGCCTGGCTAATTTAGTAGAGACGGGGGTTTCACCACGTTGGACAGGCTGGTCTTGAACTCCCGACCTCAGGTAATCCACCCGCCTCAGCCTCCTATAGTGCTGGGATTACAGGTGTGAGCCACCATGCCCGGCCTTATGTTGTGTATTTTAACCCCCAAAATATGAAGTGAAAAAGGTGGGGTCTTCATGGAGAGAAGGTCAGGGCCTGGAAGACAGGTGGGACAAGTGGCTGTTCCAGGTGTCTCTGATGAACTGGGCACACCTGTGTGGGCAGATGGTAGGAGTTGGGGGGCCACTGACTGCCTTGTGGGGGCTGAGGCCGAGGGGCCAGAGCAGCCCCTGACATTTGTCAAGGGCCACTCACCCACACCACTGCCTACTGGAGCCTGGGCAGTGGGAAAAAGGAATGAAGCTAGAGGCGGAAGGGTTCAGGAGAACAATGTGCCTGCTTGTATCTTGAATATGGACCATCAGTTGAAATGATCATCAGTCAGGTTCAGACAGACAAAATCCTGGGACCTTTACAAATCCCATTGACACAGCAGCCCCTCAAACGAGAATCTATAGTTAGGTGGGGGATCCCTGTGAGTATCCAGGCCTTGGACCCTGTCAGATGCCATCTAAGTACTCATCTATCCATCAATGGATCCATACATCCACTGATCAAGCCCATCCAATTTACCCATGAATCTATCCATTTGCTAAATGACACATCCACAAATCTCCCCATTTATTCATCTACCTACCCATAAATCCATCCATCTATGAATAATCCATGTACTTATCCATCCACGAATCCGTCCACCCATGAATCCGTCTATCTATCCATCCATCTGCTCATCCACACACCTACAACTGTACCCATTTATTCATCCGCCTACCTATGAATCTATCCATCTACTTGTAAATCCATCCACCCATGAATCCATCTATCCAGCCACCCATGAATCCACTCACGCATAAATCCACCTATGTATTCATCCATCCATCCATCCATCCATCCACCCACCCACCCATTCATTATATGAATCTACCCATTTACTCATCCACCTACCCATGAACCCATCCATCCACCCATGAATCCACTCACCCATTAACCTATCTATCCATCCATCCATCCATCCACCCACCCACCCACCCATTCATGCATCTATTCATCCATCCACTCATGAATCCATTCACCCAAGAATTAATCTATCCATCCATTCAGCCATCCATGCATGAATCCATCCATCCATCCATCCATCCATCCATCCATCCATCCACCCACCCACCCATCCACCCATCCACCCATCCACCCATCCATAAATCTGTCCACCCATCTACCTGAAAATCCATTCACCCATGAATCCATGTGTCTGTCTAACCAACCATCCATCCATTCATCCATCCATCCATCCACCCATTCACCCACCCATTCATTATATGAATCTACCCATTTACTCATCCACCTACCCATGAATCTACCCATCCACCTGTGATGGATGGATTCATGAGTGTACGGATAGATCCATTCATGAATCCATCCATCCACCCATGAATCCACTCACCCATTAACCTATCTATCTATCCATCCATCCATCCATCCATCCACCCACCCACCCACCCACCCATTCATGAATCTATTCATCCATCCACTCATGAATCCATTCACCCAATAATTAATCTATCCATCCCTTCAGCCATCCATGCATGAATCCATCCATGCATCCATGCATCCACCCATCCACCCATCCACCCATCCATATATCTGTCCATCCATCTACCTGAAAATCCATTCACCCAAGAATCCATTTGTCTGTCTAACCATCCATCCATCCATCCATCCATCCATCCATCCATCCATCCATCCATCCATCTATCCATCCATCTATCCACCCATCCACCCACCCACCCATCCATAAATCTGTCCATCCATCTACCTGAAAATCCATTCACCCATGAATCCATCTGTCTGTCTAACCAACCAACCCAGCCATCCATCCATCCATCCATCCATCCATCCATCCATCCATCCTCCATCCATCCATCCCCTCATGAGTCCATCCACCCACCCACCCTTCAGTATTCCCAATGCACAACCACCTCACTTTGCTGCTCTGTGCTTGTCATTTTCTGGCTGAAGGGACACATGTTTGGCAAAGGCCAGAGTCTACATCCCTATTGCCTGTGACACCCCTAAGACCTACTAAATTTGAAACTTTATCAAGACAAGAAATGGGCTGCGCTGTTGTCCTTGCCTGTTTTCGGTAAAGCCCATTACCTCTAGCCATGTCCCCCAGGCCCTGCCCACATTTCCTACCTCAACCTACTGCTCCAGACCTTCACCTCAAAGACTTTAAATCACACTCGCTCTCCTGTACGAAGCATAAACATTCGCACAGCCATGATCTCCACATCTCACTCCCGTGTGTGTGTCGGGAAGCAACAGCGCGTGGGGCCGGCTCCCACCAGTAGGGACCCCAGGGACACTGACTCACCCTCTCACAATGCCACTCTCCAGGTAGCTGACTTGGATGAACTTCCCAAACCGGCTGGAGTTGTTGTTGTGGGCTGTCTTGGCGTTTCCAAAAGCCTGCAACGAAATCAAAAGCAGGTTTTCAGATCAGGAGGATGGAATTTTTCTTTTTTTTCCTCTCATTTTACACTGTGCCTTTATTTTTATTTTGTATTGTTCAATTTATCTATTTTTTCTCTTGGAGACAGTCTCGCTCTGTCACCTGGGCTGGAGTGACACAATCTTAGCTCACTGCAACCTCTGCCTCCTGGGTTTAAGCAATTCTCATGCCTCAGCCTCCTGAGTAGCTGGGACTACAGACGCGTACTACCATGCCAGCTAATTTTTTGTATTTTAGTAGAGATGGGGTTTCACCATGTTGTCCAGGCTGATCTCGAACTCCTGAGCTCAGGCAGTTTGCCCACCTCAGCCTCCCAAAGTGCATGAGTCACTGTGCCCGGTCTCTATTTTTTCTTTTTCTTTCCTTTTTTTTTTTTTGAGATGGAGTCTTGCTGTGTCGCCTAGGCTGGAATGCAAGGGTGTGATCTCGGCTCTTTGCAACCACCGTCTCCCGGGTTCAAGCAATTCTCCTGGCTCAGCCTCCCGAGTAGCTGGGATTACAGGTGCACGCTGCCACGCCTGGCCAATTTTTTGTATTTTTAGTAGAGATTGGGTTTCACCATGTTGCCCAGGCTGGTCTTGAACTCCTGAGCTCAGGCAATCTGCCTGCCTCGGCCTCCTAAAATGCTGGGATTACAGGCATGAGCCACCACCCCCGGCCTCTTATTTTTTCTTTAACTGTTCCTGCAAAGCAGGGCTACCCAGTAAGCAGAGAGTAGCCCATTTTCTTTCTTTCTTTTTTTCATTTGAGACAGGGTCACACAACATCACGCAGGCTGGAGTGCAGTGTTGCGATCTTGGCTTACTGCAACCTCTGCCTCCTGGGCTGAAGCGATCCCCTTGCCTCAGGCTCCCGAGCAGCTGGGACCACAGGCGTGCGCCACCACGTCTGGCTAAGGTTTTGCAGAGATGGGGTTTTGCCATGTTGCCCAGGCTGGTTTGGAACTCCTGAGCTTAAGTGATCCACCCACCTCGGTCTCCCAAAGTGCTGAAATTACAGGCATGAGCCATCGTATCCGGCCTTGGTTTATTTAGTTAATATTTTTCAGATTGTGACATAATTTGCAAAAACATCATTTTATTTATTTGTCTAAGTAAACTTTAGTTTTCAACCTTTTAATATTATTTTTGAGATGGCGTGTCGCTCTGTTATCCAGGCTGGAGTGTAGTGGCACAATCTCGGCTCACTGCGACCTCTGTCTCCCAGGCTCAAGGGATCCTCCCGCCTCAGCCTCCCAAGTAGCTGCGACCACAGGCATGTACCACCATGCCCCGCCTTAACTTTTAAGGTGTTGGGGTACACATGCAGGTTTGTTAAGTAGGTAAATTCGTATCACAGGGGTTTGCTGTACAGATTATTTTGTCACCCAGACACTAAGCGTAGTACCCAATAGATCCAATAGTTATTTTTTCTTTCTCCTTCCTCCCTCCCTCCCTCCCTCCTCCCTCCTCTCTTTCTTTTTCTTTCTCTCTTTCTCTCTTTCTCTCTCTCTCTCTTTCTTTGTTTTTTTGAGACAGAGTCTTGCTCTGTCGCCCAGGCTGGGGTGCAGTGGCATGATCTCAGCTCACTGCCACCTCCGCCTCCCAGGTTCAAGCAATTCTCCTGCCTCAGCCTCCCAAGTAGCTGGGAATACAGGTACGTGCCACCATGCCCAGTGAATTTTTGTATTTTTAGTAGAGACGGGGTTTCACCACGTTGGCCAGGATGGTCTCGATCTCTTGACCTCGTGATCCGCCCGGCCCGGCCTCTCAAAGTGCTTGGATTACAGGCGTGAGCCACTGTGCCCGGCCCCATAGTTATTTTTTTCTGCTCTTCTCCCTTTTCCCATCCTCCAGGAGGCCCCACTGTCTGCTGTTCCCCTCTGTGTGAACATGTGTTCTCCCTATTTAGCTCCCACTTGTAAGTGAGAACATGCAATATTAGGTGTTCTGTTCCTATGTTGGTTTGCTAAGGATAATAGGCTCCAGTGAGGATGGAGCTGCTATAGGCCTCAGCCTGGAGCCCTGGGCCTTCCTCATTCTGGGCTTTGAGGACACTCACTTATCCCTGAGACAGTAGGCTATAAGTCACTTAGAAGCCCAGATAAGACCTGGAAAATACAGAGGTGTATAGTCAAGGCCCATTCCAACATTTCTCTCTCTATCTTTGTGTCTGAGGTTGTGTAAGGTGCTCAAGTTTTTTTTTTTTTTTGAAACAGAGTCTTATTCTGTTGCCGGGCTGGAGTGCAATGGCATGATCTCAGCTCACTGCAACCTCCGTCTCCCAGGTTCAAGCGATTCTCGTGGCTCACCCTCCTGGGTAGCGGGGATTACAGGTGTGTGCCACCACGCCTGGCTAACTTTTGCATTTTTAGTAGAGATGGGGTTTTCCCATGTTGTCCAGGCTGGTCTCAAACTCCTGACCTCAGGTGATCTGCCCGCCTTGGCCTCCCAAAGTACTGGGATTACAGGCATGAACCATCGTGCCTGGCCAGTGTTCAAGTTTTAAGTCTCTGACATTAAAAATGGCAATTGCCTGAATTCTTTTCAGTTATAATCATTCATCTGATAGGGTAAACCACACCCTGTGGGTCAAATCTGGTCTGATGCTTGTTTTTTTAATTGCCTGCGAGCCAAGAATGATTTTCACATTTGTAAATGGCAAAACAAGAAACAAACAAAAACCCAAAGAAGAATATTTCCTGGTGTGAAAAACCTCTTCATATTTCAGCGTCCATCAATAAAGTTTTACTGGTGTACGCCAGGCTCATTCAATTGTGTTGCAACAGACACTACCATCTAGTCTGCAAAGGCAAAAATATTGCCTATTGGGCTCCTTGCAGCAGGAATTTTGGGCTGATCTGGACTCTGGGTTCACTGCTGGACACAAGGCAGGGTATGTGGAAGCTCCTTCGAGGAGCCCTACAGTTTGGTGGGAAGATAAGTGGGTTCAAAGGGCAATTTAAAAAAAAATTGGGGGCCGGGCGCGGTGGCTCAAGCCTGTAATCTCAGCACTTTGGGAGGCCGAGACGGGCGGATCATGAGGTCAGGAGATCGAGACCATCCTGGCTAACACGGTGAAACCCGTCTCTACTAAAAAATACAAAAAAACTAGCCGGGTGAGGTGGCGGGCGCCTGTAGTCCCAGCTACTCGGGAGGCTGAGGCAGGAGAATGGCGTGAACCCGGGAGGCGGAGCTTGCAGTGAGCTGAGATTCGGCCACTGTACTCCAGCCTGGGCGGCAGAGCGAGACTCCGTCTCAAAAAAAAAAAAAAAAATTGGGGTAAAACTAACATAACATACAATTAACCATTTTAAAGTGTACAATTCAGTGGCATTTAGTACATTCACAATGTTGTGCAGCCATCGCCTTTATCTGGTTCCAGAACATTCTGATCCCCCTAAAAGGAGACTGTCCCCATTAGCAGTCCCTCCCCATTTCCCTCCCCTAGTCCCTGACAACCACCAATCTGCTTCCTGTCTCTATGGATTCGCCTGTTGTGGGTATTTCAGGTCAATGAGGTCATACACTGTACGGCCTTTTGTGTCTGGTTGCTGCTGCTTTTTTCTTTTCTTTTTTCTTTTTTTTTTTTTTTTAAATTTAAGAGGCAGGGTCTTGCTCTGTCGCCCAGGCTGGAGTGCAGTGGTGTAATCATAGCTCACTGCAAGCCTCAACCTCCTGGGCTCAAGTAATCCTCCTGCCTCAGCCTCCCAAGTAGCTGGGACCACAGGTGCAGGCCACCATGCTTGGCTAATTTTAAAAATTTTTTGTAGAGACCGCGTCTCTCTATGTTGCCCAGGCTGGTCTTGAACTTCCGGCCTCAAACAATCCTCCCGCCTCGGCCTCCCAAAGGGCTGTGATGACAGGCACGGTGGCTCAATGTTTCATTCCTTTTTCACAGGACAATCTTTTTGCTCTGTACTGACGAGTCCACACATACAGGGAAGTGTGTGCAGTGCAGGGAGTGTGCAGGGGTCCCCTCTGGGGCCTTCCATGTAACCATCACCTGAATGAAGATGGGGGACACCTACTCTCTGTCCAGATTCCTGGGGTGCCCCCTTCCCATGAGGGACTTACTGTTCCAGAGTGTTTAAGATGGAGCCCTGGGGGAACTCGAGGCAGGGAAGGTGCCTGGCACAGGACAGAGAAGCTGGGAAGAGGTGGTGGCTGGGGGAAGATGGGGGCTTCTTTCGTTTAGGGAGAAAGAAGATGGGGTGAGGCCAGCAGGATGCGGGCTGTGAGGCCTGGCAGATGAGAGAGAGGCGGCAGAGCTGGTCCTGGGGCCTGGTGTTCCACTATCCCAGTCCTTGTGACCACTAGGTTTGGGGAAGAGGTGACATGGCAAGGGGAGGGCACAGGGACAGGGGGCACACCCTGGGCACACCACACGTGGAAAGTCTGGCAGCAGTGATGTTCCCGTTTGAGAGGCTGGGGCGCCCAGGGAGGATAGGAGAGAGCAAGGCCACAGTGTGAAGGAAGTGGCAAGGCCATTGCCAAGGTCCCATTGTAGGGGGTGGTGAGGTGGTGGCCAAGCACGCCGGGGAGGCAGAAACCGGAGACACAATGACACAGAGAGACAGGATCTTCCTGAAGGCCTCATTCCACAGGGGGATGGATATTGGTTGTTATGGACTTCATGTCTGTGTCCCTCACCAATTTTTTTTTTTTTGAGACAGGGTTTTGCTCTTGTTGCCCAGGCTGGAGCGCAATGGTGCGATCTCGGCTCACTGCAATCTCCGCCTCCTGGGTTCAAGTGATTCTTGTGCTTCAGCCTCCTGAGTAGCTGGGATTACAGGCACATGCTACTGTGTTCGGCTAATTTTTGTATTTTTAGTAGAGACGGGGTTTTACCATGCTGGCCAGGCTGGTCTCGAACTCCCGACCCCAAGTGATCTCCTCGCCTCGGCCTCCCAAAGTGCTGGGATTACTGGCTCGAGTCACCATGCCTCGCCCCTGACAAACTTTATATGTTGAACTCTAAGCCTAAGGTGATACGTTCAGGAGGTAAGGTCTTCAGAAGGTGATGAGGTCACTTACATGGGGCCCTCATGAATGGGATTAGTGCCCTTATAGAAGAGGCCCCCAGAGAGCTCCCTCACTCCTTCCACCATGTGAGGGCATGGGAAAAAACGCCATCGATGAACCAAGAAGTGGGCTTTCACCTGACAGCAAATCTGCCAGAGCCTTGACCTTGGACTTCTCACTTCCAGAACTGTGAGAATATATTTCTGTTGTTTGAACCACCTGGTCTACGTGATACAGTCATGCACTACACAGCAATGACGATCGAACGATGGACTGCATATACGACGGTGGTCCTATAAGATTATAATACTGTATTCTTACTGTACTGTTTCTATGTTTCCATCCATCCATCCATCCACCCAATCTTTTTTTTGAGACAGGGTCTCACACTGTTGCCCAGGCTAGAGTGCGGTGGCATGATCATGGCTCACTGCAGCCTCAACCTCCAGAGCTCAAGGTGATCCTCCTGCCTCAAGCTCCCAGGTAGCTGAGACTACGGGCACGTGGCAGCACACTTGGCTTATTTTCTTATAGAGAAGAGGTTTCACTGTGTTGCCCAGGCCAGTCTCAAACTCCTGGGCTCAAGCAATCTGCTCACTTTGGCCTCTCCAAGTGTTGGGATTACAGGTGTGAGCCAAAGTAACCAGTCTATCTATTTAGAGACAGAATCTTGGTCTGTCGCCCAGGTTGGAGTGCGGTGGTGTGATCTTGGCTCACTGCAGCCTCGACCTCCTGGGTTCAAGTGATTCTCCTGCATAGGCCTTGCGAAGTGCTAGGATTACAGGAATGAGCCACCAGGCCTGGCCTATGTTTAGATACACAAATATTTACCATTGTGTTACAACTGCCCACAGTATTCAGTAAGGTAACATGCTGTACAGGTTTGCAGCCTAGAAGCAATGGGCTATACCTATTTGTTTTTGCTTTTTTTGAAATCGAGTCTTACTCTGTTGCCCAGGCTGGAGTGCAGTGGCATAATCTCGGCTCACTGCAACCTCCGCCTCCCAGGTTCAAGTGATCCTCCTGTCTCAGCCTCCACAGTAACTAGGACTACAGGCACGAGCTACCACGCCCAGCTAATTTTTGCATTTTAAAATAGAGACAGGGTTTCACCACAGTTTGAGGCCAGGCTGGTCTTGAACTCCTGACCTCAGGTGATCCACCTACCTTGGCCTTCCAAAGTGTTGGGATTACAGGCGTGAGCCACTGCACCCAGCCAGCTACATCTATTTGTATAGGTATACCCTATTAGTGGTTATATACTAACACACCTATTAGTATATAACCTACTAAACAACTACAGTGCTGGGCGCGGTGGCTCAAACCTGTAATCCCAGCACTTTGGGAGGCCGAGACGGGCGGATCACCAGGTCAGGAGATCGAGACCATCCTAGCTAACACAGTGAAACCCCGCCTCTACTAAAAAATACAAAATACTAGCCGGGCGAGATGGTGGGCGCCTGTAGTCCCAGCTACTCAGGAGGCTGAGGCAGGAGAATGGCGTAAACCCGGGAGGCGGAGCTTGCAGTGAGCTGAGATCCGGCCATTGCACTCCAGCCTGGGGGACAGAGTGAGACTCCGTCTCAAAAAAAAAAACAAAAAAACACAAACACCTACAGCCTAAGTGTGTAGTAGGTTATATCATCTAGGTTTGTGTAAGTTCACTCTAGGATGTTTGCATGACCACAAAATCACCCAATGACGCATTTCTCCCATAGTTAAGCTATGTGTAACCATATTCTGTGACAGTAGCCCAAACAGATTAAGACACTGGCTGACCACTGAGTGGAGGCTTTTGTGGGGCAGCCTGAAGGGGGAAGTCCCATTAAAAATGCAACTGACTGGCTGGGCACAGTGGTCATGCCTGTAATCCAGCACTTTGGGAGGCCGAGGCAGGAGGATG
The DNA here is from genome assembly GCF_008728515.1 of Papio anubis. Classification (NCBI taxonomy): domain Eukaryota; kingdom Metazoa; phylum Chordata; class Mammalia; order Primates; family Cercopithecidae; genus Papio; species Papio anubis. Next base: position 35,022,748 of record NC_044995.1, read on the forward strand.
GCTTGAGGCCAGGAGTTCAAAACCAGCATGGACAACACGACAAAACCCCAAATCTAGAAAAAACAACAAAAAAATTAGCCAGGTATGCAGCAATCTCATTACTGGGCATATACCCAAACGATTATAAATCACGCTGCTATAAAGACACATGCACATGTACGTTTATTGCAGCACTATTCACAATAGCAAAGACTTGGAACCAACCCAAATGCCCATCAATGATAGACTGGATTAAGAGAATGTTGCACATATATGCCACGGAATACTATGCAGCCATAAAAAAGGATGAGTTCATGTCCTTTGCAGTGACATGGATGAGGCTGGAAACCGTCATTCTCAGCAAACAAACACAGGAACAGAAAACCAAACACTGCATGTTCTCACTCATAAGTGGGAGTTGAACAATGAGAACACACGGACACAGGGAGGGGAACACCACACACCGGGGCCTGTGGGGGGTGGGGGGCTAGGGGAGGGATAGCATTAGAAGAAATACCTAATGTAGGTGATGGGTTGATGGGTGCAAGCAAACCACCATGGCATGTGTGCATCCATGTAACAAAACTGCACGTTCTACACATGTATCCCAGAACTTAAAGTATTAAAAAAGAAAAAGAAAAAGAAAAAAAGAGCCAGGTATGGTGGTGGGTGCCTGTAGTTCCAGTTACTTTGGAGGCTGAGGTGGGAGGATTGCTTCAGCCCAGAAGGTTGAGGCTGCAGCTACATTTGCACCCCTGCACTCCAGCCTGGGCGACAGAGCGAGACTCTGTTTCCAAAAAAAAAAAAAAAAAAAAAAAGGATCTGACCATGCAAGGCCCAGATACTCCCTTGGAGAAGGCTCCATTCAGCTGCAAAGCCTCGGGCAAAGCTTGAAGCCCGGATAGTAGCAGTGGCTGGACCCGTGTGCGGGTCACGCTCCTCAAGGAGCTGGCTGTTTGGGTCATGGGACAAGGAAACAGGGAGGAGCTTGAGATCATGGGGGCACCGAGCCAAGCAGGAAGGTGAGAAGGAGGGGGCCCCAGAGAGAGAGATGACCTGGCCCTCTACAGAGAAGGGGGTCTGGGCAGTAGCCGGGTGCTTTTGGTGGGGGGACTGGGTCACCACATGAACCTTGCTCACCTGTTGATTTTTTTTTTTTTAGGCAGGGAGACAGGGTCTCAGTCTGTCGCCTAGGTTAGAGTTTAAGTGGTGCGACCATAGCGCACTGCAGCCTCAACCTCGACCCCTAGGCTCAGGCGAGCCTCCCATTTCCGCCTCCTAATGAGCTGAGACCACAGGTATGCATCACCATGCCTGGCTAATTTGTTTTTTTTTTTTTTTTGAGACAGAGTTCACTCTTGTTGCCCAGGCTGGAGTGCAATGGCGCAATCTTGGCTCACTGCAACCTCCGCCTCCTGGGTTCAAGCGATTCTCCTGCTTCAGCCTCCCGAGTAGCTGGGGTTATAGGCATGCGCCACCACATCCAGCTAATTTTGTATTTTTAGTAGAGATGGGGTTTCTCCACGTTGGTCAGGCTGGTTTTGAACTTCCGACCTCAGGTGATCCACCCTCCTCGGCCTCCCAAAGTGCTGGGATTACAGGTGTGAGTCACTGCCCCCAGCCTAATTTTAAAAATGATTTTTGTCAACACGAATCTCACTATGTTACCCTGGTTGGTCTGGGGCTCTTGGACTCAAGTGATCCTTCCATCTCAGCCTCCCAAAGTGCTGGGATTACAGGTGTGAGCCACTGGGTCCGGTCTGACCCGCTGAACTTTGAAACAGTCTCTGGAGGGTCTAATGAAACCCGGGGGGCTTGTCGGTGGGTGGGAACCACCAGGGGCTCTGCTGGTGAAGTTGGCTTTCCTGGGTGCCTATGGGACTTTTGGGGGGTGAACCACCCTGTGTGATGGGGGCGTCCTGTGCACTACACAGTGTTGAACAGCATCCTTGGCCTCCACCTACCCGACGCCATCTGGGATAACCAAAGACTGTGCCCAGAGATCGCCAAATCACCCCGGCTGGGGAGCACTGATGTACACAGACGGAAATAAAAGGGGGTTGCAGGGCTGGGTAGTTGGGGCTCACTGGTCCCTCTGTCCCTTCCATAGGCTACTGTGCGCGCTGCATTCTAGGTGCTGAGGGGATCCCTGCAGTCTTTCTAGGTTTCATTTCCAGCTGTCCAGAGGGTAGCTGGAGAACTGTGTTTTTTGTTGTTGTTGTTTGGAGTTCGCAGTCTTGAGGCACCGACTCCCTCGTTTCCTTGGATGCTCACGGGACCCTGCAGGGCCATAGTCTGGAGCTCACGCAGGAAATGAGCTTCAGCCTGGGGCCCGGTGCCCAGGCCTAGGCCCTCCTCCTTGCTCCGTGCCTGACAGCACGAAGCCCAGCCTCGCCTATGTGGTCCCACGACCAGACTCTCCTCCCAATCAAGCTCAATTCAAAGAGATCTGTCAGGCAAACCCTAAAATAATGTCCCAGGAAGGGGCACAGAAAGCTCCCCTTACTTGGCCTAACTATAAGCAGATGGCGAAGGGATGCCTGTCCTCGAGGGTGAGGTGGGGAGGACAGTCCTGTTGGATGCCCTGGGGTGTCTGCAGCAGGAAATGGGTCCTCTCTGAGTGGGGTCCCCCCACCTTGGTGTAAAGCCTGGTCTGTGGCAGAGGTGTCCCAGAAATGTACATTCATACCCTAAAGAGCCACAGTGCTCACTTTAAACCCAGGGGACAAGTCTCTGCAGTGACTTCTAATATCACAGCCAGGCCTGGTGTCTTGGGGACACACGACAGGGAACGCCTTTGGGATATGAGGGGCCCCTCCCACCACCGTGGCTGCCCAAGGGCGGGCTTTCTGGTTCTGCGATTACCCCGTGCACCAATTATCCACGCACACAGGCTGCTCCCAGGCCCGGTGACCTCACGCGTCTGGTATGCGGTCTCAGCACACTGCGACTTTTCAAAGCCCATCTAAAAATATCCGGTTGGTGCTATTATACATCCGAGGGGGAAGTGCGGCCCGGCGCTCGCAGCGAGGGTGCTATTGTGTTGCTGCTCGGCTGGGCTGGCCAGGGGCTCGCACAGTCTCAAAGCACAAGGGGTGGCTGGTGTGCCTGGAGGATCATGTGGGGTCCAGAGTGGACAGGAGGGAGGACATGGGACCCCGGTGTCAGCATCTATGCAATATAATCTGGCATACGCACCAGGAAGGCGGATGCCATGGTTCCCCAAGGCTACAAAACCCATAGCGCTGGACATGCTCAAAACCAAAAAAGGCCTCTCCTTTCACAGAAACACATTTTTTTTTTCTTTTGTAATATAAAAAACATGTTTCTAATATAAGTTGCAAACTTTGGAAAAAAAATATTATCTCACTAGGTCCAGCAATCCCACTTCTGGGTATATATCCAAAGGAAATGACATCAGTACGTGGAAGAAATGCTTGCATTCTCATGTTCATTTCAGCACTAATCACAATAGCCAAGACGTGGAATCAACCTAAGTGTCCATCAACAGATGAATGAATAAGCTGGGTTCAGTGGCTCACTCCTATAATCCTAGCACTCTGGGAGGCCGGGGCGGGTGGATCACTTGGGGTCAAGAGTTTAAGACCAGCCTGGCCAACATGGCGAAATCCCGTCTCCACTAAAAACACAAAAATTAGCTGGGCGTGGTGGCATGTGCCTGTAACCCAGCTACCTGGGAGGCTGAGGCAGGAGAATCGTCTGAACCCAGGAGGTGGAGGTTGCACTGAGCTGAGATCGCGCCACAGCACTCTGGCCTGGGTGACAGAGCAAGACTCTGTCTCAAAAAAAAAAAAAAAAAGAGAGATCCTGTCATTTGCAGCAACATGGATAAAGCTGAGGGATACTATGTTAATAAGCCAGGCACAGAAAGGCAAATACTACATGATCTCATTGGTGTAGAATTTTTAAAAGTTGAACTCATAGTGGGAGGGGGGAAGGGAGTGAGGGTTGAAAAGTTACCTATTAGGTACAGTGGTGTTCGAGATCTGAGTGACGGGTATATTAGAAGTGCAACCCTAACCATTACCCAATATATCCCTGTAACAAACTACACATGTACCCCCACTCAAAAAAAAAACAAAAAACTCATAGAAGTAGAAAGTAGGGCTGGTGCTGTGGTTCACACCTGTAATCTCCCAGCACTTTGGGAGGCAGAGATGGGAGGATCGCTTGAGGCCAGGAGTTTTGAGACCAGCCTGGGCAACATAGTGACATCCCATCTTTACCAAAAATAAAAAATTAGCTAGGTGTTGTGGGACACACCTGTTGTCCCAGCTACTCAGGAAGCTGAGGCAAGAGGATCGCTTAGGCCCAGGAATTCGAGGCTGCAGTGAACTGTGCCACAGCACTCCAGCCTGGGTGATGGAGCAAGACCCTGTCTTAAAAAAAGAGAAGTAGAAAGTAGAATACTGGTTACCGGGGGGGGGGGGCAGGGTTGGGGAGATGCTGGTCAAAGGATATAAATCTCAGTTAGAGAGAGGAATAAATTCAAACAATCTATTGTATAACATGGTGACTGTAAATATTTTTGTATTTTGAAAATTCCTGAGAGAGTAGATTTTAAGTGCTTTCATCACAAAACATGTTGAGTATGTCAGGTAACGCATATGTTAATTAGCTCCACTGACCCATTCCACAATGTATACATATTTCAAAATGTCATGTTGTATGTGATGAATATATACAACTTTCATCAATTAGAAATAAAACAGGCTGGGAGGTGGCTCATGCCTGTAATTCCAGCACTTTGGGAGGCCGACGTGGGCAGATCACAAGGTCAGGAGATCTAGACCATCCTGGCTAATACGGTGAAACGCTGTCTCTACTAAAAATACAAAAAATTAGCTGGGTGTGATGGTGGGTGCCTGTAGTCCCAGCTACTCAGGAGGCTGAGGCAGGAGAACGGCATGAACCTGGGAGGCGGAGCTTGCAGTGAGCCAAGATTGCGCCACTGCACTCCAGCCTGGGCGACAGAGCGAGACTCTGTCTCAAAAAAAAAAAAAAAAGAAAAGAAAAGAAATAAAATAAGCCCTGGTGTTGTGGCTCACACCTGTAATTCTACCACTTTAGAAGCCAAGGCGGGTGGATCACGTGAGGTCAGGAGTTCAAGACCAAACTGGCCAACATGGTGAAACCCCGTCTCTACTAAAAATGCAAAAATTAGCCAGGCGTGGTGGCATGTGCCTGTAGTCCCTCCTACTTTGGAGGCTGAGGCAAGAGAATTGCTTGAACCCAGGAGGTGGAGGTTGCAGTGAGTCAAGATCGCGCCACTGCACTCCAGCCTGGGTGAGAGAGCAAGACTCTGTCTTGGAAAAAAAAAAAAAAGAAAGAAATAAAATAAGCCGGGTGCAGTGGCTCACACCTGCAATCCCAGCACTCTGGGAGGCCAAGGCAGGAGATCACCTGAGCCCAGGAAGTTCAAGAACAGCCGTGAGATCCTATGTCTACAAAAAAGAAAAAATTAGCCATGCGTAGTGATGCATGCCTATAGTCCCAGCTACTCAGGGGGCCGAAATGGCAGGATCACTTGAACCCAGGAGGTCGAGGCTGCAGTGAACCATGATTGTGTCATTACACTCTAGCCTGGACGACAGAGTGAGACCCTGTTACCCGCCCCGCCCCCCCCCCCCAAAATTAAATTAAAGACAATTTTTAAAAACCTCATGAAAAGTTTATATCACAGAAGAAATCCATAAAGCTACTGGTCATAATTCAGCTTCCCCCCAGTCACGGTTTCTAGGTAAAACTAACGTAGAGGCAGTCTTGCCCCTTCCTCTGACAGGGCTGGCCTAGGCGTGGGTCCAGTGGGGATGCCATGTGCCCACCAGGGACACTGAGAGCTGGAAGAAGTCTGGCCGCCTTCCAAATGCCCCTGCCTCTGAGATTTTTCTTCTGGGCAATTTAAAAAGATTTCTTGAATTGAGAAAGCTAGAGAAGAATTATTCAATGGGGCCAGGCGCAGTGGCTTACGCAAGTAATCCCAGCACTTTGGGAGGCCGAGGCGGGCAGATCACTTGAAGTCAGGAGTTCAAGACCAACCTGGTCAACATGGTGAAACCCTGTCTCTACTAAAAATACAAAAATTAGCCGGGCATGGTGGCAGGCGCCTGTAATCCCATCTACTTGGGAAGCTGAGGCAGGAGAATCGCTTGAATGCGGGAGGCGGAGGTTGCAGTGAGCTGAGATCGTGCCACTGCACTCCAGCCTGGGTGACAGAGCAAGACTCTGTCTCAAAAAAGAAAAAAAAAAAAAAGGTATTATTCAATGGTACTCACGAACACACGGGCAGGATGCCTTTATTCTCACTATTGTGATGGGGCCTTCCAGTGTGGAGAACGATTGGGCTCAACTCTGAAGATGGCTTGGGCAACCAGGGAGCAGGGTGGGCGTCAGTGGATGGAAAATCACTAAGAGGAAACATTGAGTGTATGGCAGTTTCTAGCTAAACCGACCTAACAGGATTCTTGCTGAAGATAGGCCAGGGTGATCAGATAGTACCTGGGGTATGGGAGAAGATGAGGAGTCCGATCAGACACCAAGCGTGATCAGCTCTCAAGGACGGAGGGTTCCTGTTAAACTGTCTTAGCAGGGTCTCAGCTGAAACTGGATTTTACAAAGAAGTGCTCAGATGGGACTGGGAAAAGGTTCAGAAGTCTAATGTTCAGTCAAGCAGAGAATCTTTGAAAAGAGACATCCAGGGTTGAATGTCCTATGTAGGCAAAAATTCTAGATCTTCTTCTTTTTTTTTTTTTGAGACCAAGTCTTGCTCTGTCACCCAGGCCAGAATGCGGTGGCTCACTGCAACCTCCGCCTCCCAGGTTCAAGTGTTCTTCCTGCCTCAGCCTCCTGAGTAGTGGGGAGTACAGGTGTGCACCACCATGCCCGGCTAATTTTTGTACTGGTAGTAGAGACGGGGTCTTGCTATGTTGGCCAGGCTGGTCTCGAACTCCCAGCCTCAAGTGATTCACCCACCTCGGCCTCCCAAAGTGTTGGGATTAAAGGTGTGAGCCACCGTGCCTGGCCAAAACTTCTAGATCTTCTGGCCGGGGGCAGTGGCTCATGCCTGTAATCCTAGCACTTTGGGAGACCGAGTTGGGCAGATCATGAGGTCAGGAGATCAAGACATCCTGGCTAACACGGTGAAACCCCATCTCTATTAAAAAAAAAAATGCAAAGAATTAGCTGGGCATGGTGGCGGGCGCCTGTAGTCCTAGCTACTCAGGAGGCTGAGGCAAGAGAATGGCATGAACCCGGGAAGTGGAGCTTGCAGTAAGCCGAGATTGCACCACTGCACTCCAACCTAGGCGACAGAGCGAGACTTCGTCTCAAAAAAAAAAAAAAAAAAAGAAAAAAAAATATTCTAGATCTTCTATCTAAAGGATGGCTCTCCTCTTGGTTGGAATGCCTGGTAACATTTTAGGAAGGCCAGGCAGGTGGCTCACATCTGTGATCCAAGCACTTTGGGAGGCCAAGCCAGGAGGATCGCTTGAGGCCAGGGATTTAGGACCAGCTGGGCAACATAGCAAGGCTCTGTCTCTTAAAGAAAAATAATTGGAAAGTTCGCCAGATCTGGTGATACACACTTGTAGTCCCAGCTACTTAGAAGGCTGAGGGAGAAGGATTGCTTGAGTCCAGGAGGTTGAGGCTGCAGTGAGCTATGATTGCACCACTGCACTCCAGCCTGGGCAACAGCGTTAGATCCCATCTGAAAAAACAAAACAAAAAAACATTCTCCCTAAAACATTTTAGGGAGAACAGTGACTATGACATATCATGACCTGTGGTGAGCAGTGGCCCCCCAGGGGCATATGCTGTGGGATTCAAGACTCCCTCTTTAATTCGCATTCCTTTAAGAGGCAGACTTGCCATCCCCATTTCAGATGAGGAGACGGAGGCACCAAAAGGTCTGCCGGCCTCCCTGAAGTCCAAGAGCAGGAGGCTGATGCATCCTTGGCTCCCCTGCCCTGATCGGGCGGGTGTGGTGGCTCATGCCTGGGCAGGCCCATGCCCTGCCCACCTGCCCTGACACATTTGGTCACGTTTAGCCACAGCTCAGGTGTCTCGGCCTCTGGGAGCCTCCCTGGACCTGCCTGGACAGAGTGGGCTGCCTGCTTCCCGGAGCCTTGATGCTGTTTCTTTTTGTTGTTATTGAGACTCTGTCTCGCTCTGTCGCCCAAGCTGGAGTGCAGTGGCACGATCTTGGCTCACTGCAGCCTCCACCTCCCGGGCTCAAGTGATTCTCCTGTCTCAGCCTCCCGAGTAGCTGCAACTACAGGAGCCTGCCACCACGCCCAGCTAATTTTATTGTATTGTTAGTAGAGACAGGGTTTCACCATGTTGGCCAGGCTGGTTGGTCTCAAACTCCTGAGCTCAGGCAATCCGCCTGCCTCCGCCTCCCAAAGTGCTGGTATCACAGGTGTGAGCCACTGTGCCCAGCCCCTTGATGCTGTTTCTTCCTTCCTCTGCAACACCACCTCTGGGTGAAGCCTCTGTCCCCTGCTCAGACCATGAGCCACACAGAACTTCTGATCTCCCCTGTCTGGTCAATGCCATGCGGGCACCGAGATGAAGGACTGACCAGTACTGCTGAGAGTCTGCAGCTGGAGAAAGAACATCTGCAAATATCGAGCCACCACAGAGCCTAAAGAAAGGGGCTGAAAGAGGGAGACTGTCTCCTTGCTTTTCAGTTTGCAGAAGTCCTCTCTCCTTCCAGCTGGGGTAAGGTGGAGACTGCCACATGACACTGGCCAGGGCCTGGCAGCCAGCTTGGAACTCCTGTTATTTCTTTCCTGTGTTCTCCAAGTTCCTAGCAGAGCTTTCTACCTGAAACAGCACTTGGTCCGAGGCCACGGAGTAGGTGACGCCCTCCCGGGGACACTGACAGCAGTCAGACCCAGATGAGAGCTGTGACCCTGAGCGTGGGTGGTTCAAGCCGGCAGGCAGAGGCCACATCCCAAGGCTGTGCCAGGCTCTCATGGACACAGGAGCCCTGTGGGCGGTGCTCTGTCCCAGGAGGCCCGAGGGGCCAGGGGGTTCTGCTCTGCCAGGTCTGCCAATCTAACAGCCATGGGGCAGCCACTGGGAGCTGGGACTGTGCTTCATGGAAATGCCAGGGAAATACACCCCCAGGTTGTCATGGGGTTGCAGGCTATTTCTTTTTTCAAGACAAGGTCTTGCTTTGTCACCCAGGCTAGAGTACAAAGGCGCGATCCTAGTTCACTGCAGCCTCAAACTCCTGGGCTTGAGCGATCCTCCCTCCTTAGACTCTTAAGTAGCTGGGACCACTGGCGCATACCACTGTGCCTGGCTGATTAAAAAAAAAAAAATTTCGGTATAGACAGGGTCTTGCTATGTTGTCCAGGGCGGCCTTGAACTCCTGGGCTCGAGTGATTCTCCTGCCTCGGCCTCCCAAAATGCTGGGAGTACAGGTGTGAGCCACCATGACTAGCCAGGTTGCAGGCGACTTCTGCTGAGACACTTTGCAAGATTCAGTGGGTTCTGGTGGCTAGGGGGAGGGTTGGAGGCTCAAGGTTACTGCTGGGCAATTTGGGCAAATTAGTTCATGGCTCTTGGATTTCAGATTTCTCTCCTGTAAGGTAAGGTTTTGGAAAAATCCCTGCCTTAGCAGATGGAGGATTAATCAGGATTTTCTGTGTGAACCAGGGGCCAGTGAACTTGTTCTGCGAAGGGGCAGGTGGTGAATATTTCTGGCTCCATCTGCTGTCACCGCTCAGCTCTGCCGATGTGGCAGGAAAGCGGTCACAAACAGGTAGGGGCATGGGTGTGGCCACATGGAGGACACCCTCCTGGTACCAGTGATCTCTATCAGGGGTCTGCAAAGTGTGGGGCCAGTCACCTATTACTGCACAGTCTATGTTCTAGGGACAGTTTTCACATTTTAAAAATGCTTAGCGGGTCGGGTGTGGGAGCTCAAACATATAATCCCAGCACTTTGGGAGGCCAAGGAGGGCGGATCACTTGAGGTCACGAATTCAAGACCAGCCTGGCCAACATGGTGAAACCCCTTCTCTATCCAAATACAAAAGAAATTAGCCAGGTGTGGTGGTGTGCACCTGTAGTCCCAGCTACTTGGGAGGCTGAGGCAGGAGAATCACTTGAACCTGGGAGGCGAAGGTTGCAGTGAGCCAAGATTGTGCCACTGCACTCCAGCCTCGGTGACAAAGCAACACTCCACCTGGAAAAAAAAATGCTTAGGGGAGAAAAAAAGTCAAAACATCGGCTGGGCATGGTGTATTACGCCTGTAATTCCAGCACTCTGGAAGGCCGAGGGGGGAGGGGGGGGGGGGGGTCACAAGGTCAGAAGTTCGAGACCAGCCTGGCCAACATGGTGAAACCCCATCTCTACGAAACTACAAAAGAAATGAGCTGGGCGTGGTGGCATGCACCTATAGTACCAGCTACTCGGGAGGCTGAGGTAGGAGACTCGCTTGAACCTGGGAGGCAAAGGTTGCAGTGAGCCAAGATTGTGCCACTGCGCTCCAGCCTGGGCGACAGAGCAAGACTCCATCTGAAAAAAAAAACCAAAAATGCTTAGGGGAGAAAAAACGTCAAAAGATCGGGCGAGTGTGGTGGCTCATGCCTGTAATTCCAGCACTTTGGAAGGCCGAGGGGGATGGATCACAAGGTCAGGAGTTTGAGACTAGCCTGGCTAATATGGTGAAATCCCATTTCTACTAAAAACACAAAAATTAGCCAGGCATGGTGGTGGGCGCCTGTAGTCCCAGCTACTCGGGAAGCTGAGGCAGGAAATCACTTCAACCCGGAAAGTGGAGGCTGCAGTGAGCCGGGATCGCACCACCGCATTCCAGCCTGTGCAACAGGGTGAGACTCCGTCTCAAATAATAATAATAAAAAAGTCAAAAGATCTCTGGATGGCTGAAATTGATGTGAAATTCAATTTTCAGCAGCAGCAAATAACGTTTTCCTGGCACACAGCCACATCGGTCTGGGTCTGGCCTAAGCCTGCATTTGAGTTACAATAGCAGAGTCAAGTCATTCTGACAGAGACTGGGTGGCCCCTAGGACCTGTGTGAAATAGACTGTCTGGTTTTTTTGTGGGAAAAGAGTGGCCGGGGGCCGCTGTTCTGGATCCTCTGTTAAATGCCCCCTTTTCTGGGGATCCCAGACATGGCTCCAGCTCCAGCAGGATGGGTCGGCAGGAGGTGAGTGTCGCCTGGAGGTGAGTGTCGCCCTGGATGACTGGTCTCCCCAGGCCATGGCAGGGAGGTGGAGAAGCAGGCCTGGGAAGCACCCAGGACAAAATGGGTCCACAGGGTCACGTGCTCAAGGAGGGCTGGGTGAGAAGAGACTCCCTAGGAGCTGGGAGCAGAGGTCAGCAGGCAGGGCTGGAGGCGAGGAAGTGAGAAGTTGGGCTGATGTTTTCAACAGAGTTCAGAGCTGTGGTGAAGGCGGGGCCGAGGGAATGAGGAGGTTGGTGGGGGCTGTGTCGGGGATGATGCCAGCCAGGCGCAAGGAAGACCCGGGAATGGGGCGGGTGTCATGGAGGTGAGGAGGCAGCTGTGGGGTGGAAGACAGGACTTCCCACACCCCCCAAGCCCAAGCCTGCACAGGAGGCAGCTGCAGGCTCAGTTGGCCTGCGGATGTGGGGGCAGGAAGTGGAAGAGTCACCCCAACCTCATGGCTCCCCCATTCGCAGAGGAGGAAGTGGAAGCTCGCCAGGGCCCCTAGCCTAGTCAGGTTTTGTTCTTTTCTGGTTGCTCAAGGGGCTTGGGGCACCCCGACAGGCTCTCGATAGCTGGTTGCTGGTCAGATGGACGGACAGCAGGGATGTACAGAGAGCTGAGTGCTCCCAACCCCATATGCCCCAGTTCACAAGAGACACCAACTGTCAGCCACAGACGAAGATAGCATCACGGCAAACACTGAAACGCAGCAAGGACTCCCAGGGCTAGGACGGGGCCCTTTAAGAAGGACAGACTCCTACCATGAGCTAAAGTCTGACAGCAAACCCTACAGGGGTGGGGTAGGGGGAGCCTTAAATAACAACAAAAACCCAAGTGTGAAACAAGTTACTGAAATCTTACATATGTCACTAAATTTGGGTTTAGGTTATCACGAAACCATGTACTAGGTCACAGAAAGAATACAGAACAAACCAGGCTTTGATAGGGGAAGGTCCTGTTTGGTTCTCAAGGCTGTGAAAACATCTGAAGAATTTATCATATTTCCCCTAGGGCTCATCTTACCCATTTTTGTGGGGGGGGGATGGGGTCTTACTCTGTTGCCCAGGCTAGCATGCAGTGGCGTGATCTTGATCTTGGCTCACTGCAACCTCTGCCTTCCAGACTCAAGCGATTCTCCAACCTCAGCCCTCCAAGTAGCTAGGACCACAGGCATGTGCCACCATGCCTGGCTAAGTTTTTGTATTTTTGGTAGAGATGGAGTTTCGTTATGTTGCCCAGGCTGGTCTCGAACTCCTGAGCTCAAGTGATCTGCCTGCTTCCGCCTCCCAAAGTGCTGGGATTACAGGTGTCAGCCACCGGACCTGGCCTCATCTTGCCCATTTGATGCCCAAATCATTCTCTTTGGGGGTTACTTTGTTCTTTTTCTCAGCTTGAGATAGGACATGAATTCATTTACTTCCACTCTTTCCTGTTTGTGGATTTAATGTGTGTTCAGCTATGCGGTGTCCTCTTACCATTGCTTTAAATATAGCCCATGGATTTTGATAACATATGGGTGTTTGTCATTGATTTTCAGAAAACCTGCAATTTTGGTTTGTTTGTACCTTTTTTTTTTTTTTTTTGAGACAGAGTGTCACTCTGTTGACCAGGCTGGAGGGCAGTGGTGCGATCTCGGCTCACTGCAACCTCTGCTTCCCAGATTCAAGCAATTCTCTTGCCTCAGCCTCTAGAATAGCTGGGATTACAGGTGCCCGCCACCACACCTGGCTAATTTTTGCATTTTTAGTAGAGACAGGGTTTTGTCATGTTGGCCAGGCTGAGCTCGAACTCCTGACCTCAGGTGATCTGCCTGCCTTGGCCTCCCAAATTGCTGGAATTACAGGCGTGAGCCCCCACGCCCGGCTGTGTTTCTATCTCTTCATCTAAGAGTTGCTCAATAGAAGTTTACTTAAAAAAAAAAATTCCACGTAGTTTTATTGCATTGTTAGAGTGTCACTGGTAATTGTTCTACTTTGGGAAGTTATAAATGCTTTCTCTTTACCTGACACAGGAATGATTTTTATTTGTAGAGACGGGGTCTTGCTATGTTGCCCAGGCTGGTCCTGAACTCCTGGGCTCAAGTGATCCTCCTACGTCAGCCTCCTGAACAGCTGGGATTACAAGTGTGTACCACAACACCTGACACTGATACAGAAATGATTTTTGAGGCCAGGTGTGGCGGCTCACACTGGTAATCCTAGCACTTTGGAGACCAAGCTAGAAGGATTGCTTGAGGCCAGGAGTTGAAGACCAGCCAGGGCAACATAGTGAGACCCCGTCTCTACAAACAATACAAAAATTAGCCAGACGTGAGGGTGGTAAGTGCCTGTAATCCTAGCTGCTTGGGAGGCTGAGGTGGGAGGATCGCTTGAGCCCAGGAGACTGAGGTTGCAGTGAGCCAAGATTGCACCACTGAACTCCAGTTGGGGTGACAAAGTGAGACCCTGTCTCAAAAAAAAAAAAAAGAAAAAAAAAAAGAAAAATGATTTTTGAGAATGTTCCACATATGTGTAAGGAGTTTTATTCTCTTAGGGGTCACGATATGGCTACAATGTCTGCCTTAAGTCTGTGGTTTGGGCGTCTTAACATCCTTGTCTATTTTCTGTCTACTCAACTAAGCCGTGTGTGTGTTTCTCCTAGTATCTTTTAGAATTTCTACTTTGTGGCCAGGCGTGGTGGCTCACACCTGTAATCCCAGCACTTTGGGAGGCCGAGACAGATGGATCACCTGAGGTCAGGAGTTCAAGACCAACCTGGCCAACATGTTGAAACCCCGTCTCTACTAAAAATACAAAAATTAGCCAGGTGTGATGGCATGCACCTGTAATCCCAGCTATTTCAGAGGTTGAGGCAGGAGAATCGCTTGAACCAGGGAGGTGGAGGTTGCAGTGAGCTGAGATTGTGCCACTGCACTCCAGCCTGGGTGACAAGAGTGAAACTCCATCTCAGAAAAAAAAAAAAAATTTTTTTTCTACTGCATAAAGGCAGTGGCTATGTTGTTTGGTGCATAGATATTCACAACTATTATACCTTTATTGCAAAGTGAGGCTTTTGGCATCATAACCAATCTTTGTCACATGTAACGTGCAGAGGCCTGAACTATGTCCGAATTGCAGCTCTGCTGTCTTCTGTTTCTCACTGCCTGGTACACCTGTCCTTGTTTTTCGTTTTTAACTTCCTGAAGCTCTTTGATTTATGTGTGTCTTGTGTATAAAGCAAGGAACTGAAAACTTGCTTTATATACTTGTGAGCCAAGCTGAATATCCTTTCGTTTTATTTACTTATTTAATATTTATTTACTGAGACAGGATCTTGCTCTGTCCCCCAGGCTGGAGAGCAGTGGCGTGATCATAGCTTACTTCAGCCTCCAATTCCTGGGGTCCTGCGGTCCTCCCACCTCAGCCTCTTGAGTAGCTAGAACTACAGACCTTGCACCACCACGCCTGTTTAATTTTTTAATTATTGTAGAGACGGGGTTTTGCTTTGTAGCTTAGGCTGGTCTTGAACTCCTGGCTTCAAGTGAGCTTCCTGCCTTGGCTTCCCAAAGTGTTGGAATTACAGGCATGAGCCACTGAAACTGGCCCTGAAAGATGTCATTTAAATTTAGCAGCATCATAGCCTCATTCGCTCCCGAGGCTCTGTCCACCATGGTTGAACCTCTTTCCTGCCTGCCAACCGATACCTGCCTGTCACTGGCTGTCTGTGTCTGTGTGCCAAACTCCTGGGTTCAAGTGATGCTCCTGACTCAGCCTCCTGAGCATCTTGGATTACAGGCATGTGCCACCACACCTGGCTGTGATGTAGGAATGATTTTTGAAACTGTTCCATGTAGATTTAAGGAGGTATGAGGGGAGTGATTCACCAGATGACTTGTTTTTTTTGAGGCAGAGTCTTGCTCTGTTGCCCAGGCTGGAGTGCAGTGGTGCGATCGCCCAGGCTCAAGTGATTCTCCTGCCTCAGCCTCCTGAGTAGCTGGGATTACAGGCGTGAGCCACCACACCCAGGTAATTTCTGTATTTTTAGTAGAGACGAGGTTTCACCATGTTAACCAGGCTGGTCTCAAACTCCTGACCTCAGGTAATCTGCCCCGCCTCTGCCTCCCAAAGTGCTGGGATTATAGGCCTGAGCCACTGTGCCTGGCCTCTAGGCAACTTTTGATGACTTCCTGAAATCATGCATCTTTTGCAAGAAAAAGATTCTCAACCTCACTTGGCAACCGACTTGCACCGCATGTGCATCATGGGAGGAGCCAGTCTTAGGCTGAGCTGAGAAGGGAGTCTGAGTGGAGGCTCATTCTGCAGGTGTTCAGCTCATTAGGAAAGGTTTCATCTTGAGATGACGTTTGCTTCTACATACAATCCCCAAACCGCAGGGACTTCCAGGATTGTTTTTTGAGACAGGGTTTCACTCCTGTCGCCCAGGCTAGAGTACAGTGGCGCGATCCTGGCTCAACACAACCTCCAACTCCCAGGCTCCAGTGATTCTCCTGATTGAGCCTCCAGAGTAGCTGGAACTACAGGCATGCAGCACTGTGCCTGGCCAATTTTCATATTTTTAGTAGAGACAGGGTTTTACCATGTTGCCCAAGATGGTCTCAAACTCCCGACCTCAAGCAATCCAACTGCCTTGGCTTCCCAAAGTGCTGGAATTATAGGCGTGAGCCACCGTGCCTGGCCCTTCCAGTACTTTTAATGCAGCAAAAGCGAACATTTGCACATGTAAAGAAAGGTAACCTCCTTAGGGGGGGCTGGAAGGAGGTTCTGTAGCTACTACAGCACCTCTCTGCCCTGCAGGCGCCACTGCCTCTCTCTGTAAACTTGGGGTGGGGGATGCCTCTTGGGGGCCCCAGGCTCCCCTTGGACCCACTCTAAAGAGCTAGGGTCAGCAACCCATCACCCTGTGGTGGCAGCTCTTGGAGAGATTTATATATATATATATGGAATGTATGTATCTGCTGGAAGTGTGAGTTCCCTCACTTATGGCAGTGGAAAAAGCAAGTCTGAATCACCAAGATTTCAGTCTGCCCTCATCTCCTGAACCCCTGTGGGACCACTGCTGTGTCCCTTCAGTGGCCAAGTGAGGAAGCAGCTGACAACCACCAAGGGGGTGTAAGTTAAAATAACAGGCCAGGGCCGCATGATGCCTAGAATCCCAGCATTTTGGAAGGCCAAAGAGGGTGGATGGCTTCAGTCCAGGAGTTCGAGACCAGCATGGACAACATGGCAAAACCCCATCTCTACTAAAACTACAAAAATTAGCTGGGTGTGGTGGTGCACGCTTGTAGTCCCAGCCACTTGGGAGGCTAAGGTGGGAGGATCGCTTGAGTCTGGGAGGTGGAGGCTGCAGTGAGTTGAGATCACACCATTGTACTCCATTCTGGATGATGGAACCAGACTCTGTCTTGAAAAACAACAAGAAACTCCAGACCCGATGTGAGGGCTCATGCCTGTAAATCCCAGGGTTCTGTAATCCTCCTGCTTCAGCCTCCTGAGTTATCGGGGACTACAGGCATGTGCCACCATGCCAGGACTAAGCTGCCCTATATCGGCTGTATCTCTCTCTCCAGAACATATACTCCAAGAGCAGCCGCCACAAACCCACTCCAGCCAACTTCTTCAGCACTCACCATGAGGACTGTTACCAATGAGCATAAAAGGAGATATATATATATTTAGATATCTATCTATCTATCTTTTTTTTTTTTTTTTCTGAGACGGAGTCTCGCTCTGTCCTCCAGGCTGGAGTGCAGTGGTGCTATTTCTGCTTACTGGAAGCTCCGCCTCCCAGGTTCATGCCATTCTCCTGCCTCAGCCTCCCGAGTAGCTGGGACTACAGGCGCCCGACACCACGCCCGGATAATTTTTTGTATATTTTAGTAGAGGCAGGGTTTCACCGTGTTACCCAGGATGGTCTCGATCTCCTGACCTCGTGATCCGCCCGCCTCAGCCTCCCAGAGTGCTGGGATAACAGGCATGAGCCACCGTGCCTGGCTTTTTTTTTTTTTTTTTTTGAGACAGTCTCGTTCTGTTGCCCAGGCTGGAATGCAACGGCGCGATCATAGTTCACTAACTACAACTCTGCCTCCCAGGCTCAAACGATCCTCCTGCCTCAGCCTCCTGAGTAGCTGGAGCTACAGGCACATTGCCACCATGCCTGGTTAATCTTTTTATTTTTTGTAGAGATGGGGTCTCACTATTTTGCCCAGGGTGGTTTCAAACTCCTGGCCTCAAGCAATCTTCCTGCCTTGGCTTCCCAAAGCACTGGGATTACAGACGTGAGCCTTACTGACTGGCCCTTCATTCCTTTTCATGGTTAAATAATCTCCTTTGAATCCACTCTGCTCTGAAAAGGGGCAGTAGCAGTGGCTGCCCAGCCTGTCTTGGCTCGCTCCAAAGCTGAACAGTACATTGTGTGGCATCCTCTTTGGGTCTGGGGAAGCCACGGCAGGCACCTGTGCCCAGAGGGATCATGTGATATAAAGTCCTTTGATGCTCCTGACAGTTGGGCCTGCTCCTCATCACCTCCATCTTGGTTGACACATCCTGCTTTTGACATATCATGGGCCTGCAATCCTCCCACCTTAGCCTCCTGAGTAGCTGGGACTACAGGCATGCGCCAGCATGCCTGGCTTATTTTTGTATTTTTTTGTAGTGATAGGGTTTCGCCATGTTGTCCAGGATGACCTCAAACTCCCGAGCTCAAGTGATCCTCCTGCCTCGGCCTCCCAAAGTGCTGGGATTATAGGTGTGAGCCACTGGGCGTCTCTGCTTTTCTTTATGTGGCAGTTCCAGAGTAAGGATGGGCATGCGCTCAGGCACAGGAGGACTGCCCAGGCTCCCCTCCTTGGCCTCCCTGCTGCCTCGGTGTCCTATGACTCCATCTCAGCAATCGCTCATTCCTGGCTCTTCCTCAGCCGACACCAGAAGCCGGCTGTAAGAAGCTGGCTGTAAGAAACACGGGGTCGCTGAACAGAGCCTGCTCAGAACCTCAGTGTACAGGGCAGTGGAAGCCACACCCCATGCTTGCCCACCACCCTGGATCTGTGCTCTGAATCTCCCAGTGTTGCTGTGCGCTGGCACTGAAGGGACATGGAGGCCTTGGGGTGGGACTCAAAAGGATGAGGGTGGCAAGAGTATTCCAGACTGAGGGTGCAGCACATGCAAAGGCCCTGGGGCACGAGAGATCAGGAGGCAGAACAGAGAGGTCAAGTGACTTGCTGCAGGTCACACAGCATGCAGGCGGCCAAGCCTGCACTCAAACCCCCACGTCTGGCTTCCTGGCCATTCCCCTGAACTCCCGGAGCTGGTAAATTCTGGTTTGTAGGGGAGAAGTGAGAGGTGCCGAGAACCGGTTCAGGCACTTTGGCAGGACTGGAGATGTCCCCTCAGGCCGGCCTGCCCTGAGGGCCTCTCTGGGGGCTACCTGCCCTTGTCATCTTCTCCTCCTCCTTGGAGGACAATCTTATTAACAATTACACCGTCCACAAACAGCTCCCTCCATGCAGGTGGTGGCTTCATTAAAAAAAAATCAAATTTAAAAAACAGGCTGGGCATGGTGGCTCATGCCTGTGATCCCAGCACTCTGGGAGGCCAAGGCGGGCGGATCACTTGAGGCCAGGAGTTTAAGACCAGCCTGGTCAACATGGCAAAACCATGTCTCTACCAAAAAATACAAAAATCAGGTGGGCGTGATGGTGCATGCCTGTAGTCCCAGCTATTCGGGAGGCTGAGGCAGGAGAATCACTTGAACCTGGGAGGCAGAGGTTGCAGTGAGCCTAGATCGCACCACTATACTCCGGCCTGGGCGACGGAGTGAGACTCTGTCTCAAAAAAACAAAAAAACAAATAATAATAATTAAAATAAATAAATTCATTTAAAAAAAATTTAAAAATATAGAGATGGGCTCTCGCTACGTTGTCATGCTGGTCTCGAACTCCTAGACTCAAGCAATCCTCCTGCCTCAGCCTGCCAAAGTGCTGGGATTACAGGCGTGAGCCACGGCGCCCAGCCTCCATTCAGGTGATGGTTTCTGAATTACCACCGCTCCCTGCAGATTCTGTCCACAGCGCCAGACCAGATTTTCAAAAACACTCTCTAAAGGCCTCTAAACTTAAGCAGGTCTCTCTGTCTCAGCACTACTGACATTTGCGCCGGGTCATTCTTTAAAGAGGGGGCCGTCCTGTGGGCTGTGGGGCATTTAGCAGCATCTTGGCCTCTACCCACCAGAAGCCAGTAGCATCTCTCCCTCCCCAGCTATGATAAGCAAAAATGTCCCCAGGAGTTGCCAAATATCACCTGATGGCAGAATCAGCCCTGGGCGAGAACCTCAGTTCACATACCTCACATACCCGCTAACTACAATCCCGTATATGTCTATTTATTTATTTATTTATTTTGAGGCAGAGTCTCGCTCTGTCACCCAGGCTAGAGTGCAGTGGCGCAATCTTGGCTCACTGCAACTTCCGACTCCCGGGTTCAAGCCATTCTCCTGCCTCAGCTTCCTCAGTAGTTGGAATTACAGGTGCCTGTCACCACGCTTGGCTAATTTCTGTATTTTTAGTAGAGATGGGGTTTCACCATGTTGGCCAGGCTGGTCTCGAGCTCCTGACCTCAAGTGATCAGCCTGCCTCGGCCTCCAAAAGTGCTGGGATTACAGGCGTGAGCCACCGCACCGGGCCGAGAACACTGTAATAACACTGACAAAGGCACAGGCGGCCGTAATTCACTCTTCCTTAAAGAAGTGATGATACCAGGGCTGGGCGCGGTGGCTCAAGCCTGTAATCCCAGCACTTTGGGAGGCTGAGACGGGCGGATCACGAGGTCAGGAGATCGAGACCATCCTGGCTAACACGGTGAAACCCCGTCTCTACTAAAAAATATGAAAAACTAGCTGGGCGTGGTGGCGGGCACCTGTAGTCCCAGCTACTCGGGAGGCTGAGGCAGGAGAATGGCGTAAACCCGGGAGGCGGAGCTTGCAGTGAGCCGAGATAATGCCACTGCACTCCAGCCTGGGCGACAGAGCCAGACTCCGTCTCAAAAAAAAAAAAAAAGAAAAAAAAAGGAAGTGATGATACCATCCGGGATTTACAGAGAACCCCCTCTAGGGAAGGTGTTGGGTGCTGGTGTTTGATCACTGCTAAGTCATCCCTTTCTCTCCTTTACCCAGGAGGAACCACGTGTCGGGGTCACAGGGCCGGTCAGCAGCAGAGCAGAAGATGCCAAGTGGCCTCTGGGCACTTTCGGGAATGGGGGTCTCGAGGGGGCTGGTTTTAGGAGCTGGTTCTGGCTTGCTGTGGCCAAGTCACACAGAAGGAAACCATAGGTGGCAACTGCACTGTGACATTGGGGACTGAGCTGCCCAGGGCGGGGCCTGCAGAAATCGGATCTATCCTGGATAATCACTAGGAAACAAATCGGCGGCCAGGCCCTGTGGCTGATTGATGCCTGCCCACACTCCCGCCCCAAACGTTGAGGCACACATGGCGGAAAGACAGATGGGTCCCCCGTCTTCATAACCCCGGAACAGTAAAACTCCCAGAACATTCAGGGAAGGCGGGGCTGCGGCAGGGGTGTCCCAGACCTTACGCTTTAGCTTTTAATCAACTTTCTCCAAATTCCAAGGAGACCTTTTTATGGCGCTTAAAATATACCCCATAATTTTACTCTTCTCTTAGATGCAGCATTCCCCAAAATATAACTTCCCCTTTTGTCTAAAATAGCCTTAGATCATTCTAAACATCAGGGCTGTAATGTTTTATGTGGCAGGGCACAGAAAGGAGGCTGAGGGAGTACCTGGGGATTTGGGGGTGGGGTGCCCCTTCCGCCTGGGGGTCAATGCAGCCTCCACCCTCCCTGGTGGTGCCAGGGGCCTCAGCACTCAGCTGTAGGGCACCCCCACCCTCTCCATACCCACCAAAGACACCTTTGGCTCTGATGTGCCCCACTTTTCAGCTTGGAGAGGCCTCTCTGAGGTCTGTAGCCCTCCCTCCGTTCCCTCTTTCCCACCCAGGCTGCCCCTCACAGCTCCCGCTGCTCTCTGTGCTCTGTGGGGGGAACACCCAGGCCTGCTGGTTTGTCTCCAGAGCTGGGAAAAGGCACCGGAACGGGGAATGCTGCCGGGTCACACTGACCAGTGCCTTGGTTCCCGGCCGCCCGACTCCGGTTCGCCTGTCCTTATGCCGCAATTCACTCTCCCTTAAAGAGGTGGCCCTCTGGCTTAATTATCCCCCGACTGTAAGCTCCAGTACACCCTCTGGTTCCTAATCACACTTCTGACACCCCAGATGCCAGCTTCCTCCTGGGGGGTTTGTCGCCTTGGGCATGCACCTCTGGTCAGGCTGTCTCAGCTACAGTGAGGAAGGGGGCTGGTGTGAGAGACCAGGAGGATGACAGGGTCCTGCTCGGTGACTCTGGGCCCATGGGTTCCATGATCCTCTTCCCACCGTGTCCCTGGCAGGTTGTGCACCCTGCAGGCAGGATACATGCGATCTCAGAGCCCAGGAGGCAGCTGGAAACCCTCCGAGAGATGGGGCCTGCTGGTGTTCAGCCTGTAAGGGGGTTCAAGGCAAGGAGGGAACCCTGCACAGCCCCTGCCAGCCTCAGCCAGGTCCCAAATGCATGGGCTGTACAACCACTCCCAGCTGCCTGTGGGGCAGAGAGACGGAGTGAGTTAGCTCTGCCGAACCCTGTAGGACATCTCTATCTGTGTCCTCCTTTCCTGACTCCCCAAATTGCTTTATGACTCTGTGTGGGGAAGTGGACGCTTATGAATACATATGTATGTCTATGGCACAGATACAAATGCAGAGATTCCAGTTGGTGATCTGGGCTGTCTGGATCTAGGATGGGAAGCTGGTTTCATTACATCTGGGAAGGGGGAGCTGAGCAGAAGATATCTGGGGGCTGGGTGCGGTGGCTCACACCTGTAATTCCAGCACTTTGTGGGGGCTGAGGCGGGTGGATCACTTGAGGTCAGGAGTTTGAGACCAGCCAGGCCAACACAGTGAAACCCTGTCTCTACTAAAAATACAAAAATTAGCCAGGCGTGGTGGAGGGCACCTGTAATACCAACGACTCAGGAGGCTGAAGCAGGAGAATTGCTTGAACCTAGGAGGCGGAGGTTGCAGTGAGCCGAGATTACACCACTGAACTCCAGCCTGGGCGACCAAGCAAGACTCCATCTCAAAAAAAAAAAAAAAGACATCTGTGAAATGTTCACCTTTATGGGGTTCTGGAACATTCTACAAAGTGGTAGATGTACTAGGGGTGGACCAAGGAGAAAAAATTCCTATAAAGGGCCAGGTAGTAAATATTTTCAGCTTTGTGGGCCATGCAGTGTCTCAGGTGCAATTACTCGGCTCTGCACTCATGGTGCCAAAGATGCCAGGGATGATATGTAAATGCATGGGCGTGGTTATGCACCAATAAAACTTTATTTGTAGAGATAGGCACTGGCAGATTTAACTCATGGGCTGTAGTTTGCCAATCCCTGGTAGATACCAAAAGAAATGAAACCTTGATGGCGTGGTGGCATGTGGCTGTAGTCCCAGCTAATTGGGAGGCTGAGGCAGGAGGCTCACTTGAGCCTAGGAGGTTGAGGCTGCAGTGAACTATGACTGCACCACTGTACCTCAGTTTGGGTGACAGGGCCGGACCCTGTCCCTAAAAAAATTTTTTTTAAAGTTAAAAAAGATGAAAAGACACTAAAAAGACTAAGTGTCATATTAGAGGAAACAAACAAACAAAAAAAAGCGGAAAAGCAGCTGGGGGAACGAAAAGCGATAACGAAACGTGTCATGGTTCTGCCAAAGTGGGGAATCTCTGGCCGCTGATCCTGTTTCCCGGCAGTGGTTCTTGACTTGTTTCCTGCTGGGGAGATGCTTAAAGGAGGGAGACCTGAGCCACAGCCAGCACCTGGCACAGGTTTCAAGAAGTCACCCCAGTAGGACAGGGAGAACCACAGAATCCAGGGCGCACAAACCAGCACTCGCCTGGATCAGAAAACCGGCAAACCTCTTTGATTACATTCCTTCGCAAAAAACCCCAGCAGGGAGCATGTCACCCTCAGTGCAGGCCAAGTCCTAAAATCAGGGACTGCGGTTTTTGGCATGGGGAGCAAGTCTTAAAAACAACATTGTAAGACGTCACTCAGTCCACCTGGAAGAGCAAGCTCTTGGAAAGCCAGATCCTCACACACCTAGGGCCGCTTCATCATTGGTGTCACGAGGACATGCCTGACCGTGGGTGGGCAGTGACCGGCTCCGGGTGGGCAGGGGGTGAGAGACGAGGAGGCATACCAGTCACCCCCCCAACCAGGGATGAGGGAGAACGCCGGACTGAAACTGCTTCCCGCCACCCCTAACAGCCACTCCACAATGGTGCCGAATATGGTCGGGTTGATGTGTAACTCCAATGGCACGATGTTACTAAGAAAAAAAGAATCTAAAAATATTTAGGCAGAAAACATCTGTTACAATGAAATCTATCTTGTCATCCAGTTGACCTAAAACAGCAGTTCTCAACTGGGGTGGTTCTGCTCCTCAGGGAACACCTGTCAACATTTGGAGACGTTTCTGGTTGTCGGGACTAGGGGCGGGGGTGCTATGGGTATCTAGTGGGCAGGGACCAGGATGCTGCTCAGTCCCCCACAATGCACAGGACGGCCTGGCCATAACAGAATGATCCAGCCCACATATCAACAGGGCAGGGGTTGGGAACTTGGGTTGGACCAGGAAGTCTGGCCTCTGTCCCCGAGGGTTTCTGATTGTGAGGTCTGAAACTGACCCTATATGATGGCTTATTCCGCTTTCTCGTCGCCTGTGGGGTTTGCCCTGCCCCATCTCTTGCCTGCCCTGCATTCGGACCCCAGCTCCTATTTCCTCCTCTGGGCTGCTCTGCAGACCCAGGGCCCCCCAAAACTGCTTCCCTCCACCTTTGTGCAAACATCCCGGGGAGGCCACACAGGAGAGGCAGCCAGAGATTCATTCTATCCTTGCTTCCAGTGGTGCCCGGGGTGCCTGCCTCACCCCCCTCAGGGACCTTCGGTAGCTCGTGGTCAGGGCCACGTTGTACCTCCTCCTTCTGTCCTTGTACCACCCTGTCTCCCACACATGCCTGCCTGTGTGGATGGGTGACCCGGATGTTTGTGTGGATAACCATTCCACTGCTCAGCCTTTTGGATGGCCTGGGCTAGCCTGAGTCTTGACCGCTGGTGGGGCGAGGGTGGAGACTCCTGAGAGCCCTAATTCTGCCTCCTCTTTCCCCACCACAGCAGTGCACCCACCCGAGAGGAGGACGGGCACCCAGTGACCCTGGCCCTGCTCCCCCAACCCGGCCCTGGACACACGGGCCTTCCAATCTCCCTTTGAAGTGCACCAGGCTGCTGCCCCGGACCCTCCTGAGTCCAAGCTCCCTGCCCACCCTGCTGCCCACTGATGCGCCCACCTTCCTTCTCCCTCAGCCCAGAGAAGTGACTCAGGCATCCTCAGCCTCAAATACCTCTGCATTCACGTAACACAGACACAACCCAAGCCACTGGGGGCTCCTGGACCCTTCGACAGACAGACGGGCGCTGATTGCAGGTATTGCTCTTCCTCAAATAAACGTTGGCTTCCCTTTGCTGCTCGTAACATGGGTGACTTCTGCCTTCTGAGGCCTTGGCCCCGTCCTGACCCTGAGCCTCCTCCGGTCTGTGGCCCATGCCCTGAATCTCATCCCTGAAATGTCCCCCCATGAGAAGGGGAGCCACACGCCCCCTCTCAACACTTACTTCTGCCAAACTCACCTCCCCGCATGGCTAACAGCCAAGGGTTAGGTGAGTGCCTGGCTGGGAGGTGCCCCAGCTTGCTGTCTGCCCCCAACCCCTCTCTGACTGGGTCATGCAACAGGATGGCCTCTGAGGCCTGATGAGTGCTGGGGCTGTGGGGTTCTTTGTGTGGCTGGTGCACAGCCCTGGCTGCCCCATCAGCTGCTTGAATGAAGCACTCCGAACCAAATTCACCAGGACTGGCCTCCAGGCGGTGCCCCTGCAGCCATTTCTGACCCCCTCTCCTCCTCCCCTGGGACCTGTCTGTCCTCGGCTGTCAGCCTCAGATCTGGCACATCCCTCAGGCTGGGGTTGCTCCCAGGACTCCCTCTCTGTTGCACTTGCAAACGCTCCTGCCTGAGTCCAGGGTCCCGGTCAGCCAGCCCGTCCGCCATGCTCCCTGCAGCCAGCCTCCCTCTGGCCACTGGCTTCTCAACAGGCTGGAAAGGACATGCAGATGGACGTCCCTGCTGTGCCTGGGCACACCTGCCCCCGCCTCGGTTCCTCCCACCCCTGCTCCTGGTCCCATCTGGTGTCCCTCAGTGGCTCCAGCCATCAGCATGCCCGGAGCAGCCTGCTGGACGGGACTGCTCTCCTCCTTCCCAGGGCTCATGACAGTCTCCAGGAGATCCTCTGTGTGAGTGACAATCCTCCCACTCCCCAACATTGTTCTTGTGGGGAGCACCGATGGGGGAGGTTGGCCTGGATGGGGCAGGGGTCCAGGAAAATCCCAACCACATGCCAGCCATACAAAGGAATGAAATGCTGATACAACTGGTGGGCAGAGAAACAAACCATAGTCCATCATCCATCCAGGCTGTGGAATATGATGCAGTCATGAAAAGGAAGGAAGCACTGATCCATGCTATGATGTGGATGAATCTCAAGAACATGATGTCAAGTGAGAGAAGCCAGACACAAAAGGCCACAGAGTGTGAGAGATTCCATTGATCTGAAATGTCCACAACAGGCAGATCCGTAGAGACGGGAAGCAGATTAGTGGTTGCCAGGGCCTGGGAGAGGGAAGTGGGGAGTGACTGCTGATGGGGATGGGGTCTCCTTTTGGGGGGATGGAAATATTCTGGAACTGGATAGAGGCAATGGTTGCATACTACTGCGAGTGTACTAAATGCCACTGAATTGCACACTTTTGCCTGAGGCCAGGAGTTCGAGACCAGCCTTGCTGACATAACAAAATCCAGTCTCTACAAAAAAATAAAAAACATTAGCCAGGTGTGGTGGCGTGCCCCTGTAGTCCCAGCTGCTTGAGAGGCTGCGGTGGGAGGATCACTTGAGGCCAGGAATTTGAGGCTGCAGATGTAATTTAATTTACAGGCTTATAAACTGCAGATATAATTTAATCTATATATTTATAAACTGCAGGTATAAATATATCTATTTATAAATAGTAAATAAATAAATTATATCTCGATAAGCTCTTAAACAGAAACCTCAACTTCAGAGGCATTAGAGTTGGCATATGCCCGGTTCCAGAACTTTCTATTTCTGCCACCCTTGCTGAGTGGTTCGTGTACCTCAGTTTCCTCACGTCAGGTGGAAGGGGTCAGTCTGTCCACGTCAGGATGTGGCGAGGATGTATGAGATGATGCCCCCAACGCTGGGTGGAGGCTGGCATCCATCTGTGTCTCGCCCGACAGACTCGGGGGAAAGGACGTGGCCCAGGCAGGTGTCCTTGAGGGTGGAGGTCGAGGTGGATAATGACACTGTGGTCTGGGTGACCTGCCCCAGTGCTGACTGTGGGTGGGGGAACAGAGCTAGTGGCCTGGCTGATGGCGGAGGGGCTGGGGAGTCGGGGGGAACATGAGACTGGGTTTGTGGGGACCCTAAGGAGGAGCTCAGGACCTGGTCCAGGTGGATACGAGTCCTAGGTTCCTTTGCCCCAAGAGGGGGGTCTAGGGCAGTGGCTAGCTCAGGACCCTTCCTCAGTCCCTCACTGGAATGTCCTGGGATTGGCACGACTTCGGGTGAGCTTGGCTCCACCAGCTGGGGGCGTCCCTCTGTGGCCCGCAGCCCATCACTGTCACCGTGTCCCACTGTGGGCCAGGCCACAGGGGCTCCATGGAGTCTGGGGACCCTTGGGACAACAGCCTGACAAGCAAGGATCCTTATTTTATTTCTGCTTTCAGAATGAAAACTCCATGCACGCCGCCAGCTGCACTTGCTACAGTTCAGGACGGATGAAGGGAACCCCAGCCTTCGGCCCCTTGGACTCAGCCTGCTCTCAGAAGGGCACCGAGGCGAGTGCCTGGTAGATCTGAGGCTGTGGGCGAAGGGAGAGGAGCGTGTTCTGGGTGTGCTTTGCGGCGAGCCCCCATGGCCGATGCCGTGGGCTGCTCTATCCGCAGCCCCTGGGCTGTCGAGGGGCGCCTGCACTGGGAGGCTAGAGGCCACATGGAGGACGGGGAGACCCATGTCTTCTGCAGCCCCCAGACTTGGTGAAAGGTGATGGCAACAGTTAACTGCAGTGGCGGACAGATCAGCTGATTGGAACCGGCTTTCCACAGTGCTCCCCCTTCCTGTTTTTTGGTCAGCATTGCACAGCAAGGCTGCAACCCTCGCTGGGGGTGGGGGTGGGGGTGGGGAGGTGCGCCCAAACCTCAAAACAGCTCAACTTCTCCTTTTGGGGAGCTGAGAAAAAAATCCCCAATCGATACTGCGAGTTGTGCTGATCTCCGGCTTTCTGCAGCCTGGGCGAGAGAGGGGAGAGCAGAGAGGCAGCCTGAACGGGGGGCCAGGGCTCAGGCCGGGTTGAAACCCCGGGTTAGGCTGTGGCTGTCTGCAGTGTGGCCTGGGGAATCCACCTGTAGTGGGTTGACTTGTGGCTTCCCAAAAAGACATGTCTAAGTCCTGACCCCTAGAACCTGTGACTGTGGCCTTATTTGGAAACAGGGTCTTTGCACACGTCATGAAGATACGCGTTTTGAGATGAAGTGATCCCATGAGAGAAAGACAAGGGAGATTGGACACGCACAGGGGAGAAGACCAGGTGACGACGGAGGGAGAGGGCAGAGCAATGTGGCCACAAGCCCAGGAGCTCCAAGGACGACTGAAGCCACCAGAACCTGGGAGAGAGGCCTGGGACAGACTCTCCCTCAGAGCCTCCAGAGGGACCCAGCCCTGCCCACACCTTGATTTCCGACTTCCGGCCTCCAGAACTGAGAGAGAATCAACCACTGCTGTTTGAGGACTTCCAGCCCGTAAAATGTATAGACACCTCAGGAAACTCATGCATCCACGTGTCTCTCTGGGGCTCAGTTTCCTCATCTTTAAAATGGGCAGAGCTGCCGTGAGGGCTTAGATATGATGGAGGAAAATCAAGAAGCATAAACCCTGATACCCAGTGGGCCTGAGGCATGATTTAGCTAATTATTCCTCTTATTGGAAAATGATTCTTGGGGCCAGGCATGGTGGCTCACGCCTGTAATCCCAACACTTTGGGAGGCCAAGGAGGGCGGATTACTTGAGGTCAGGAGTTCGAGATCAGCCTTGGCCACCATGGTGAAATCCGTCTCTACTAAAAATGTAAAAATTAGCCGGGCATGGTGGTGGGCGCCCATAGTCCCAGCTACTCGGGAGGCTGAGGCAGGAGAATCACTTAAACCCAGGAGGCGGAGGTTCCAGTGAGCTGAGATTGTGCCACTGCACTCCAGCCTGGGGGATAGAGCAAGACTCTATCTTAAAAAAAGAAAAAAAAGAAAATGACTCTTAAGTTAGCACAGAACAGATGGAACTCATGGGTAATTTCTAAAAGCTCAGTGGCTGCAATGAACAGTGATTGGGTCTTATGGGAAGAACTCAAAAGACAGTGGTTCTATTCCCAGGGGACATCAGCAGTGCCTGGAAGCTATTTTGTTAATACCTCTCTAATCAAATGAAATGTCTGGGGACACTTCTGGTTGTCACACCTGCGGGGTGGGGAGTGCTCCTGGCATCTGTTGGGTGGAGGCCAGGGATGCTGTTCAATGTCCTACAATGCACAGGACGACTCTTTCCCCAGAGAACGATCCGGCCCTGAATGTCAACAGAGCCGAGGTTGAGAAATCCAGCTCTCCGTGAAGACAATCATATCCCTTTGCAAACAGTCGCCCCAGGAAGCACGTTTATTGCCATGACGTGGATTTGGCTCAAGCCTGTTTTGGAAGCCAGCGTGGGCACCACCCTCGAGCAGCTTAGAACCGCTGGAGAAAACCGGCCTTGCCAGCCCCCACTGCTGAGGCCCCAAGCAGGGCGGCCTGGCAGGACCAGGGGTCTGACTCACGGAGGGTGACTAATGGCTGTCGAAGGCATACTGGAGACTGTGCAGGCGTGGAGGCTGGAGGGAGCTTTGCTGGCATCCGGGGAGGAATTACCGGTACCCAAGACGATTGCGGATCTGGGGCAGACCTCGAGGACCCAGGCATAAGATGTCACCAAGTGGGACTTGCCAGGGGCCAGGTGGGACCTGAAGCTGGCCAGGTGGGACTCTAGGACTCTACGGGGGATGCTGTGGGCTGACTTGTGCTCCCTGTCCCCAAAATTATATCCACATCCTCACCCCCGGAAACTGTATGTGACCTTATTTGGAAATAGGGTCTTTGCAGATGCAATTAGGTAGGATGAGGTCATGCCAGAGTAGGATGGGCCCTACATCCCATAAGTGGTGTCCTTGTTGTAAGAAAGCCACGTGAAGACACGGACACACAGGAAGAACACCCCTGATGGCAGAGACTGACGTGATGTGGCCACAGGCCAGGGCACATCTGCAGCCGCCAGAGAAGCTGGAAGAGGCCTGAAGCATCCTCCTCCAGAGGCGGGAGGGAGCGTGGCCCCGTGGACACCTTGATTTCAGACTCTTGGCCTCCAGGACCATGAGAGCCTTCATCCCTGTTGTTGGAGACTCCCTTGCCCCTAACACTTTGTTACCTAAGCAACAGGAAACTCATCCACACCCTGGAGGGTCCTAGGGAGATGGAGCTGGGGAGGCAGTAACGTGGTGGGGAGGACATGGACCCTGAACTGAGACCTAGGTGGCAATCCTGCCTCCTGGCCATTCCACATTGAAACCTTGGGGCTGGGTGTGTCATTTCTGTGGGGCTCAGGTGTTCACCCACCTGCCTGGTCCCATTTGGCAAAATGTCTGACATGGTAAACGTTGGATCTACCCTCTCGTTCATTCACCTACTAAATTTTTATTGTTTATATTTTTGAGACAGGGTCTTGCTCTGTCACCCAGGCTGGAGTGCAGTGGTGTGATCATAGCTCACTGCAGTCTTGAACTCCCGGGCTCAAGCAATCCTCCCACTTCAACCTCCTGAGTAGCTGGGACCATAATTTTTTATTTTTAATTTTGAGATGGAGTTTTGCTCTTGTTGCCCAGGCTGGAGTACAATGGTGCGATCTTGGCTCGCTGCAACCTCTGCCTCTCATGTTCAAGCCATTCTCCTGCCTCAGCCTCCTGAGTAGCTGGGATTAGAGGTGCCTGCTACCACACCCGGCTAATTTTTGTATTTTCAGTAGAGACGGGGTTTCACCATGTTTGCCAGGGTGATCTCGAACTCTTGACCTCAGGTGATCCACCTGCCTCGGCCTCCCAAAGTGCTGGGATTATAGGCATGAGCCACTGCACCCAGCCTAGTTTTTAAAATTTTTGGTAGAGATGGGGTCTTGCAATGTTACCCAGGCTGGTCTGGAACTCCTAGGCTCACGCAATCCTCCTGACTCAGCGTCCTGACTCTGGGATTACAGGTGTGAGCTATACATGCTGAATTTTCAAGGTCACTGTTTTATATCTGATGTGGATGCCAGGCACTGATGTTTTGGCCTGGAGAGCCATCGAGCCCCCTGGCCACCAGGTAGGAGGACACTGGGGCCACTGGCAGTTTCACTGTGGCTGAGTCTCAGAGCTGGGATGACGCCAGGGTGGCCTCGGGACCCCAGAGCTGGGTTGCATCCACGTCTGCTCAGAACCTCTACAGTTCCTGCGTCACCCAGAGTTCTACCTGGGAAGAATTTTGTGTTGACTTTGGCCACCACATAGCCCAGTGTCTGTATCACAGTCTGCCACACAGCAAATGCTCACACAGCGATGAATGGGTGGTCTGGGTTTATAATGTAATGCATACAAAACAAACCATATTAAAAATCGCTGAGGTGGGAGGATCACTGGAAACAAGGAGTTCGAGACCAGCCTGGGCAATGTAATAAGACTCTGTCTCTATAAAAAATTTAAAAATTATCCAGGCATGGTGGTGCACACCCGGAATCCCAGCTACTTGGGTGGCTCGGGTGGGAGGATCGCTGGAGCTCAGAAGTTCCAGGCTGTGGTGAGTGACGATTGTGCCACTGTACTCCAGCCTAGGTAATGGAGAGAGACCTGGAAAAGAAAGGAAAGAAAAGGAAAGGAAAGGAAAGGGAAAAGGAAAGGATAAGAAAAGAACAAAATAGAACAGAAAGAAAATGGACATTCTATGGTGAAATTGCTCAGCGGTTTTATTGAAAGCTGATGTGAACAATGACAATGAATCTCTGTGTTACTTGTACAGGAGAAAACAGAAATAGGCTACACATGTCGGACGAGGGCTAAGTTGTATGACCCCAATTAATGTCTTGCTGATGACCTCAGAGAGGAAGAGGAACTGAAATGCATTCCGTAGGCACTGCTTAGATGTGATTTCAGTGAAATCTGCATGGCAGCCCTCAGTCTGTGGGGACTAACAAGAGGCCAGAGGTCAAGGCTCCAGGGAGGGTGGGGTCTGACCCTGCCCCCAACTCCCTCTCTCCACTGAGGGGGTTCTCAGGATCCTATGTGTGAAGAAACCGACATATTCATATAATGGGCTACAATTCAGCATAAGAAATGAGCTCTCAAGCCACAAAAAGACATGGAGGAATCTCCCCTCCCCCTTTTTTGGAGGGGGACAGGGTCTCACTCTGCCACCTAGACTGGAGTGTAGTGGCCCGACGTTGGCTCACTGCAGCCTCAACCTTCTGGGCTCAGGTGATTCTCCTGCCTCAGACTCCCAAGTAGGTGGGACCACAGGCACACAGCACCATACCTGGCTAATTTTTGTATATATATTTATTTTTTTGTAGAGACGGGGTCTTGTTATTTGCCTAGGCTGATCTGGAACTCCTGGGCTCAAATGATCCTCCTGCCTCGGCCTCCCAATGCACTGGGATTACGTAAGCCAACGCGCCGGACCAACATGGAGGAACCTCAAACGCACGTTGTGAAGTGGAAGCAGCCAGTCTGAAAAGCCTGTACACTGGGACTCCAACTACAGACAGCCGGGAAAAAACAGAACTATGGAGGCAGTCAGAAGAGCTGTGGCTGCCAAAGATTACGGAGGAATGAACAGGAGGAGCATGGAGGAATTTTAGGGCAGTGACACTACTCTGTGACACTCCAACGGCGGATACAATCATTATACTTTTGTCCAAACTCAAAGAACTTGCAACACCAAGAACCCTAATGGAAACTATGGCCGTTAGTCAACAACAGCATCAATGTGGATTTGAATCAGTTGCAACGGACACATCACGCTAATGCAAAATATAAATAACGCGAGAACCTGGGGGTGGGAGGGGTACATGGGAACTCTCTGCACTATCTGCTCGGTATTTCTATAAACCTAAAACTGCTGTAAAACAACTAAAGTCTGTTTTTTTTTTTTTTTTTTTTTTTTTTTAAGAAAGCGGGGCTGGGTGCGGTGGCTCACGCCTATAATCCCAGCATGTTGGGAGGCCAAGGTGGGAGGATCACTGGCATCCAGGAGTTCGAGACCAGCCTGGGCAACGGAGTGAGACCCCCATTTCCACAAAAAATAAAAAATAAAAATGAAAAAAGGGCAGACCCCACACCCAGAGGTGCAGACCCCTGAGGCCATACGCTGCCCCTGGCCCTCACCAGGTGACGATGGTTCTGTTGTTCTGAGACATGTGGATGCACCTTGTCCTAAAACCCTTGGAATGATGGGTGCTGTGTGGTCACTTCTGCAGCCCTGTGGCCACAAGACTCACCCACAGCAGCACACAGAGGGCTCCCGTGGGGTTTGGCTGATCAGGGCAATGAACAGCGGGCAGAGGGCATGAGGCATGAGAGCCTGGGTTGGTCCCTTCTCTGCTGCCTCTACAGTGAAACCAGGTGGCCTCCTCCCCTTGCCCACTCTGTGACAATGCCTCGCCATCCCCTTAACCCCCAGGCCTGCCGTACGCCTTGCTGGCTTCCTTCCACCCTGCCGGTGCCCCTAGAAATGCCCCATTATGAAGCACTCCTCAAACTGGTTTGAATGCACCAGCCTTTTCTTTCAGGCACCTTGAGAAGGAACGGCCATGATCTGGAAGCCAAATGTGTATTAACTGTGACCTTTTTTTGTTTTTTTTTTTGAGACAGAGTTTCACTCTGTCACCCAGGCTGGAGTGCAGTGAAGCAATCTTGGTTAACTGCAACCTCCACCTACCGGGTTCAAGTGATTCTCCTGCCTCAGCCTCCCAAGTAGCTGGGATTACAGGCACGCACCACTATGCCTGGCTAATTTTTATATTTTTAGTAGAAACAAGGTTTCATCATGTTGGCCAGGCTGGTCTCAAAGTCCTGACCTCAGGTGATCCACCTACCTCGGCCTCCCAAAGTGCTGGGATTACAGGCATGAGCCACCACACCCAGTGACTTTTTATTTTCTGTATTTTTGATGCTCTGACATCTGGGGCCTGGCTGACCCCAGAGAGACGGCCCTTTCCAATTCCTAGATTGGTTCTAGCCAATTCCTAGAGATGGTTCGGGACTTGCCTTCCATATGCAAACCAACTAGTCCAGAGCCTACACCCCAGCCACCTCCTCTGTAGGGCTCTCACACTCCAGCCCACTATCCCCTGCTCTCATCACCCCAGGCCCTGGCACCTAACAACAAGGGGCAGCCCTTATGCCCCAGAGCCCATTGAAATAATTCAAACAAGCCAATCCTAAGCCAGCTTACTCTGCCTAGCACATTTCGATGCATGAAAATCACAATAAAGGTTCCTGCCTCTCTCCGCTCCCTTTTTCCCTCTCTCCCTCAGTCTCCTGACGCGTTCCAGTGCTTCCCTCTGTGGCCTTCCATGGCATTGCACCCTCTTTAGGGAACTGTGAGTAACAAACTCTCTTTCCAAGGGCAGTTGCATCCTGACCAGTTGGCCTCGCAGTACCTGAATAATAACAACTATCAGAAAACCTCCACTTTTTCTCTCTTTAGAGGCAGGGTCTCTTTCTGTTGCCCAGGCTGGAGTGCAGTGGTGCGATCATAGCTCCAACTTGTGGGCTCAATTGATCCTCCCGCCTTAGCCTCTCTAATAGCTGGGACAACAAATGTGTGCCACCGCACTTGGCTAATCTTTGTTTTTGTTTTGTTTTGTTTTTGTAGAGAGGTGGCCTTGCTATGTTGCCCAGGCTGATGTTGAACTCCTGGGCTCAAGCAATCCTCTTGCCTTAGGCTCCCAAAAACCACTGGGATTATAGACATGAGCCACCACACCTGGCCTGAAATTTCTTTCTTTCTTTTCTTTTCTTTTTTGAGACGGAGTCTCTCTCTGTCATTCAGGCTGGAATGCAGTGGCATGATCATAGCTCACTGCAGCCTCAAACTCCTGGGCTCAAGTGATCCTCCTGCCTCAGCCTCCTGAGCAGTTGGGACTAGAGGTGAGCACTACTATGCCTGCTTGGCTGATCATTTTTTTTGTAGAGAGAAGGTCTTGCTATGTTGCCCAGACTGATCTTGAACTCCTGGGCTCAAGCAATCCTCCCACCTCAGCCTCCCAAAGTATTGGGATTACAGACGTGAGCCACCGCACTTGGCTCAAAACCCACATTTTCCAAACAAAGGCCCCCTCCCACAGACCAACCAGCTTCCCCGCTCACCTCCAGCACGGGGCCAGCACCCAGGATGGTCCTCTCGACGCCGCTGGCATAGCCCTTCTGGCTGAGGGCGGTGAGGCAGTGGATGAGGAAGTTGGTGCTCTGGGTCTTGCCAGAGCCGCTCTCGCCCGAAATCACGATGCACTGGTTCACGCGCTTCCTGAGCATGGTGTAGTAGGCCACGTCGGCCAGCGCGAAGACGTGTGGCTCCAGCTTGCCCAGCTGCTGGTTCTCATACATCTTCACGTACTTGGGGTTGTAGATGGGCAGGAACTTAAAGGGGTTGATAGCCACCAGGATGCTCCCCGCATATGTGTAGATCTTTTGTTGCAGGAAGCGGTGCTTGAGGTTCTTCAGGAGGTTGCCCTCGGTCAGCTCAGGGAGGTTACACAGGTCATCAAAGTCCGCCTGCTGCCGTGGCAGGAGGCCACGCTCCACTAGGCGTCGGGTGGCCGTGGCCTGCGCCACCAGCTGCATGTGCACGTACTTGATGGTCCCGTCTGCATTGCGCTCCTGCAGCAGGAAGTAGTAGCCATCCTCCTGCGGGTGCTCGTCCTGCGCCCGCCGGGGCCACAGCAGCACCCGGTGCACAGGCGAGTCGTTGGCATCCAGCACCCATTCCTCGCCGCCCGACTCTTTGACTTCCACCAGCACGTAGCATTTGGTGCCGTCCAGCCGCAGGCTGGCGATGGCGTCCTTGATGACGTCCGAGGTGGTGCTGTCCTTGGTGGCGGTCACGCGGCACGAGGCCTGGCTCTCCGTGGTGGACAGCTGGGGGTAGATGTGCAGGTGGTAGGCCGCCTGCTCCCGGCGGCCCGAGCTGCCTGCCTCTTTCACACTCATCCTGCCGGCCGCCTGGCTTCAGCATGCCTCCCAGGCTCGGGGCGCGCGTGTCCTGGAGCTGGAAGGGAGGTCAGAGCCAGGCACAGTCAGAGAGGTGGGGGGAAGTTTAAGGGGCATGTGGAGTCCCACTCCTGGGCAGATAGCACCTGACCCAATGCTGGAGTTCCCCACCCGACTAGGCTCACCCAAAAAGCCAGAGGCAACCAGTCACGGCATCCCGTGAGGGTCTGTCTGTCCTTCAACATGACCTCAGGCTCATGCAGTGGCTCATGCTTATAATCCCAAAACTTTGGGAGGCCAAGGTGGGAGGATTGCTTGAGGCCAGGAGTTTGAGACTAGCCTGGGCAACATAGGAAGACCCCATCTCTACAAAAAATAAAGACATGGTGGTGCTCAACTGTGGTCCCAGCTCCTCGGGAGGCTGAGGTGGGAGGATCACTTGAACCCAGGAGATCGAGGCTGCAGTGAGCCATGATTATACCAGCCATGCTCCAGCCTGGGTGACAGAGAGAGACTCTGTCACTTAAAAAAAAAAAATTTTGATAGTGGTTTTTACAAGTGACATCATCAGACAACCCCCAAGACCTGACCCTTCCCCCTGAGTTTGCTCCATCCCAGCCCCCATCCCACCCCATCCAGAGGCAGCCTTTCAACTTTGAAGCCTAACAGCCATGACCCTCTTTCTGCTATGCCCTTCCCAGCCCACATCCTTCCTGACCTCATCTCTGAATAAACCTCCCCAGCAGCTCCCCAAGCAGATGAAGGCTCGGCCCCACAAGCCTTGGCCACACACCGGTAACAGTGAGAGGCATGTGGGGATGAGCAAGACTGAACCAGTCCTGAAATTTGGGATTCCCAAAACTCCAGGGTCCTTGAAACCCAACCTAGGAAGACAAAGTCTGGGAGAGCCACAAAAAACGCACTCAGGCAAATGGCTTAGAGGGCGGCTGCTTCTGAAGCCACAACTCCAGTCTACTGGGGAGAAGAACATCAGGCAGGCCCAGGCAGGGGGCATCCTGCAGGAATATGGTCGGTGCTCCCAAGATTGCCAAGGTCACGGGCAACAAGGAAAGACTGAGGAGCCAGCTATCCAAGACCACAGGAGACTCGCAATGCGATAGGACTCCCCGGAAAGGATCCTCCGCCAGAGAGACGGCTTGAATAGAAGAGCTAGTGACATCAGAAGCACACCAGGGGGGTGGTAAGTAGCAGTCTGCCAATACCAATTTCTTTTCTTTTCCTTTTTTTTTGTTTTTGAGACAAGAGTCTCACTCTGTCGCTTAGGCTGGAGTGCAGTGGTGCA
This sequence comes from Papio anubis, assembly GCF_008728515.1. NCBI lineage: Eukaryota > Metazoa > Chordata > Mammalia > Primates > Cercopithecidae > Papio > Papio anubis. The sequence continues at coordinate 35,059,791 of NC_044995.1, forward strand.
GTCTCGGCTCACTGCAACCTCTGCTGCCTGGGTTCAAGCAATTCTCCTGCCTCAGCCTCCTGAATAGCTGGGACTATAGGCATGTGCCACCACACCCGGCTACTTTTTTTATAAAAGTGCAGACGGGGTTTTGCCATGTTGGCCAGGCTGATCTCGAACTCCTGACCTCAGGTGATCTGCCCACCTCGACCTCCCAAAGTGCTGGGATTAGAGGGGTGAGCCACCACGCCCAGTCTACAAGTGCAGGTTTCTTATATACATATATTGTGTAGTGATGAAGTCTGGGCTTGGCTTTTCTTTCTTTCTTTTTTTTTTTTTTTTTTTGAGATGGAGATTCGCTGTTTGTTGCCCAGGCTCTAGTGCAGTGGTATGATGTCAGCTCACTGTAACCTCCGCCTCCCGGGTTCAAGTGATTCTCCTGTCTCAGCCTCCCAAGTAGCTGGGATTACAGGCACCCGCCACTAAGCTCAGCTAATTTTTTGTGTGTTTTTAGTAGAGACAGGGTTCTACCATGTTGGCCAGGCTGGTCTCGAACTCCTGACCTCAGGTGATCCGCCCTCCTCGGCCTCCCAAAGTGCTGAGATTACAGACGTGAGCCACTGTGCCCGACCTTTTTTTTTTTTTCTTTCCTTAATAGAGACAGCCTCATTATGTTGGCCAGGTGGCCTTGAACTCCTAAGCTCAAACAATCCACCTGCCTAGGCCCCCTAGAGTGCCGAGATTATAGGCATGAGTGACTGTGCCCAGCCAAGTTTATTCCTAAAAAATGCATTTGCTTCTGAAGGTTGCAAGAAAAAGAAATGCTGGTGCCAGCCCACCTGGGGGCTTGGAGCAAGAGCCATAAATGCGGCATGAGTCAACCAAGAATGGCTGAGGGTGTGAAGATGGGGCCCAAAGACAGGCAGGAGAGGCTGGTACGCAAACAGACGTGAGTGCAGAGGTGAATCCAGCACAATGGTTAAAAGACACACAGTAGGAGTGATTATCCTAAAGAACAAGAGAAGACATTAGGGGAGTGGGAATATCTAAGAGGGGTTCTGAGTCCAGGCGCAGCCACTCGCACTTGTAATCCCAGCACTTTGGGAGGCCAAGATGGGTGGATTGCTTGAGGTCAGGAGTTCAAGACCAGTCTGGCCAACACGGTGAAACCCTGTCTCTACTAAAAATACAAAAATTAGCCGGGCGCAGTGGCAGGCGCCTGTAATCCCAGCTACTTGGGAGGCTGAGGCAGGAGAATCACTTGAACCCGGGAGGTGGAGGTTGCAGCGAGCTGTAATTGTGCCACTGCATTCTGGCCTGGGCGACAGAGTAAGACTCCATCTTGAAAAAAAAAAAAAGAGGGGTTCTGAAGGATGAAGAGGAGTTCGTTCATGAGGTGAGTAAAAGAGTAAAGGATAGTATGATGGGCACACCACCTGTTTTTATAAATAAAGTTTTATTGGAAGACAGCTTTGCCCACTCATTTCCTTATTGTCTGTGGCTGCTTTTGCTACAAGAGCAGAATGAAATAGTTCAGGTACAGACTGAATTTTTACTATCCAGCCCTTCAAAGCAAAGGTTTGCTGACCTCTGCCCTAAAGAGAAGCATGACTCAGCACTGTGTCTGAGTGGGGTCAGGGCCACCAGAGGCTCTGGGAATTCCTGCAGAAGTGTTAGAAGGGCTGAGGCTGAAAGAAACGATAACTTACGAGGCTGAGGCAACAGTTCACACAGGGATAGGGAGTGGCGATAGGGAAGAAGGCTGGGGGACATTTAACTCTTAAAACTTTCTCTTAAAAGTTTCTCTTAAAACTTTCCCCCAAGTGAGTAAGTAACTATCGTGTTTTCTTCCAGGGAAACAGATATACACTGTATATAGCTTAATGAAGTTTGGATTGTCTTATTCATTCAGTTGTAAAATCTAATTCTTCCCTTGACATGTCAGTGCATTTGAATGTTCCTCCAGGTCATGAGATAAAGCCTTGAGAGGCAGGTTTGGTTTTTTTTTGTTGTTTGCTTCTATTTTTATTTTATTTACTTAAGACACGGCTTGAGCAACAGGGCGAGACGCTGGTTTTTTTTTTTATTTATTTTTTTGAAATGGAGTCTCGCTTTATTACCCAGGCTGGAGCACAGTGGTGTGATCTTGGCTCACTGCAACCTCCGCCTATCGGGTTGAACCGACTCTCCTGCCTCAGCCTCCTGAGTAGCTGGGATTACAGGCGCCCACCACCATGCCTGGCTAATTTTTATATTTTTAGTAGAGACGGTGTTTCACCATGTTGGCCAGGCTGGTCTCGAACTCCTGACCTCAGGTGATCCACCCTCCTCGGCCTCCCAAAGTGCTGGGATTTACAAGTGTGAGCCACCATGCCCAGCCGAGACTCTATGTCTTAAACAACAACAACAACAACTACTATCTAAACGAGGCAGCTCTTCCACTTTTTTATGTTTTGAGACAGGGCCTCACTCTGTCACTCAGGCTGGAATGCAGTGGCATGATCTCAGCTCATTGCAGCCTCAACCTCCCAGGCTGACTGGGCTCAAGTAATCCTCTGACGGCACCACCATGCCCAGCTAATTTTTGTATTTTTTTTGCAGAGAGGGGGTTTTGTCATGTTGCCCAGGCTGCTCTGGAACTCCACCTGCCTTGACCTCCCAAAGTGCTGGGATTACAGGCATGCGCTACTGTGCCTGGCCCTCATCCGCTTTAGAAAACACTTTAGCAGTTTCTTTCAATGTTAAAACACATACCTAGCACGTGACCCAGCAATTCCCCTCTCCGGAGTTACTCAGGAGAAATGACGCAGATGTCGAGACAGAGACATGTAACTTCTGAGACCCCCAAACTGAGAACCCAAATGTCCACCAACTGAATGAACAAACTGACCACACCATGGAATATGGCTCAGCAATGAGAAGGAACCAACAAGTTCAGGATGGCTGGTTCCTGATGCTCACAATGGTAGGAAAGCAACTCAGAATTGCTGGGCTGAGTGAAAGGAGCCTGACACGGCCGGGCGTGGTGGCTCATGCCTGTAATCCCAGCACTTTGGGAGGCCGAGGCAGGCGGCTCACAGGGTCAGGAGGTTGAGACCATCCTGGCTAACACGGTGAAACCCCGTCTCTACTAAAAATACAAAAACAAAAACAAAAATTAGCCAGGCATGGTGGGGGGCACCTGTAGTCCCAGCTACTTAGGAGGCTGAGGCGGGAGAATGGCGTGAATCCGGGAAGCGGAGCTTGCAGCGAGCCGAGATTTGCCAGTGCACTCCAGGCTGGGCGACAGAGCGAGACTCCATCTCAAAAAAAAAAAAAAAAAAAAAAAGAGACTACATACAGACCTAGCAATTCTGCTCCCAGGTGTAGACTCAAAAGAATGGAAATCAGTGACTCAATTCCTTGTACACCAACGTTCACTGCGTCTCTATTCACAACAGTCGAAAGGCGGAAACAACCCAACGTCCGTCGGCAGATGAACGGATACACAAAACGTGGTCCATCCACACAACGGAATATGACTCAGCCATAAAAAGGAATGAACCACTGCTCCATGCTACAACATGGATGAACCCCAAAAACATGAGGCTGAGAGAAGCCAGACACAAAAGGCCATAGCCACACACAAAAGGCCACTGGGTGTATGATTCCGTTGATACGAAATGTCCAGAACAGGCAAATCCATAGAGACAGGAAGCAGATTGGCGGTTGCCAGGGACTAGGGGAGGGGGAATAGGGAGTGATTGCTAATGGGGACCGGGTTTCCTTTTAAGGGGATGAAATGTTCTGCAATCAGACAGAGCTGGTCGTTGCACAACACTGTGAACGCACTGACTAGCACACTAATTTTTATTTTATTTTATTTTATTTTTGAGACAAAGTCTTGCATTCCATTGCAGTGCTGCGATCCTGGCTCACTGTAACCTCCATGTCCTGGGTTCAAACGATTCTCCTGCCTCAGCCTCTCTTCCAACCTCAGGGGATTACAGGCACCCGCCACCATGCCCAGCTAATTTTTGTATTTTTAGTAGAGATAGGGTTTCGTCATGTTGGCCAGGCTGGTCTGGAACTCCTGACCTCAAGTGATCTGCCCGCCTCGGCCTCCAAAGTGCTGGAATTACAGGCATGAGCCACCATGCCTGGCCAAATTTTTATTTTTGAGACAGGATCTCATTCTGTTGCCCAGGCTGGAGTCCAGTGGTGCAACTGTGGCTCACTGCAGTCTCAACCTCCCCTGGCTCAAGCAATCCTCCCACCTCAGCCTCCCGAGCAGCTGGGACTACAGGCACATACCACCACGCCTGGCTAATTTTTGTATTTTTAGTAGAGACTGGGTTTCACCATGTTGCCCAGGCTAGTCTCAAACTCCTGGGCTCAAGCAATCTGCCTGTATCAGCCTCCCAAAGTGCTAGGGTTACAGGTTTTTGCTACCACACCCAGCCAAATTGCACGCTTTAGATGGTGAATTTTACATTTTGTGACTTTTCCTTAATTAAGTTTTAAAAAGAGCCTATACTGTCTGACTTTTCCTTAATTAAGTTGTAAAAAGAGCCTATACTGTCTGATTTCATGTATATAAAATTATAGAAAATGCAAACTGATCTATGAAGACAGAAAACTGATTGGTGGCTGCTTGGGGATGTGGGGCGGGGAGGGATGACAAGAGGCCTGAGGACACTTTTCAGATGATGGATGTGTTTATGATGGTCATGGTGGTGGGCTCGCAGCTGTTTGCACACTTAGTAAGTACAGCCTATTATGTAACAATTTCATCTGGATAAAACTGCTTAAAAAGGCCAGGTGCTTGGCTGAGTGTGGTGATTCATGCCTGTAATCCCAGTACTTTGAGAGGCCGAGGTGGGCGGATCACCTGAGGTTGGGAGTTCGAGACCAACCTGACCAACATGGAGAAATCCCGTCTCTACTAAAAATACAAAATAAACTGGGCATGGTGAGGCATGCCCTCCCAGCTACTCAGGAGGCTGAGGCAGGAGAATCGCTTGAACCCAACAGGTGGAGATTGCAGTGAGGTGAATTGCGTCATTGCACTCCAGCCTGGGGAAGAGAGTGAAACTCTGTCTTAACAATAACAACAACAACAACAACAACAACAAAGCCAGGTGCCGTGGCTCATGCCTATAATCCCAGCACTTTGGGAGGCCGAAGAGGGCGGACTGCTTGAGCTGAGGAATTCTAAACCAGCCTGGGCCACACAATGAGGCATCTCTACAAAAAAAAAAAAAAAATTAGCTGGGCATGGTGGCACACACTTGTAGTCCCAGCTTCTTGGGAGGCTGAGGTGGGAGGACTACTTGAGCCCAGGGGGTGGAGGCTGCAGTGAGCAGTGACTGTACCACTGCACCACAGCCTGGGCCACATGGCAGAACCTGTCTCAAACCACCCTCCAAAAAATACTGCTTTAAAAATTACATGGATTTAAAAGATCCCATTTCCCCAGGAGTTTATCTTTTTAAAACTTCTTGCTCTGTATTCAAAAGTTCAGCCCTTGAGCCCAGGCACAGTTCCTCAGACACCATGGCTGGGAGATGGTTGGACATCTAAAGGTACGTCAGGTTCCCAGCTGCCACATGGTATCACTCACCTGGTTGTACCAGGACGCCACGAGAGTTAATCATGGAATGTTCTCAGGCAGCTCCATAGGGCCAAGGAAGATGGACAGAGGTTTACACACTTCCAAGCCAAGTGAGGAATACAGGAGCCCAAATTAAAGATACATGTCTTTTTCTTTTTTCTTTTTTGAAATGGGAGTTTCACTCTTGTTGCCCAGGCTGGAGTACAGTGGCACGATCTTGGCTCACTGCAACCTCTGCCTCTGGGTTCAAGCCATTCTCCTGCCTCAGCCTCCCAAGTAGCTGGGATTACAGGTGCGTACCACCACACCCAGCTAATTTTTTATTTTTGATTCGGATGGGGTTTCACCATGTTGGCCAGGTTGGTCTCCAACTCCTGCTGACCTCAGGTGATCCGCCTGCCTCGGTCTCCCAAAGTGCCAGGATTATAGGTGTGAGCCACTGTGACTGGACAAGATACATGTCTTAATCACACCTGCACGAATGTGTGTGTGTGCTGGCATATGTACTTCCATGTGTTTGCATGTACACAGAGGACACACATGTGAATACACATGCTTGTGTGCACACAGTACACAAACATGAACACACCTGTGTGCACACAACATAGGACACATCCATGCTCATATAAACACAGCACACACGGACACACTATGCACACATGCTTGTACACACATTCACATGCCTGTATACACACTCACATGCATGCACATACATACAAGGACACAGGTATGAAGGAACATATGTGCAAGCGCTTTTTTTTTTTTGACGGAGTCTTGCTCTGTCGCCCAGGCTGGAAAGCAGCGGCGCGATATCAGCTCACTGCAACCTCTGCCTTCTGGGTTCAAGAGATTCTCGAGCTTCAGCCACCCAAGTAGCTGGGATATAGGCATGCATCTCCACGTCTGGCTAATTTTAGTATTTTTAGCAGAGACGGGGCTTTGCCATGTTGGCCAGGCTGGTCTCCAACTTCTAGCCTCAAGTGATCCAGCCGCCTTGCCCAGCATATACACCCATATGAACGCTCATGCACACACACGTGCACAGCCACACGTACATGCTTGTACACAAAACATTTGCATGCAGACGCCTACCCCCATGTTCTTGCCTACACACATGCGTGCACCTGTGTATGTGCACAGAGCGAGGCCCAGGCGGAGTTGGCCTGTCCTGTGACGTTCACTTTTGTGACCAGGGGCTCAGTGCAGCTCCCAGCTAGTGGGCTTTGGGCTGACTTACGGCTGAGCTGCCTGGATGTAGGCAGTGCAAAGCTCACTGGGATATGCCTACTTCCTCCTTCATAGCAGAGAGCAGCTCTGAGCGAGAAGCCAGGAGAACCCAAGGATGGGCTCTTTCTCCTGCTTCCTGCAGCCTCTGCCACCCCCCGAAGGGAGGGCTGATGCTAGCTCACGGAATCACAAGGGCTGAAGGCCACACGGATGGCTGCACTTGAGACTGCTCCACGTCCTCCAGGGACTGCTGACGGAGTACCAGGAGCCCTCTGAGCCCTGCTGGGAACACAGCCTGTGGGGGCTTCTGCAGCTCTGGGCCCCTGATGTGCGAGGCAGAAGGACAGACACTCAGGAAACCCCACTCTCAGAGATGGGGCTGAAGAGGATGGTCACAGGACTGGCAGATGTGTGCCCTTCCCCCAGGCCAGGAGGAAGTGGATAAGGCTTGCTCAAGGCGGCTGCTGAGCAGCCAGGGCTGTGGGGAAGGGGGTTGCCAGAGAAGGGACGTCCCTCCCTGGCAGTGGGATGGGCGTGGTGGGAGCAGAAACAAGCTGGGATCACAAGCTGGAGTGCCCTCTGCAAGGCTCATCGGCCTGGTCCTCTCCTGCTCCCACATGGGCCTGTCCTTTCACCCACAGCTCTGGGCTGACCCCCTCTACCTGGGCCCGAACGCTACCATACCCAGCTAATTTATGTATTTTTAGTAGAGATGGGGTTTCACCATGTTGGCCAGGCTGGTCTCAAACTCCTGACCTCAAGTGATCCGCCTGCCTTGGCCTCCCAAAGTGCTGGGATTACCAGGTGTAAGCCACTGTGCCTGGCCACAAGACCCCATCTCTATAAAAAAATTTAAAAATTAGCTGGGCGTGGTAGTGCACGCCTATAGTCCCAGCTACTCGGGAGGCTGAGGCAGGAGGATTGCTTGAGCCCATGAGGTCAAGGCTGCAGTGAGCTGTGATCATGCCACTGCACTCCAGCCTGGGCCACAGAGCAAGACCATGTATCAAAAAAACAAAAAAACGAAACAAAACTGCTTCCAAACAGGGAAGCAACTGTTTTAATGCCTTTTGTGAAAGAATCCTTCCCTCCCTGGATTGGGGAGCCTCCTTTGTTAAATACTACACATGGAATTATTTTATATATGTGGTCCACCTCTGGGCTGCTGAGGCTTGTGAGGTGCCACACTGTTTTGATTATCAGAGCTTCAGAGAATGTTCTGACTTGGCAGGGCTCAGTCTTTTGTGGTTTCCCAGGAGACCTGGGACCTGGAAATTAGTCTTGCTGTGGCTTAAGATCCCTGTCCCAAGTGGATGTGAAACCTGCCCTTGGAGAATCCCCTGGTTCTGGTGGGAATGGAAGGAAGCAGATGGGGCTGGAGGAACCAGGGACCTGAAGTTCCTGTGGGGGACAGCTCAGCCAAGTGGCAACCTCGGGTTGTGGTTGTGTTTTGGGGTCTGGGTCCTGGAAACGTGTTTCCTTCCTTAAATCGAATTGTCTCACCAAAATACCCCAAGGCTAACATAACCACTCTACCCCCTGACTCTGCCCATCCCACGCACAGACAATGCGAACGGGAAGCAAAACACATCCTCCAGCTGATAGCATCGGTACGGCCAAGGCCTTTTGTAAGAACGATCCCCTTGTCACCAAATGAAAATCAAACTGTCAGACTACAAAGATCCTCGAAGAAATGTCAAAAAGTGCTAACAAAGTGCCTGTTAACGGATGAATGGAAAAACACAACGTGGCCCATTCATCCAGTGGAATATTATTTGGCCATAAAAAGAAATGAAGGCTGAGTGAGGCGGCTCACGCCTGTAATCTCAGCACTTTGCAAGGCCGAGGCTGGCAGACCGCTTGAGTTCATGAGTTCGAGACCAGCCTGAGGAACATGGCGAAACCCCGTCTCTACAGAAAAAAACACAAAAATTAGCGAGGCATGGTGGCATGTGCCTGTAATCCCAGCTACTTGGGAGGCTGAAGTGGGAAGATGGCTTGAGCCTGGGAGGCAGAGGCTGCAGTGAGCCGAGATCGTTACACTGCACTCCAACTTGGCCAACAGAGCCAGATCTTGTCTCAAAAAAAAAAAAGGAAGGAAGCACCGATTCATGCTATAACGTGGATGAAACTAAAAAACACGATGCTGAGTGAGAGAAGCCAGACACGAAAGACCATACGGGGTGTGACTCCATTTATAGAAATGTCCAGAACGCCAGAACAAATTCACAGACACAGAAAGTGATGAGTCGTCGTGAGGAGCTGGGGGACGAGGAGTGGGGAGAGATGGCTAATGGGGATGGGGTCGGGGTTTCCTTTTGGGGGATGAAAGTGTTCTGGAATCAGATAGAGCTGGTGTTTGCACAACGCTGTGAATGCACTGAATATTACTCATTATAAATTACATGTTATGTGCTTTTCACTAAAATAAAAATGAATACTCCTTTTAAAAAAACGGAGCGGTGCAAAAAGAAATGGCTTCGTAAAAGCCAGGCCGGTATATGCTTTCTGCACTCTGAAAAAATGCCAATCTCAATTCAGTGCCTTTTCCTTGCGTTCTCATAGAAAGGAGGTGTAAGGAAAGGCATGACAACGAAAAAAACAGGCCCTGGGGGTGGGGGGGTCAGTGGCCGGATGTGAATTAGCCGCTCTCAAGGCCGGCTGCACAGAAAGTAGGGTTCTGCCTACCAGTTTGGTGGAGGATTCGGAATTTACTGGAAAATAAAGGCCTCCGGACGGGGCCTCCAGAAAGTGTAGCGTAGCCGTTTTCGTTTATATAAGGCCATAATTTGAAGCCACATGTTTATAGGATGAAATCATTCTCAAGCTAAGAGAAGGCTAACTAGCATTGCAGCAGACTCCTTTAGGATGCATCCTGCAGCACTCAGCGCATGTCACGTTTCGCGTACATTTCGCTGATCCTGTTGAGGATTTTTTTTTTTTTTTTTTTTTTTAAGAAGAAACCTCATGGGCCGTATGGGAAAGATGGAAACACACACACGGAGGAATGACCACAAAGTCAGTCTGTCGGTCAGGGTGGCTCAGAGTGGGAGGACGACTTAGAGGCCTTTTCCTCATTTTCCTACATCTCCAACCTAACCGTAAGATGGCCATGCTCACGTGCCAGTCGGGAGGAAGAGGGCACTCAAGAGAAGAAACTGTTAAGAAAACTCCAAGGGATGGCGCAGTGCAGGTGACAGGAGGGAGGAACTAAGCTCTTTTGGGGCATTTCAGAAAGTGGGGATATGGCCAGGTGTGGTGGCTTATGCCTGTAATCCCAGCACTTTGCGAGGCTACGTGAGCCTAGGAGTTTGAGATCAGCCTGGACAACAAAGAAAGAACCCCCCAGTTCTACAAAAAATAAGAAATGAGCCGGGCATAGTGGCGTGCACCTGTGGTCCCAGGTACTCAGGAGGCTGAGGTGGGAGGATCACTTAAGCCTGGGAGATCGAGCCGTGATAGTGCCAGGGCACTCCAGCCTGGGCAACAGAGACAGATCCTGTTTCTCTCTCTCTCACACACACACACAAATAAGTAAATAAACAAAGTAAGTGGGGCTGCTTCCAAGATTCCACTGCAGAGGTGAATGGGCTCATATCACAGGCTGGCACAGGACATCACAGGAATTGGTGGGCATCACTGGTGGCCCAGGCCCTGCTAAGGGGCCAAGTCCTAGGGGTGGGACAGAGCAGGGATGGGAAACTCCTTGGGGAGCAGCTGGGGGAGCCAGCAGGGCCAAGAAACAGCATCCGCAGGGCAAAATCACAAAGAGAGGCATTTCCAGTGGGGAGTTCATTCGTGTTCCCCAAAACTCATGCTTACCCCGAAACTCAGAACGTGACCTTGTTTGGAAACAAAGGCTTTGGGGATGTAGTCAGTTAAGATCAGGTTGTACTGGACTAGGGTGGGCTCCAAATCCAAAGACTTGTATCCTTATAAAAGGAAAAGAGACACATGTGCACACAGAGGGAAGACGGCATGTGAATAAAGACGGAGGCGGGGATTGGAGTGATGTGACCACAGACCATGGAATGCCTGGAGCCCCAGAAGCTAGAACAGGCAGGAAGAGTCCTCCCCTAGAGCCTCCAGAGGGAGTGTGGTCCTGCTGACACCTTTTTTTTTGAGATGGAGTCTTGCTCTGTCGCCCAGGCTGGAGTGCAGTGGTGCGATCTCAGCTCACTGCAACCTCCACCTCCCGGGTTCAAGCAATTCTCCTGCCTCAGCCTCCCGAGTAGCTGGGATGACAGGCACCCACCACCATGCCCAGCTAATTTTTTGTTTGTTTGTTTGCTTGTTTTTGAGACAGAGTTTTGCTCTTGTTGCCCAGGCTGGAGTGCAATGGCGTGATCTCGGCTCACTGCAACCTCCGCCTCCCAGGTACAAGCGATTCTCCTGTCTCCACCTACCAAGTAGCTCAGATTATAGGCATGCACCACCACGCCTGGCTAATTTTTTTGTATTTAGTAGAGACAGGGTTTCACCATGTTAGTCAGGCTGGTCGTGAACTCCTGACTTCAGGTGATCCACCCGCCTCGGCCTCCCAAAGTGTTGTGATTATTGGCATGAGCCACCGTGCCCAGCCAACACCTTCATTTCAGACTTGTGGCCTCCTCAGCCACCCCAGGATAGGTACTTAGTTATGGAAGCCCCACGACATGAATCCAGTTGCCCAGTGCCGAAGACCTTGAGTGGAACACTCAGGCCAGAAAGTAGCTGGGTGAGCCCTTCAGTTGCTCCAGTCTTTTTTCTCCCTTAACTGAATATTCCCAAGAAGCTCATCGCAAATGCTCTCTCGTGACTTCTGCCAATTCCACGCTCACCCACGGGGAGTTGAATGTGTTCTTCTGAACCTGTTCAGATTGTCCTTTGTCTTCCACAAGGCATTCCCCCAGACCTTCCATCCGGCCTGAGTGTTCTGAGCCCCACGCCCCGGAGAAAGTCCCTTCCCAGGTATGTGTTCTTTCAGCACGTTCTGGCCACCCGCCTCCCCACAGCCCAAGTGCTCTCCGACCTGTGCTATACGCCCACCCCTCCAGGCCCTGGGGTCTCCCTCCCTGGGATCTGTGCTGATGTTTCAGAGGAGGCTGTCTTCTTTCAACATATGGTTAACAAATGTTCCTCCAGTGCTCACCCCGGGCCAGGCTGAAGTTGGGCACAGGAGACAGAACGTGCAGGTGAAGGAGACGGAAAACACACTCACCACAAAGCAAGGAGGTATTTGCAACAGCGATAAGTGCTTTGGGGAGGAAAAATCCAGCATAACTGTGCTAGCACAGCAGTTCTCAGCCAGGAGTGAGTCTGTCCCCGCTGGGACAGACATCTGTCTGGAGACATTTTTTTTTTTTTTTTTTTTGAGATGAAGTCTTGCTCTGTTTTCCAGGCTGAAGTACAGTAGCGCTATTTCAGCTCGCTGTCACCTCTGCCTCGCGGGTTCAAGTGATTCTCATGCCTCAGCCTCCCAAGTAGCTGGGACAAAATGCACCCGCCACCACACCCAGCTAATTTTTGTATTTTTAGTAGAGACGGGGTTTCTCCATGCTGGCCAGGCTGGTCTTGAACTCCTGGCCTCAAGCGATCCGCCCGCCTCAGCCTCCCAAAGTGTTGGAATTACAGGCGTGAGCCACTGTGCCTGGCCATGGAGACATTTTGGATGTTACCACTTGCGGCAAGGGGACACTGCATCTTGTAGGTGGAGGCCAGGGATGCCGCTCACTGTCCCATAGTGCACGGCATGGCCCCTACAGCAAAAAATAATCGGCCCCAATATGAGCCAGGCCAAGGTGGGGAAGCCAGGGATAGGAACCCATGGGGCAGTGCTCAGGGCAAACGGTTGCTGAGGCCTGTATAGTGCAAACGAGCTGGACGTGCCTGGAGCTTGAGGACAGCAGCCCAGGCGAGGGCGGGGAGCGGGCAGGCGGGGTCAGAGCGGGTCTGAGAACAAGGAGCCCAGTGTGGCCGGTGGGTCCAAGGCTGGAGGCGGAGAGAGAGAAGCCGAGATGGGGAAGGTCAGATCCTCCAGGGCCCTGCAAATGTGGTTAGATTTTCATGCAAGTCCGACAGGGGAGCCCCATGTGGTTTGATGCAGGGGCACCAGGACCAGAGTGACATTAAGAAAATGTTACCATCTGTGGCAGATGGACTGTGGCGGGCCTGGGTGGAAGCACGTCCTGTGGGTGCCTTGGGGGGAGCTGACATTTGCCTGGATCAGGCCCATGAGACGCAGGTGGGTTCTGGTCACAGGTAGAAGGCCGAGCCACCGGGCCCCGCAGGTGGCTGGGCTGCAGGTCCTTCCCGGGTGACCTGTGGGCTTGTAAACGAAGATGGGGAGGGCAGCCAGGGACATGGGTCTGAAAGGGCAGACCCCTCTGCAATCACACAGCCCATCTGTCGTCACGCCCAGAGGGAAAGCCATCTCGAGGGTAAGAACAGGCGTCTCCCTATGTTGCCCAGGCCAGGCTCGAATTCCTGGGTTCAAGCAATCCGCCCACCTCAGCTTCTGGAGTAGCTGGGACTACAGGTGCAAGTCCACACTCAGCTAATTTTTTCTATTTTTTTTTTTTTTTTTTTTTTTTTTTTTTTGAGGCAGTCTGCGCTCTGTCACCAGGCTGGAGTGCGGTGGCTGGATCTCAAGCTCACTGCAAATGCCTCCGGGACTACGCCATTCTCCTGCCTCAGCCTCACAGTAGCTGGGACTGAAGCCAGCCACCTACGCCCGGCTAAGTTTTTGTGTACCCAAGAGCGGGGTTTCACTGTGTTAGCCAGGATGGTCTCGATCTCACAAACCTCGTGATCCTTCCCGTCCTGGGCCTCCCAAAGTGCTGGGATGGGCTTGAGCCACAGCGCCCGGCCTGTGCCCAAAGATGAGATCTCCCTGGGTTGCCCAGGCCGGAGTCTCCCAGGCTTCTGGGCTCAAGTGATTCTCCTGCCTCGTCCTCCCAAAGAGCTGGAATTGCAGGCATGAACCACTGCCCCTGGCTAGAACATTTACATCACCTTAAAAAGAAACCCTGTACCTTTTAGCTATCACCTATCCCACTAATCCCCCAAAAGACCCCCAAGTTTATTCCCATTCTCCACATCTGCTGAGCTGCCTAGGTGGCTCACGACCTGGCCACCCATCTGCCCCAGGCTTCTGGCTTCCACGTGGAGTGCTCTCTGCATGCCAGGATCCCCCCATGCCGCCCATCCGCGATCCAGCCCTTGTGGCCTTCAGCTAGATGCTCCTCCTCCTGGCCAGGAAACCCACCCTCTGCTCAGTTTCTACAAAGCACCTCCCAGGTTCAAGCTGGTTCCACTTTCTGATCACCTGAGAGCGAAACCAGATGGGGGGGCAATGGTCCCAGGATTTGCTGCCACCAATGTCTTTGGTGAAACAGCCACTCCCCAGCTCCCCTTGAAGCTCATCCCTGTGCCAGGGACTCTGGTGATCACAACATGAAGGCAGGTGAGAAACGAGTCGCCTCAGGCCAGTCATGGGCTTGACCTGCAGGTCTCAACAGGCTCTGCTTGCCCCTCAAAAGCTTGGTGCTCTTCTACATCAGTGTTTCTGCCCTGGAACAGACTCTGCCCGCAGGGGACACTTGGCAACCTCTGTCCTGAGACATTTTTTTTCCCTTTGAGACAGAGTCTTGCTCTGTTGCCCAGGCTGGAGTGCAGTGGCATGATCTTGGCTCACTGCAACCTCTACCTCCTGGGTTCAAGCTATTTTTGTGCCTCAGCCTCCCAAGTAGCTGGGATTACAGGTGCACACCACCATGCCTGGCTAATTTTTTTTTTTTTTTTTTTTTGTATTTTTAGTGCAGACAGGATTTTGCCATGTTGGCCAGGCTGGTCTCTAACTCCTAGCTTCAAGTGATCTGCCCGCCTCAGTCTCCCAAAGTGTTGGGGTTACAGGTGTGATCCACTGCGCCTGGCCCTGAGACATATTTGGTTGTCGGGACAGGGAGGATGCTATCAACATGAAGAGGGTTGAGGCTGGAAATGCTGCTCCACACCCTGTGGTGCTCAGGGCCCCACCACAGAGATGGACCCAGCCACAAATATCAGCAGTGCTGAGGGTGAGAGACCCTACATTAATTATTTGGAAAAAAATTGATTCCGTCTTCACACTAAACACCAGAATGCACAAAATACATTCCTAATAATTTTTTTTTTTTTTGAGATGAGTCTCTCTCTGTCACCCAGGCTGGAGTGCAGTGGCACCACCTTGGTTCACTGCAGCCTCGACCTCCCAGGTTCAAGTGATCCTCTGGCTTCAGCCTCCTGAGTAGCTGGGACCACAGACATGTGCCAACACACCTGGCTAATTTTTGTATCTTTTTGTAGAGACGGAGATTCACTATGTTGCTGAGGCTGGTCTGGAACTCCCGGGCCCAGGGGATCCTCCCACCTCTGCCTCCCAAAGTGCTGGGATTACAGGCATAGACCACCGCACTTGGCGCCCAGTGGGCTACTAACCAGGAGAATCTACCTAGTCTCTCTGATTTCTCTCCTCTCTCCTTCCCCATTCACTTTGTGTATTTAAATGTGTGAGCTGGGCGCAGCAGCTCAGGCCTGTAATCCCAGCACTTTGGGAGGCTGAGGCGGGTGGATCACCTGAGGTCAAGAGTTCAAGACCGGCCTGGCAAACATGGTGAAATCCCATCTCTACTAAAAATACAAAAATTAGCTGGGCATGGTAGTGGGTGCCTGTAATCCCAGCTACTTGGGAGGCTGAGGCAGGAGAATCGATCACTTGAACCCAGGAGGTGGAGGTTGCAGTGAGCCAAGACTGTGCCATTGCACTCCAGCCTGGGCAACAAGAACGAAGCTCCATCTAAAAAAAAAAAAAAAGAAAAAAAAATGTGCGCAGCATCCTAGGACTTCGGTCAGTCAGATGACGACAGACGCAAACTCACTTAGGAGTCAACAGAACCCCGAGCTAGTGTTTCTCACCCAGGGCTGACTCTGCCCTCCAGGAGACACTTGGCCATGTCTAGAGACATTTCTGGTTATCCAGACACGGAGGAGGGGGTGCTACCGGCATCTGAAGGGTGGAGGCCAGGGACGCTGTTCAACACCCTACAGTGCAGACAGCAGCTCCTACCCAAGAGAACGATCTGCCCCCAATGTCACCAATGCTGCAGCTGAGAAGCTATGCTTTAAATCAATCAGAAAAGTGGCTGCGCGTGGTGGCTCATGCCTGTAATCCCAGCACTTTGGGAGGCTGAGGCGGGTGATCGCTTAAGCCCAGGAGTTCCAGACCAGGCAACACGGTGAAACCCCGTCTCCATAAGCAATACAAAAATTAGCCTGGCGTGGTGGTGACTGCCTGCAGTCCCAGCTACTAGGGAGAATGAGGTAGGAGGATCACTTGAGCCCAGGGAGGTCGTCAAGGCTGCAGTGAGCCAAGATCATGCCACTGCGCTTTAGCCTGGGTGACAGAGTGAGACCCTGTCTCAAAAAAAAAAAAAAAAAAAAAAAAAAGGAATATTTGCATACTTTCAGCCTCCTAAGGACTCACGGGCCCTTGACACATTAGCACGGTTCCAACCCCATGCTCACTTGGCTGCAGGATATTGAGAGTGCGGGGTGCAAGAAGGAGCCAGCCTTGTGGAGGCACCTGCCCCGGTTCAGGCCACTTTCTTCACTCCAGGACACCCCAACCCTTACCTTCTCCCTTCCCTGCTAAATCATGGGGCTGACTCCCAAGGGACCACCCAGGGAAAAGGAACCAGTTTCCATGGCGCCTACGGGCCAAATAAGTACGACCGCACTTTCTCTGCCTCTCTTGTTCTCGTGCCCACCCAATAAATAGCATCTCCACGTGACAAGACGAGGACCTCAGGGGTCTTCCCAAGCAGTGGACAAGCTACCCCCTGACCCCGATGGCACATTCACCAGGAAATTAAAGCCCTGCGTGAGTCCCCGTACCCTGGGAATCAAAATCTCAAACGTCACCCTCCTGCCCCCGATCTCATCTGCCCTGGAATGGGATGCAGGAGGTGGCAGATGCCTCCTCGTGGAGATGCTCTGAGCAGTGAGCCTGGGAAGATCCACAGCAAAGCCTTGAGCCTCCCACTGTTGCTGTGCCGCTGTGACTTCACTCGTGAGGAAGCAGCGGTGCCCACCTCCCAGGCAGATGACCCATGGTACGGCTGACGGGGGAAGCTCTCGGGTCTCCCACTTCCCCCATAAGCGAGTCCCCAGGCCAGGCAGGCTCCCATCACAGGCTCGCCCGCTGCTGGCACCTTCACAGACCCCACTGGGCTATTAATTTGACTTCCATGCTCGTGACTCCTGGCTGAATATCTGAACAGAGGCGAGGGCTATTTCTGTTCTCCTCAGTCTCCCCAAGGGCCAGCTCTGAGCCTGGCTCCCAGCCAATACTTCCTTTTTGCTGAAGGATTTTAAGACATTCCAGAAACTTCTTTTGTTTAATCACTTGTGACAGCAGTTGGTCCTAAGGTCACTTGGGTCCCTGAGTGGAGTTACTTTGGATATCCCTTGCCCCTGACGCCGGCAATACTGAGAGCAGAGACACCCCCGCCCCATGCCCTGTTTGTAAACTTCATCCTGCTTCCCCACCAGGCACACACGGTCTCGAGGGCCTGGCCCTCACCACATCTCCTGTAAAATCCCACGGGATTCACTCCTCCCTGGGCTGGGTCCTCACCTCTGTTTTTTTTTTTTTTCCTTTTTTTTTTTGAGACGCGCTCTCACTCTTTCGCCCAGGCTAGAGTGCAGTGGCGCGGGATCACAGCTCACTGCAACTTCTGCCTCCTCGGTTCAAGCGATTCTCCTGCCTCAGCCACCCAAGTAGCTGGGATTACTGGTGCGTGCCACTATACCCGGCTAATTTTTGTATTTTTAGTAGAGACTGGGTTTCATCATGTTGGCCAAGCTGGTCTCAAACTCCTGACCTTAGGTGATCCTCCCACCTCGGCCTCCCAAAGTGCTGGGATTCAGGCGTGGGCCACTGCATCAGGCCTCTCACCTCTCTTTAGTCACCCTTGAATGTTTGAGTGTGAGATCTGGAAAATTCCCAACAGGGAGCTTCCAAAATTGATGCAGCCAACCAACCTACTCACCCTTAAAGTGTTTATTTAAAGGAGTGAGAAAAGACAAAATGGACCTGTTCTCTATTGACACGATCATTTCCCCCCAGATTCCTGTATTATCTAAAAATGTAATTTGAGGCTGGGCGCGGTGGCTCACGTCTGTTACCCCAGCACTTGGGGAGGGCGAGCGGGCGCATCACCTGATGTCAGGAGTTTAAGACCAGCTGGTCAACACAATGAAAATCCATCTCTACTAAAAATACAAAAATTAGTTGGGCGTGGTGGCGCACACCCGTAGTCCCAGCTACTCGGGAGGCTGAGGCAGGAGAAGCACTTGAACCTGGGAGACAGGGGTTGCAGTGAGCTGAGATCGCATCACTGCACTCCGGCCTGGGTGACAGTCCCCCCCCAAAATAAATAATAAATAAAAATGCAATTTGAATTTGCCCCTTTTTCAGTGTTATGGGCTGAGCTGTGTCCACCACTCCCCTCCACGAACAAATATTCATATATTGAAATCCTAAACCTCAGAACTTCAGAGTATGAGTATATTTGGGTCTTTTTTTTTTTTTTTGAGATAGGGGTGTTGTTCTGTCACCCAGGCTGGAATGCAGTGACATGATCATAGCTCACTGTAGTCTGAAACTCCCAGGCTCAAGTGATCCTTCTGTCTCAGCTTCTCAAAGTGCTAGGACCACAGGCATTCACCATTATGTCCAGCTAATTTTAGAATTTTTTTGTAGAGATGGGATCTTGCTATGTTGTCCATGTTGGTCTTAAACTCTTGGCCTCAAGCGATCCTCCCGCCTCAGCCTCCCAAAGAGCTGAGATTACAGGCGTGTGCCACCAACCCTGGCCTAGAGACAGGGTCTTTATGGGGATGATTCACTTAAAATGACGTCATTAGGGTGGGCCCCCTTCCCTATGACTGCCGTCCTCATAAGATGAAATCTGGACACAGAGACAGGCACAAAGGGAGGACGATGTAAAGACCCAGGGAGAGACGGCTGTGTATGAGCCATCAGAGAGAGGCTTGGAACAGATCTCACAGCCCTCTGAAGGCACGAACCCTGCCAACACCTTGATCTTGAATGTGATCTTAAACGTCTGGCCTCTAGAACTGCGAGCCAATATATTTCTGTCATTTTGGCCACCCAACGTGCGGTTCTGTTACAGCAGCCCTAGCAAACTCAGGCACCCAGCAACAACAGCCATGAAATACGCCTAGCGGGGCTCCTTCTCTTGCACACACAGCCCTGTGCAGCAGGGCAGAGAGGGGTTTTAAACAAGTGAGTCAGACAAGGATATCTTATTCATCGCTCCGACGAACCCACAGGCTGAACCCTTGAATCACTACTTTATTTATCATCGGGCTCGGGCTCAGAAAGTCTGGCTGAGGAAATGAGTAGAACCCAAACTCGTCAGCTGCATTTCTGAAACATGCCTAATCTCTGAGGCTCTTTCCCAGCCACGATAGAAACTGAAAGGGAACGGGGCTCTGGGCTGTGGCGGTGGGCTGGTGTGGAGACAGAGCCCTTTGTTCTGCCACTCCAGGGACCACGAGGGCAGAAGAGAAGGGCTTGTCTTGCTCTGCCGAGAGGCCGCCCGGGGCTGTCTGAATGGCCGGCCGAGCAGGGGCAGCCTGGCACAGCTGGGCTGGGGATGCCGGGCACACAAAGGGCTGGTGGGTGGGGTGCGGGGGCAGCGCCCAGAAGGGACCGTCAGTCCCGTGGCCCTAGAGCGTTTCCTCCAATCAAGGGAAAGCAGCAAAGTCACAGTCAAGGAGGGGGCCAAGCAGGGAAGGGGAGAGCAAGATAGACCAAGAACAAAAATTCAGCAGTGTGTGCTTGGGAACGGGTGGGCGAAAGGGTCCACGGAAGAGATAACGCAGCTTACAAAAGCGACGTTTATCCAGGGCAACCTCCAAAGTAGCTCTTGGGAGAGAATCGAATACCTCTAATCTCAGAAGAAAAGCAACAGATCGTTCTAAGACGAGGACAGTTCCTCCAGAAATCCAGGTCAGTCATAAGACAAAGAAGAGAAAGACAAGGGCACCTGCTGTCCACCCTCGGGCACGTTGCCTAACCCCCCCCACAGTCAGTTCCTAACTGTTCCTCCTTTTTATCAAGACCCGCTCCCTCCGATTAAGAACTGACTGGATGGCAGGATTCAGTTCCTGGTCTCTGCCCCCGTTCCCACTCTTAGTGGCAGTTTCTCAGGGGGCTCCACAAACACCAAGGACCCACTGAGGCAACGATGGGCCCTAGAGGGGAACCAGGTTGTACTAATGAGCATCACATTTCACCTGCGGAGGTGATTCTGCCTCCCCCCCCCAAGGGGACACGTGGCCATGACTGGAGTCATTTTCGGTTGTTACCCCTTAGAGGGGACGGAATACTACTGGCATCTCATGGGTGACAGCCAGGGACACTATTCAACGTTCTACAGTGCACAGCCCCAAATGACAATGGTGGTGCGGTTGAGAAACTGCCCTGGAGATCTGGGCTTCCCCAGTTAAAGGTTACTAAGGATCCTGCATGTTTCTAGAAAGCTCAAGGAACCATCTCTGAAGTTATCACCTGCCTGGGCCTTTCTGTATCAGGAAGATAAGAACAAGGACCCTCGTGCTCCCGGTTGGCAGAATGAGACAGCTGGGATGCTCTGTACAGGCCGGGCTTCAAAGGTATCTGCTTGAGCAATCCCTTCTGCCCGGCGTGGTTTAACATGTGGTATCTTTCCAGGTTTGACCTGGGGCCAGCCACCACTTCCAAGGAAACCTGCTGGAATCCCCCTTGTCCTAAAGCTTGCATTGGTTGTTCCTAATTCTGCCCCCATAATATCTTGTGGCCCCTCTGTTGCTGTACTGATGACCTGATCTGAATTCCATTCCTTTTTATTTTTTTATTTGTTTATTTTTGAGGGTGTCTCGCTCTGTCCCTCAGACTGGAGTGCAATGGCACGATCTTGGCTCACAGCAACCTCCACCTCCTGGGTTCAAGCAATTCTCCTGTCTCAGCCTCCAGAGTAGCTGGGATTATAGGCACACACCACCACACCCGGCTAATTTTTGTATTTTTAGTAGAGACAGAGTTTCTCCATATTGGTCAGGCTGGTCTTGACCTCCTGACCTTGTGATCCACCCGCCTCGGCCTCCGAAAGTGCTGGGATTACAGGCGTGAGCCACCGCGGCCTAGCCTGAACTCCATTCTTTCTGAAGAGGAAGTGCAAGGTTGCGGCGGGGGTGGGAGTGGTGGGAGGGGGGCACCTCTGTCCCCAGGAATCTACCAAGCGCCTGGCACAATCAGCCCTTGCCTAACTGAAATCTAGGCCCACCCAAGACACACCATTTGGAAGAGATGAGGAATGGGAGGCAGCAAGTTAACAGGTCCCGGTGGGGAGAAAATAATGAATCCTACAGCCAAATAGAAAGGGGAGATTCCCACATCTCTACCTGCTCCACTGAGTCACCAGACTGGACCCGAAGGAGGGTACTGCCTCGGGATTTCCAGAAATTTGCAGTTTCCAAAGCTTTGGGAATAGGTGCAATGTGCAAAAGCACTTTCGACAATGCAATTTTTTATTTGGACGATGAAGAAGCGGTAAAAATCAATCAACCAATCAATCAATCAATCAATCAATCATTTTTGGATATAAACTGTAGAATAGAAAACGGAATAAAAGCAGGATCATTGTAGCCAGGAATGAAGAGTGGGGGTGCTGTGTGGAGTTCAAGGCCGGGAGTGGGGGGACATGGACTGGAGACAAGACAGTGATGAGAAGAGTTGGGTTTCACGTGGAAAAACGCTGATGGAGGTCAATTCATTCATTTTGCAGGTGAGAGGGCAGAAACAGGAACAGAGACTTGAGCAAAGCCAGGATCTCCAACACAGTGCTTCCTCCACAAGACCCTGCTTGGCCATTCTCTAGCGGCAGGAAGAGGTGATCGCAGGGCTGTGGGATCAGAAGATCCCGGTCCTGTTCATTGGGGTGTCTTGGCCAGGGCAAGCCCACAGTTCAATGTCTGCAGGAGGCATGACTGTGGGCTGTCACTGCATGTCCTGGGGCAAGCCAGGCCAAAGCCACCTTTCCTAAAGGCTAGGATATTCTGGAAGTGAAGGGGGTACCTATCTTTCTGTGGCCCTCTTTATATTCCAACTACCCAGGTTCATCTCCTGAATGAGCTATCAACTAAATATAAGCTGGGGTTCCCTAGCCCTTCTGGCAGATCCCAGATTAAGATCCCTA
This sequence comes from Papio anubis, assembly GCF_008728515.1. Classification (NCBI taxonomy): domain Eukaryota; kingdom Metazoa; phylum Chordata; class Mammalia; order Primates; family Cercopithecidae; genus Papio; species Papio anubis. The sequence continues at coordinate 35,081,874 of NC_044995.1, forward strand.
CAGTTGGGAAAGGGGAGAAAGCACCCTGCACAAAGTCCCTGCCAGGGCCACAAGAGTCAGGCCTGTCAGATGTGAATAACTTTCCTGTCTCCCAGGTCACCTCCAGCTACTCCTGGACACCCTAAGATTCTGAAGACTCCAACACCAAAAAACAAACCGAGTTAGGACCCTCTGGCTGCAAAACACAGTGTCCCCACCAGCTCCCACCTCAGACAGAGGCACAGAGAAGCCTTCCCTTAAAGACCCCTCGCCTCCAGGGTGCCCAGGAAAGAAAGGAGGACTGTGGCTGTCGTGCCTCTCCAGGGCTGAGCTCAGAGCAACCGGGGGACAGATTTCCTGTATGTCGTTTTACCCATTTAAGTCCAAGGATGCAGCTCTGCGGAGGTGGCAACAGTCCTGTACATGAGGGTGCATGCACACTCCCTCCTGAAAAACAGTTCCGGCCTCACAGCCGGCCCTGAGGTCTCTTCCTTGGATCGAGGGAATCCCAGAATCCCGCTAGTCCTGTCTTAAAGGGAGGGTGGTGCCGTTTCCAAGACCAGGAGACTGGCACAGAGGGTGTTGGGACACGTCCCCGGTCACCCAGCTGTTGAGTGTGAAGTCAGGAAGGACATGAATCAAGAGGGGAGGGTGGGCGGGACGGAATCTCCAGGAGCTGCACCTCAACATCTATCTGCACGGGGCCATTCTAACCCCTTCCTTCTCTTTCCTCCTCTCCTGGCCCTCCCTCCCTAAGCCTATCCTTAGTTCTTACCATGACTTCTACTCCGTTTACTTCCCTTTCAGCTCCCATTTCCCCGCTTCCCAATAGCCGGCTGCCGCATCAGTTAGTTCAGAACCCCCCGCACTCACTGAGCGCCCACTGGGGGCCAGGCGCCGCCCTCTTCTCAGACACCCTTCCTTCAATCGCGCGGGCAGACGTCCCCAGATTGGTCTCGCACCCCTTCCCCCCAACCGCACCCCGGCTGTCCCGCCACTGGCCTTGCCCACTCCCCCAGCCTGGGCCTCTCGTTCCCGCCTCCTTGCCTCCCCACAACGCCGTTTCCTGCGACCCCCCAATTACCACTTAAGCCACGTCCTCTTCAGAGAAGCTGCTCAAAGCCACAAGACTCACCCCCCCCACGCCCGCGAACTCCCTCACCAGCTCCATCTCCATCCACTTTCTCCTTCACCATCTCGCTTCCAACTCATCCCCAGCAACCTCTCCAAGACCCCTAGGCTCGTTCCCGCCCCCTCGACCCCTGCCGTCGCGTCCCCCATCAGCCCTCAGCTCCGTCCCTCTTCTGCGCAGCCCCCACAGGCAGGCTTCGAGCTCGAGTCGCCAACCCGAGGCCGCCTGGAACTCACCTGGCCTCGGCCGCCGCGCGCCGCCGGTCCCGGGCCGGGTCCCCGGCCGGACGACCGCCTGCCAGCCCGCCGCTGCTCCGACCGCTCCGCCCCGCCGCGCCCGCCGCTCCCCCGCGCGCTCCCGCTTCCGGGTTCCGGAGGGGCGGGGACGGGGGCGTGACGCCAGCGCGCCTAGGGGGCGGGACATCACGAAAAGCCCCGCCCCTACTTTCCGACAGCTCAGGCCCCACCCACCACCACAACCCCCTACCGCCGATGGTGGGCGAGACCAAGCGCGAGGGGAAGACAGGCAGTGCACGCGTCGGGGGCCGCGCTCTCCGCATTTAGCCGGCGCTGCCCTACGCCTGGCAGCCACCCCTCCTGAGGCTCCACGAATGGTCCGACCCGCAAGCAAGTGGGCGGGTCCGGCTTTGAAAAGCCGGCGGGTCGGGCCTTGAGGTGGAAGGCGGGAAAATGGCGGATTCCTCAGGGCGCGGCGCTGGGTGAGTTGAGGCGCCCGCAGGTCTGGATTTGTAGACGCCAGAGGGCTGGAGAGGATGGGCAGCGGAGTTGGGGAGTGGGGACCCTCGGGGTGAGTTCGGGTTCGACCCCGCCAGAAACTGCGCGGGCCCCTGAACACCCCGATGGCGTGCTGCCTCTGCGCATGCTCCGGAGCGCGGACACCCGGCCGGCCCCGAGTTCCGCGTCCTCGGCTGGAACGCGGGGCGACCTCGGGCAAGCAGCCTGACCGCCCGGTGCTTCGCTTCCTCCGCTACGAAATGGGGCCGATGACGCAGCTGAATCTCGTAGGCGTCGTGTGAGGCTGAAACGCGCTTAGATCGGCGCCTGGGTCTTTACTGTGATGTCGCTCTTGGAATTACCGTTATGCGGTGAACAAGTGGTGGGCGACCAAAGTATCCCCTTTAATCCTCCCATGAGCTTTATTCTGTGCTCCCAGTTTACTGGGGAGATGATGGAGACCCAGCGAGGGGAAGTGACTTGCCTAGGGTAACACCCCATGAGCAAGAAAGAAGTTGAATAGTGACCGAGAGCTAGGCATGAGTGATCCTGAGGCTGTATTTTTCTAGTTTTGTTAATTCTACCAGTGTTGATCGTGTCAGGTGCAAACTGAAGTGAAATTGGACAGCAAGAGGAATCACTCCACCGCCCCTTGGCCGTAACCGATAGATTGACAGTAGCACTTCCCAGGTACAGGTGTACCTGAGGCTCGCACAGGTTGTAGGGACCCCCCTCAGGTCGCAGCAGGTTCAGCCAGGAGCCCATTCGGTTTGAGGCCACAGCCCTAGCTCAGTCCCCAGAGGGAATCTGTGCTCTTGTCTCTTTCTGGCTCTGAGACTGCCCCGAGGGTGACCTATGTAAGACCTGTGTGTCTTTGTTTTGCAGCGAGGAAAAAGGAGGTAAAAGCAGGTGTGAACCGTTAGGAAGCTGTCGGGTTAGGAGGAGCCTGTGGGCGACCACAACTCCTGGCACCTGGCGAACATTTACTAAGTTGCCTCTCCCCACGGTGGCCTGGAAGTGTCCCCAGCATTGCCTGGGTCTCACTTTGGGGTCCTGGGAGCCCGCTTCAGAGGAGGTGGCCGCAGGGGACCAGTGGAGCCGCCCCTGGTGATGGGAGCAGGAGTTACAGTGCCCTGGGCGTGGTCCTGCCCCTTCACTTGCCCCCCCCCACTACTTGCCCCTCCTGTGTTGCTGGTGTCTGTTCCTGGATCCCTTCTCTTCCCACTAGATCAGGCTGAAACCCCTAGTCATCCCAGACTCTCCCTCTCCTGCACCCCCACGGCTAATGAGTCAGCGATTCCTATCTCAGGGTTCCTTCTTTCCTATTACATCAGGCTTCATTCTATTTTTATTTGTATTTGTATTTATTTATTTACTGAGATGGAGTCTCACTCTGTTGCCCTGGCTGGAGTGCAATGGCGTGATCTTGGCTTACTGCAACCTCTGCCTCCCCGGTTCACGCCTTTCTCCTGTGTCAGCCTCCCGAGTAGCTGGGACTACAGGTGCATGCCACCACCCCGGCTCATTTTTGTATTTTTAGTAGAGATGGGGTTTCACCGTGTTAGCCAGGATAGTCTGGATCTCCTGACCTTGTGATCCACCCGCCTCAGCCTCCCAAAGTGAGGTAACCGCCAGGACCACTCCTAGTACCTGTCTGTCAAGATGTTGATCTTCCCTTTCTTTGAAGGAGCTCTGTGTTTTGTTCACCACTGTGTCTCTACTGGTATACAGTCGGTGCATCAATGTCTGGTGAATGAATGAACCCAGGGATAATTTGAGATCTCCTGTGATCTCTTCCACGGAGCTCTCATTACCCTCCTCTCTTCTCAGTTCAGATGTTCACCTATGCCTTCTTGCCCAGGTGACCAGGGCTGGCTACTCCTTTTGTCCTTCTTCCTGTTGAGGTGGCTCAGCCTCACTGAAATTGTCCTCAGGCAGCCCTTGGACTGGGCTATCTGAGCTTCAACTAGCAGAGGCACCTCGCCGGCTTCCCTGTGCTTCTTGGGCAGTGAGATGAACAAGACCTCTCTCTCTTCTCTTGCAGGAAGCCTGCAACCGGCCCCACCAATCCTAGCAGCGCCAAGAAGAAGGAGAAAAGAGTTCAAGGTGAGCAGTGTCAGGATCTCTTTAAGGAACATGGTTTTCTTCTTTCATTACGTGCTTTTGGAGGAAGGAAAAAACAGGCCAGAAAAGGCGACCTATGGCTTTACTTCCTTGTAGTTACACCTCTGGGGATTGTGGATTTGGCCATCCCAGCCCTGCGGCGAGGGCTGTGTCAGGAACCGTGGTGGTCATTTTGAGCAGTGGCTTCCCTTGCGGCCATGGGGGTCATGGGCTGTGTCCAGGACATGTCCCCTGGAAGCATGGGTGTGGAGACCATGGAGATCGTTCTAAAATCAAACTCTTATCTCTTTTTTGAGACAGGGTCTCGCTCTGTTGCCCAGGCTGGTCTCGAACTCATAACCTCAAGTGATCCTCCTGCCTCCGCCTCCCAAAGTGTTGGGATTACAGGCATTAACCACTGCCCCCGGCCTAAAATCAAACTCTAAATTCCCACTGCGTAAGCGTGTCAGTCTCATGAGGGGTGCCTGTACGTCTGATGTCCACCTATTGGTCTGGGGTCACCGTTAACAGCCTCTCCTACAAGCCAGGATCACACCGCTGCACTCCAGCCTGGGCGATGGAGTGAGACTCTGTCTCAAAACAAAAAAAAAAGGAAATGTGGCTGGACATGGTGGCTCACGCCTGTATCCCAGCACTTTGGGAGGCCAAGGCGGGTGGATCACGAGGTCGAGAGTTCGAGGCCAGCCTGACCAACATGGTGAAATCCCATCTCTACTAAAAATACAAAAATTAGCTGGGCATGGTGTTAGGTGCCTGTAATCCCAGCTACTCAGGAGGCTGAGGCTGGAGAATGGCTTGAGCCCGGGAAGTGGAGGTTGCTGTGAGCCACGACCACGCCACTGCACTCCAGCCTGGGTGATGAGCGAAACTCTATCTCAAAAAAAAAAGGAAATGCTCGGCTTGCATGGTAGATTCTAGAGTGCATCATTGGAGGTCAAGACAATGATACAACGAGGTATTTTCTCAGTGTGTGCAGTGTTGCAGGGCCCGATTCAGTGAGCTTAGAGCAGGATTTTATTTCCAAGTGAGGCAAGGTTTGTGTGTTTCAGCATCGCTGGGTGAGTTGTCTTTTTGTTTCCCGACCACTTATTCCCAAGTTCTAAACATCGCATGTTAATCTCACATATGACACCTGGCATATGTATGAGCTACCTCATTCTTGGACAAGAATTGTATCCTTCTTTATAACATTGCTTTTGTGGAAAATTCAGCCTGTTTGTTTATTTGTCTATTTATTTTTTTGAGATGGAGTCTCGCTCTGTCACCCAGGCTAGAGTGCAGTAGTGCAATCTTGGCTCACTGCAGCTCCTGCCTCCCAGGTTCAAGTGATTCTCTGCCTCAGCCTCCCGAATAGCTGGGATTACAGGTGCGCGCCACCACCCTGGCTCATTTTTGTGTTTTTAGTAGAGACAGGATTTCACCATGTTGGCCAGGCTGGTATCGAACTTCTGACCTCAAGTGATCCGTCCACCTCAGCCTCCCAAAGTGCTGGGATTACAGGCGTGACCCACTGTGCCTGGCCAGCCTGTTTAAAAAGTTGTGTCCTAGTCTTCTGGAAACTTGAAAGTGCTTTTCTTTCCCTACCGTCCAAGGCAGCCCAAGCCTGAGATCCTTCTTGTTGAGTAAAACTGTTTGCTGATACTACTAGAAAGACCCGAGCTGGATGGTCTCTCTGCTGGGAACTGGGGATATCCTTTCTCTCAGCTGTTCGATCATCATCCAGGGGGAGACTCTTTATGTGGCTTGGTTCTGTCCCTGGGACCCCACCTGGTCCTGGCCTCAGCCCTTAGAGACCTGTATCATGAGAATGGTCTCCCAATTGTCCATATCTGCCGGGCACCCACCTGCACCCACACTGGCTCTGCAGGCATGGCGCATTCCTGCCCTGAGGCTGCCCAGATTGACAGCCCGGCCCTTTGGCTGACTGCAGGATCCTTGTTAACTCTGAGGGCACCTCCTTTCCTCTCAAGGTAGCAGCTGCAGCCCCAGTCCCCAACAGAAGAATCAGCTGGCGCAGAGATGTGGTTGAAGTCACAATCTCACTTGACTGAACTCTCAAGCTGTGTGACATTGAGGATGTCGCTCTCCCTGGGTTTCTTCAGTACAAAGGCAAACCTCTGAGCTCTATGGCACTGATACGATGCCGAACTATTCTTTTTTGTTTTTTACGAGACAGAGTCTCACTCTGTCACCAGGCTGGAGTGCAGCGGCACAATCTCGGCTCACTGCAGCCTCCGCCTCTCGGGTTCCAGCAATTCTCCTGCCTCAGCCTCCCAAATAGCTGGGATTACAGGCATGTGCCACCACGCCTGTCTAATGTTTGTAGTTTTAGTAGAGACGGGGTTTCTCCATGTTGGCCAGGCTGGTCTCGAACTCCTGACCTCAGGTGATCCGCCTGCCTCGGCCTCCCAAAGTGCTGGGATTACAGGCGTGAGCCACTGCGCCTGGCCTAGAATCATTCATTTGACATATTCTTGAGTGCCTACCCCGTGCCAGGTGGTGGAACATAGCAGCACGCAAAGGAGACAAAAATCCCAGGCCCCTGGGGCTCTAGGGAGGAGGTGGGCATTGCATGAGAACCATAAGGAGGCTGTGGGTGCGCTAGCAGATGCTGTGACGAAATGGCAGGCAGGGGCAGGGGTGCTGTGGTCTGAACTGAGCAGAGCCTTGAGAGAGGGAGGTGCCTGCAGGGGGATACACAGCAAGGAGGTCCACGCAGCAGAGCGGCCGAATAGAGCACGTGAGAGGTGACAAAGTGATAAGGGTAGAGGCAAGTTGCTGGTGACACAGGGCTCAGAAGGTTCCTGGAGGCACTCAAGCTTCCTGAGCCCGTGGACCCAGCACGCCAGCCTGTCTCAGCCCTGAAGGGCAGCTGGAGGCTGATGGAAGGTTTCAGGAAGGAGAGGGCGAGCAATGGTTGTGCCTGGTGGCTCAGATGACCAGGACTGAGAATGGACCACTGGGCTCAGGAGCAAGGGAGGTCACAGTGGTCTTGTCCAAAGGTGTTCTGGTGCAGTGGTGTGTCTGCAAGCTGGACTGGGGGGGTGGGATTCAAGAGAAGAAGAAAGGAGAGGAAGAGGAGCTGGTGAGTAAAGAACTCTGGGGTATTTGCTGTTGAGGGGATGGGAGAAATAGGGGGAGGCCAAGAGTGCAGGTAGGAGGAAGAATGGCCGCCAGCATCTGGTGGAGAGAGGAGCTGTGGGGACTGAGGCAGGGAGGTGGGAGTTGCAGGGCGTTTCCTTGTGGAAGTGAGGGCTGGGCTTTAGCGCCCAAAATGGGGGCGCTTTACCTGGGAGCACAGAGGTCCATTCACAGGGCCAGGGGGATGCAACCCTCAGGACTGGAGGTGACTGGTTGTAGTGGCTGGAGGGTCTCCTGGGGCCACTTCTGTCTTTCCAATTAAGGAGGAAACAGGTCACCGGCTGAGACCAAGGGTTGGGCCAGGCGTAGGAGGTGGGAGGAACAGGTTTGGTGGGGGGGTCCGGGAGAGGGCTGGGGGACAGAACGGAACCAACCGGATCCAGTCCAGACTCCTGCCCCCAGAAGCTGAGGTGACAGGTGGCATTTGTTTATCCACAGTCATGCTCCCAGGAGTAGCCCTGGCAGGAGACGTGGGGTCGGGCTGCCACCAGGGATTTGGCTCTGTCTGAAGAGGGCCTGGGTGTTGGGCATGTCTCAGGACAGGGGGTCCCAAACTGAGTAAGGCACGGGGGAGTAAAAGATAGTAGCAGGAGTGAGTCCTAGACACATGCAGGCGGGGGAAGGGGCCGCTGGGGTCACATAAGCTGGGAGGAAGGAGTAAGCCACCTGGAGGCAGTCAGTGAAAGCTCTTTCTTCTTTCCCTCCCCCTTGCCTGAGTGCACTTGCAGCTTTGACCTTGGGGGGTGTTCCTTGATCTTAGCTCCTCAGGAACTCTGCGACTCCACAGATGGCTTGGGACTTGCATACAGTAGGCGTCCCATGCATGCTCGAGGCTGCTGAAGGATGTGATCAGAGGCAAGCAGGAGGAGTGATGACCTCTGTTCTGGTCACTGAGTAGGGAGGGCCCCTGGCATGTGGGTCTCTGGGGCGTGGGGTCTGGGTGTGTGGGGTCTTCGGTCCTTTGTAGTTTTGTTGTGCACCAACAGTGTGTCTCTACAGGTGGAAGAGTGATTGAGTCCCGCTATCTGCAGTATGAAAAGAAGACAACCCAAAAGGTAAGGCCGCACCCACCTTCCGTGTGCAGCAGATCTGAGCGTGGTTCTGAGTAACTGGGATTCTGAAACTAGTCATGGGAGGCAGTCACAACCTGGTCCTGAAGGAAGCATTTTGGGGTCTTCACCCAGGTGCTTTTGAGACCATCAGCCCTTCATGCTGCCAATTGTGAGTCTCTGTCATTGGCGGCTTATGGCTATAAGCATCTCTTTTACGAAGCTCTGATCTCCATTGAAACATAATATTGTTCTTACCTTTTTTTTTGTTTTGGAGACAAGGTCTCTCTCTCTGTCATCCAGGCTGGAGTGCAGTGGTGTGATCACGGCTCACTGCAGCCTCAACCTCCCAGGCTCAAGCCATCTTCTCACCTGAGCCTTCTCAGTAGCTGGGACCAAAGGCATGTGCTACCACACCAGCTAATTTTTAAACGTTTTTGTAGAGACGGGGTCTCCCTATGTTGCCCAGGCTTGTCTTGAGCTCCTGAGCTCAAGTAATCCTCCCGTCTTGGCCTCCCAAAGTGTTGGAATGACAAGCGTGAGCCCTTGCGCCCAGGCTATTCTTGCCTTTCAACCCAGTTAATTTGCTTTCTGGATTCTGAAGCTGTCTTATCGAGTGCCCAGCACACACTTCTTGGTGTCTTGCTGGTATTTAAAAAAACAGCTACTTTGGGAGGCTGAGGCAGGCGGATCACTTGAGGCTAGGAGTTCGAGACCAGCCTGGCCAACATGGTGAAACCCCGTCTCAACTGAAACTACAAAAATGAGCCAGGCGCAGTGGCGTGCGCCTGTAATCCCAGCTACTCAGGAGGCTGAGGCAGGACAATCACTTGAACCTGGGAGGCGGAGGTTGCATCGAGTTGAGAGTACACCACGGCACTCCAGCCTTGGCGACAGAGCGAGACCCTGTCCCCTGTGTTAAAAAAGAGAGTAAAAAAAAAAAAAAACAGCTACAGGTTTTTAGAGAAAAACTATGGGAAAAATGACATGCTTTGATCACTCCGAATTGGAGGAAGAGTTTAGTGAACTATCGTGTAGGCACACCATGAAATACTATGAAACCATTGAAACTAATGACATGAAAGATATTTAACCACGTGAGAACATGCTTTGTGTGAGAGTTGGTGTGAACAATCAGTAGATTATACAATTGGATATTTTCTTTCAGTGAAGTCAAGGTTGGATTCTTCCCTCTGCTTTCCAAATCTTGGTTTATGATAAAATTAAGTCAAATTCCCACTGCCTGTCTTCCACTCTGGTTGGCTGGTGGGTTCTTGACCCTGTGACTTAAGATTCGGCTTGAGAAAAGAGGATACCTTTGCACAAACATATTATTCTCAGAGCAATTTTCAACAAAGAGTCAGTCTTCGCGCTCCAAATTTTCATGTTGTCGCCAAGACTTGGTTACAGCGCCCCCGTGTGTCTGCGTGCTGTAACATTTTAGCCCTTTAGATCTTTTCTGTTTTTTCCTTCCATTTTTAAAATCAAGATATCATTTACATGGAGTCAGCGTCTCTTTTTTCAGCATAGGGTCCTGCCCCTTTTGACAGACATAGACGGTCATGGAACCGCCTCTGTAATCAAGCTACAGAATGAGTCATCCCTAAATTCCCTTGTGCTCTGATAGGACCAGCCCCTCTCCCACCCCCAGGCAACCACAGACTGGCTTTCTGAATCTGCAGTTTTGCTTTTTTTAGAAGGTCATATCTGTGGCATCACAGTTTGCAGCCCTTGCCTCTGACTCCTGACACTTAGCAGAGTGCCTTTCAAGTTCCTCTGTTGTTGCATGTATTGCAGGTAGGTTCTTCCTTCTTTTTTTTTTTGTTTTTGTTTGTTTGTTTTTTGAGATGGAGTCTCGCTCTGTCACCCAGGCTGGAGTGCCGTGGTGCGATCTCGTCTCACTGCAACCTCTGCCTTCTAGATTCAAGCCATTCTCCTGCCTCAGCCTCGGGAGTAGCTGATATTACAGGTGTGTGCCACCCCACCTGGCTAATTTTTGTATTTTTAGTAGAGACAGGGTTTTGGCATGTTGGCCAGGCTGGTCTCGAACTCCTGGCCTCAAGTGATCCACCTGCCTCAGCCTCCCAAAATGCTGGGGTTCCAGGCATGAGCTGCCATGCCCGGCCTGGTTCCTTCTTATGGCCGAATAGTATTCCATCAAGTGGATGGACCACAGTGTGTTCATCTGTTCATTGATTGACAGGCAGTCACTTGATTTCCTGTCTTGGTGATTATGAATAAAGCCTCCGTAAACATTCTTGTGTGGTTTTTTGTGTAGACGTGTTTTTATTTCTCCCAAGAGGAGGATTGCTGGCTCATAGAAAAACTCAGACTGTGTTTCCTGCTCTCCCACTCAACAGCAGTCAACACAGGACTTCTGTGACCGATGTGAGGGAGGGTTCCCCACCAGCAAGCAGCAGCCACCAGCTGGGTGTCTTCCAATTCAATTCTGACATACTCTACCTGGAAATAGCATCAGAACCTATAGGGTGAGGGCTCAGTCCCCAAGACTGCCCCTCTTCTGCCACTAGAACTTCTGACCAAGTTCAAGTTGGGATTCCCATGATCCGCCTTTTTGGGTTCAGTTAATTTGCAGGAGTGACTCACAGAACTCAAGGAAACTCTTAGGCTTACCAGTTTATTATAAAGGATATTACAAAAGATACAGATGGATCCGAGTGTGGTGGCTCATGCCTGAAGTCCCAGCAATTTGAGAGGTCGAAATGGGAGGATTATTTGAGGCCAGGAGTTCCAGACTAGCATGGGCGAGACCCTGTCTCTGAAAATTTTTTTTTTTTCAATAGCCAAGTAAGTGGCTGGGCATGGTGACTTAGGCTTGGAATCCCAGCACTTTGGGAGGTCAAGGTGGGAAGATTGCTTGAGCCTAAGAGTTTGAGGCCAGCCTGGGCAACATAGCAAGACTCTATCTCTACAAAAAAATAAAAATAGCTAGGTGTAGTGGTGCGTGCTTATAGTCCCAGCTAGTCGGGAGGCTGAGGCAGGAAGATTGTTTGAGCCCAGGAGGTTAAGTCTGCAGTGAGCCACTGCACTCCATCTTGAGTGACAGTGACATCCTGTCTCTCTCTCTCTTTTTTTTTTTTTTTTTAAATAGATAAGAGATGTGTAGGGTGAGATATGGGGGAAGGCGCACAGAGCTTCCATGGCCTGTTCAGTCATACTACCCTTTAGGAATCTCCACGTGTTCAGCTATCTGATCTGAAATCTCTCCAAGCTCTGTCCTTTTGTGTGTTTTTTTTTGTTTTTTGTTTTTTGAGATGGAGTCTCACTCTGTTGCCCAGGCTGGAATGCAGTGGTGCGATCTTGGCTTACTGCAACCTCCGCCTCCCGGGTTCAAGCCATTTTGCCTCAGCCTCCCAAGTAGCTGGGATTACGGGCGCACACCACCATGCCCAGCTAATTTTGTATTTTTAGTAGAGACGAGGTTTCTCCATGTTGGTCAGGCTGGTCTTGAACTCCTGACCTCGTGATCCACCCACCTCGGCCTCCCAAAGTGCTGGGATTACAGGCACGTGCCACCATGCCCAGCTCCTTTTGGGTTTTTATGGAGTCTTCATGACTTAGGCATGATTGAAGCATGGACAGCCCTGTGGAAATATGATTGGTCAAAAAGGATATGCGCTAAACCCAGCAAGGCCTATCTGTTCAGATTCGTCTTGGCCTCTGTTGCATTTTTTCCTCTGGGGTATGAGGCAGGACCCTCTCTGGCAGATGAAAGGAGTGTGGGAGGTCAGAGAGGTCCTGCTTACTGTAACAAGGGCTTATAGGAGTTACAAGCCATGAATTGTACATGAAAACATCTATCTCTATATAATGGTAACAAGAAACTACCTGTTATCCACAGTGGCTGCACCATCTTTATGTTCCCACTAGGCACATAGATGAAGAGTACAAGTTGTTACTTTCACATTCTAGCCAGTCTTGTGGGTGTGAAGTGATACTTCATTGTGGCTTTCATTTGTGTTTTCATAATAGCTGATGATATTGAGCATCTTTTCATGTGCTTATTTGCCATTCCTGTATCTTTGCTGATGTGTCTGTTGAGATCTTTTGTCCGGTTTTAAGTTGGGTTGTTTTCTTATTATTGAATTTTGAGGGTGCTTTCTATATTCTGGATACCAGCTCTTTGTGGTGCTTTGCAAATATTTCTTCTAGTCTGGCTTGTCTTTTCATGCTGTTAAGTGTTTTAATTTAAGAGGCAGAAGTTGTCGATTTCGATGAAGCCCAGTTGATCACTTTCCCCATTTGTGGATTGTGCTTTTGGAGTCTTATCCAAGATATCTCCACCTAATCCAAGATCACAGATTTTCTCCTGTTTTCTTGTAGGAGTTTTGTAGTTTAGGTTTTACTTTTAAGTGTGTGAGTTAGTTTTTGTGTATGGTGTGATGTTTAAATCAAAGTTCATTTTTTCATGTGTGGGTGTTCAGTTGTTTCTATCCCATTTATTGAAATGATTTTCCTTTTTCCCATTGTAGTCTCTCATCATCTGTGTCAAATACCAGTTGACCATATATATGTGGGCATCATGTCTGGGCTCTGTTCTTTTCTGTTGTTGTATGTATGCATCCTTATGCTAGTTTCACACTACTGAGGTTAGTGTAGCATTGCACTAAGTCGTGAGATCAGGTAATGTGAGACCTCCCACTATGCTTTTCCAAGACTGTTTAGTCTCTTCTGGTTCCTTTGGCTTTCCGTAGAGATTTTAGAATTGTCATTTTCTAGAAAAATATCTGCTGGATTTTGATTATATTGAATCCATAAATCAGGGAGAATGCCTTCTTAATAACATGGAGTCTTTCAATCCATGAACATGGTATGCTTCTCCATTTATATTCAGATCTTCCTGGATTTCTTTCAACTTTGTTTTGTAGCTTCCAGATTATAATTGGGTTTATAACTAAGCATTTGGTGTTTAGTGCCATTGTATATGGTACTCTCTTTTAATTTCAATCTCCAAACTTGTTCATTGCTACTTCATTGCTAGAGATGTGAACTTTTACATAGTGACCCTGCGTCCTACACCCTTGCTGTATTAGAGTTCTCCAGAGAAACAGAACCAATCAGAGATGCTTATAAAAGGATATGAGTATATAAAAGGGGGATTGGCTTTTTTTTTTTTTTTTTACGCGGGATTGGCTCATGTGATTATGGAGGCTGAGAAATCCCAGGATCTGCTTTCTGCAAGCTGGAGAGCCAGGAAGGTTGGTGGTTTAGTTCAGTGTGAGTCTGAAGGCCTGAGACCAGGGGAGCCAAAGGTGTAAGTCCCAGTTTGAGGGCAGGAGGAGATGGGGTAAGATGTCTCAGCTCAACCAGGCAAGCAGGAAGCAAAAGGCATGAATTTCTCCTCCTTCCACTGTTGTGTTGTATTCAGGCCCTCAAGGGATTGCATGGTGCCCATACACACTGGGGAGGGCAGTTTATTGCATCCACCAATTCAAATGCTGATCTCATTAGCAAACACAGACACACCCAAAAATGTCCAGTCTGGGGCACCTCATATCCAGTCAAGTTGACACACAAAATTGAAAGAAAACTCTTGTGAAACTTACTTACTAATTTTAGTAGCAGTTTTGAAGATGTTTGGGGATTTTCTACATGAAAAATTACGTCTGTAAAAACAGAGTTTTACTTTTCCTTTCCAACCTGTTTGCCTTTTACTTCTTATCTGAGGACCTCCACTGTGATACTGAATGAGAATGGTGTCTGTGCATTGTCGTGTCCGTGCTCTGGTCTCGCTCTGTCTCCCAGGCTGGGGTGCAGTGGTGCGATCATGGCTCACTGCAGCCTCAAACCCCTGGGCCTGAGCGATCCTCCCAACTCAGCCTCCTGAGTAGCTGGGACCCTGGCCGTGGCCACTGCACCTGCCCCTTGCTTTTTATAAGGTTTTTGTTTTGCTTTTGGTTATTAGAAGGGCAGTGTTCCTTGTGTTACTTAAAAAAAATTTTTTGACAATATATGTGTAAAAACTTTCTGATGTTTCCTGATGACCAAAGTTATATGTTCTCTCTAGCAAACTAGCAAATACTGAAATGTGTCTAGAAAAAAGTCAGTCATCTGTAATCTGCCATGTCAAGAATCACCAGCAAACATTTTGGTAGTTTCCTGTGTTCTCTGCAAGTGAGCGTCTACATTTTGACAAAAGTTGTTTGTCCTGTATATATGAGGTAAAATTTCAAACCTCTTTAAATGTCTCCCCTGCTTCAAAGTAAGAGCAGTTACAAAACACGGTGCAGACCACATCAGGGCCCCTTGTTGTGAAGGGAGGATGTCTTGTCCTCTGAGTGTCATGTGTTCCCGTAACAGGCTCCTGCAGGAGATGGGTCACAGACCCGAGGGAAGATGTCTGAAGGTGGAAGGAAATCCAGCCTGCTCCAGAAAAGCAAAGGTGCGAAGCAGCCCTGGTCCTCGGGCAGTGATGAGCGCGGCAGTACATTTTGTCTCCATGGGTGCTAAGTTAAAGTTCCCTCTTTCCTTTCTGGCAAAGGTCAGAAGCAGTGAGCAACGGGTTGGCGCTTAAGGACAGACTGGGGGGATGTGGGGAGGTGAGCGGGGATGCGGAGAAAGGGGGAGATCACTTCTTCCCTGTGTGGCCCCAGAGAAAAGCCACACTGCCATCATGGTACTGCTTTGTGACATCAGTTGCTTGTCTACGTGACTGTTTTCCTTCTGGTGCTCTGAGAGCAAGACTCTTAGAGAGGCTGTGAGGACTCATCCTGAGGTCGGGAGTTCGAGACCAACCTGACCAACGTAGTGAAACCCCATTTCTACTAAAAATACAAGCATTAACTGGGCATGGTGGCACACGCCTGTAATCCCAGCTGCTTGGGGTGAGGGTGCGGGACTGAGGCAGGCGAATCACTTGAACCTGGGAGGTGGAGGTTGCAGTGAGCCGAGATTGCGCCCTTGCATTCCAGCCTGGGCAGCCAAGCGAGACTCTGTCTCAACAACAACAAAAAGACTCAACTCTGCTGTTTGTAACATTAAAAACAGCCCCAGTCCAGACACAGAGGAACAAGTATAGCTGTGTGCTAATAAAACTATTTACAAGCAAAGGAAGCAGGCTGGATTTGGCCTGTGGGCTACAGTTTGCCACTCCTGGTGTAGATGTTTGTGAGAATTCGCACTACGCCCTTCCCAGGCGTGGTTGAGAAGCAGCCACACTAGAGCCAGCCTGCTAGTCTTCCCCCGTCTAACTGGGTCGAAGGCCATGCATGAAGCTGGGAATGCTGGTGTGGTCAGGGGACCAGAGACTGGGCCTGCCACACCTTAAAACCAGTTCTCACTCAAGGGTGATTCTGACCCCCAGGGGACTCTGGCAGTGTCTGGAGATGTGTTTGGTTGTCATACCTGGGGGAAGGGGTTTTACTAGCATCTGGTGGGTGGAGGCCAGGGAGGCCACTCAGTGTCCTGCAATGCACAGGACACCCCCACCACAGCAAGGAAGGATCCAGCCCCACGTGCTCGCAATGCCATGGCTAAGAAACCTTAATTTAAACCTCACTATAATGATTTCAAAGGACTGCTTGTTTGAGTTCCATTGTATGGCTTTGTAGAAAATTAATTTTCTTAGTTCAAATGCTATACGTGCTGGTGATAAAATATTCCAGGGCAAAAGCAATAGCAATAAAAAGTTACCACCTCTAGCTGGGTGTGGTGGCTCACGCCCATAATCCCAGCCAGCACTTTAGGAGGATGAGGTGGGTAGATCCCTTGAGCTCAGGAGTTCAAGACCAACCTGGGCAACATGGTGAAACCTTATCTCTACTAAAAATACAAAAAAATAAATTATGTGGGCGTCGTGGCACTGGCCTGTATTCTCAGTTACTCAGGAGGCTTAAGTGGGAGGATTGCTTGAGCCCGGGAGGCAGAGGTTTCAGTAAACCTAGATTGTGCCACTGTACTCCAGCCTGGGTGACAGAGCAAGACCCTGTCTCAAAAAAAAAAAAAAAAATTTCCGCCTCCTCACCCCAGGCTCCCAGTCTGTGCCCTGAGGGCATGTGCTCTCAATAGATTTTTGCTGATCTTTCCAAATTAAGAATTTCAACACAAATGGTGGTTTTGTTGTATCCTACAGTTGCGGTGACCTTCCTTTTTTCATTTCCAGGTCATTCGTTTCCTCAGCTGCATAGTTGTTCATTGAATAGTCTCATGCTTAGTTCCTAACACAACAATGTATCGTACATGCCATCTGTTGGCGTTTGCAGCACTCCCGGGCTCTTGTATAATGGTAGCATGCTGTATGCCAGTGCCCATCTTAGACAGCATAAGGCTTAATTTTACAGTTTAGAATATAAGTTAAAAGACGAAGGGACCTCCCAGGGAAGACGAACAGTCCAGAAGCTGCAGAAAAAAGATGGAAAGATTACTTGGCTGAGTGTGGTGGCTCATGCCTGTAATCCCAACACCTTGGGAGGCTGAGGTGGGTGGATCACCTGAGGTCAGGAGTTCGAGACTAGCCTGGCCAACATGGTGAAACCTCGTCTCTACTAAAAATACAAAAATTAGCCGAGCGTGGTGGCGGGTGCCTGTAATCCCAGCTACTTGGGAGGCTGAGGCAGGAGAATCGCTTGAACCCGGGAGGCGGAGGTTGCAGTGAGCTGAGATCACGCCATCGCACTCCAGCCTGGGTGACAAGAGTGAAACTCCATCTCAAAACAAAAAAGATGGGAAGAGAGTAGAGGGTAGAATGGGAGTATGGCATCGTATCCCACCCTTAGCATCCTGGAAACTAGCAGAAAGGCTTATTTGCGTCTCTTTGGTTATGCAGGATGTCTCTCTCTTCTAGTGGTACTTTAAAAATAGAGTCAAGGTGATGGCTGGGAATTTCCACAGGTTTTTTTGTTTTGTTTTGTTTTGTTTTTTTAGCCTTTCCACCTTGGACGAAATTGGGTTTTTAGAAGCAAGTGGTATTGTTCAAAAACACGGCCTCGTTTCCTGGCTTCAATGGAGAGTGTCTCTTGACTGTGCTGACTTTTGGGGATTCTTTTCTTAACAGCAGATAGCAGTGGGGTCGGAAAGGGTGACCTGCAGTCCACGTTGCTGGAAGGGCATGGCACGGCTCCACCTGACCTGGATCTCTCTGCCATTAATGGTAAATCATTTGTTTCGCCCCTTCTGTCACTCGCTGGGGGTTGCAGTAGGTCTCAGTGGGCTTCCAAAGTACAGTTGCCCCTTGGCCTATGTTGGGGTTACATCCAACAAACCCATTGTAAGTTGAAAACATTGTACATCAAAAATATACTTAATACCTTGGTAAAGGATATTAAACTTGCCTTTTGCCCCTTGCAAAGTTGAACAACTTTAAGCTGGACTGTTATAAGTCCATATACTCCTCAATTTATGATGGGGTTACATCCCGATAAACCCATCATTTAAAAAAATGGCAACCAGGGACCGTCTAGATACGCTACTCACCATTAAAAATGCTGTGCTTTATCTTAGACAAAAGCATCATCAGAAAGACGCCACAGTTAGCAAAAACAATAGCAAAGAAACCCGAGTCGACATCGTTTTCTGCCCCTCGGAAAAAGAGCCCAGTGAGTGTTTGAAACAAGAGGGCAGCCACAGACGGGCTGCATAGATCTGATTTAGATTCCACTCCGAACCAGCTGCCGAGTGCCCACAGATCCAAGAACAGATAAGACACCCATGCCCTTTAGGACAAAAATCAAGACCACAAATGTTCTTAGATCGTTTGTAGAGTGTACATTTCCCCAAGTACACATTCAGTAGTGGATACCAGTGTGGAACCATGTAAAAAATGAGACAGGGGACTTCTCTGTGCTCACGCTGTGCTAGGAAAGGCACAGTGCCAGGCCCTGTCCCTTGGTGGGAGGACGGCTAGGCTGTGGTCTCACTGGGGTGAGGACTAGATTGGTGGGTGGGGGACCAGCAGGTGGGGAGACTGCATTCTGGTCCTGGTGCACCACCAAATTGGTGGGTATTCTCAGCTTGTCCTTGACTACCCAGCTGCTGCTGTCTCTTCACCTGCCACAGGCCAGGGGAAGGAAGGTTGTGGACCTCCCTCTCTCATCTCAGAGCACCGGAGAAAACCAAAGAAAATAGAAGCAATAGACCCAGCATAGTAGAGAACTACCAAATATCAAACTGAATGCAGAAAATCCACACAAGCCAGAGTTCTGCCCCTGCTGGGAAAAGAGCTGGATTTATACCACTTCATCAGGAATTGAGAGGGTCTTTTTCTTTTCTGAAGGATTTATCTGAAGCGATGGAAATGATGGAGTCTCAGACACTACTGCTGACGCTACTCTCCGTAAAGGTGAAAACAGTTCCTCGTTCACGTACGCCATGGATGGAAGGGTGGCCTCCATTCGCCATGGGGAGGGAGGCCCCACCCGCCTGAGCTTTTCTTTCACATTTAACAGATGGAGAACAATCTTGCTGAGTTTGAAAGAAGGGCAGAAAAGAATTTATTAATAATGTGTAAGGAGAAGGAGAAGCTACAGAAAAAGGCCCATGAGCTGAAGCGCAGGCTTCTCCTCTCTCAGAGGAAGCGGGAGCTGGCAGATGTCCTGGATGCCCAGGTCAGTTGTAAGTGACACTCTGTGACCAGTGAGTGTTCCCTGTGAATCTGTCCCATCTCCACTGTTTCGGGTAGCATTCGTACTAGGGTGTCATTGCTCGCTGGCTTCTCACTCTGTGTTAGGCTTTTAATGCCAGCCACACTTGCTGTGGTCCTGGTGTTGGTCTGTGATGACACTTTTAGAGGATGTGAAGTGTGAAAATACAAAGTGAAGTGTGAACCAGTAAGGGAGGCGCGCACCTTCTACGCCCTTGTGCAGAGACTTCCTGAGCGCCCGGTGATCATGGGCAGCAACAGGACGATGCACTGTGGGACTCCCCTGGAGGGTCAGGGTGCTGGTGGGAGGCACACCACTCCTAGTACTGTGTGGTCAGCGGTGTCCGTGTGGGAGAAGGACAGGAACGAACCCCTGGAACGCAGAAAGGGCTGGTAGGCAGGGGCGGGCCCCCCACCCACTGGGTGAGTTTCCTGTGGTTGCCGGAACAGAGTCCCACAACCTGGGTGGGCAAAACAACGGGAATTCATTGTCTTACGGTTCCGGAAGCTGGAAGACGGAGATTGGGGTGTTGGTGGTTGGCTGTGTCTGAGGGCTGCGAGGGAGAATCTCTCCTGGCCCTGTCTTTGGCCTATGAATGGTTGTCTTCTCTGTCTGTTCACATGTCCTTCCCCCTGTGTCTGTCTGTGTCCCCCTTTCCCCACAAGACACCAGTTGCGTTGGATTAGCACCCCCCAAAAAACCCCCCGATCACCTCATGGTAACTTAATGACCTTAATCAAGTCCCTATTTTCAAATAAGGGCACATTCCAAGGTACTAGAGGTTGGAACGTCTGGTATGAATTTGGGGAGATACAGCTCAACCCCTAACATCCAAAATTTTCGTGTGAGCACCTCTGCAGCTAGACTCTGGACTGAGTACAGGGTCCCTGGACTGAGTACAGGGTCTCTGACCTTAGGGAGCTTAAAATGGAAGAAAAAGAGACAAACCCAGTTGACCCTCAAACAACAAACATGAATTTGAGTGTGAGGTTCTCCTTACATGCAGATTTTTTTCAATAAATATATTGGAAAAAGTTTTAGAGATTTGTGACAATTTGAAGAAACTCAGCTGAACCTCATAGCCTAGAAATACTAAAAAAATTAAGAAAAAGTTAGGCACGTCATGAATGCATACATACTTGTCCCAGCATGGGCAACATAGTGACATCCAATCTCTGCAAAAAAAATTTTTTTTTTTTTTGAGAGGGAGTCTTGCTCTGTCACCCAGGCTGTAGTGCAGTGGTGTGATCTCAGTTTACTGTAACCTCCGCCTCCCAGGTTCAAGTGACTCTCATACCTGAGCTTCCTGAGTAGCTGGGACTACAGGCATGCACCACCACGCCCAGCTAAATTTTGTATTTTTAGTACAGACAGGGTTTTGCCATGTTGGCCAGGCTGGTCTCGAACTCCTGACCTCAAGTGATCCGCCCTCCTCAGCCTCTGAAAGTGCTGGGATTATAGGTGTGAGCCACCGCGTCTGGCCAATCTCTATAAAAATTAAAAATTAGCCAAGTGTGGTGGCATATGCCTATAGTCCCAGTTACTTGGGAAACTGAGGCAAGAGGTTTGCTTGACCCTGGGAGGTGGAGGCTGCAGTGAGCTGTGATCACTCCACAGCACTCCAGCCTGGGCAACACAGTAAGATCTGTCTGTAAAAAAAATATTTGTGCAGTGGCTCACGCCTGTAATTCCAGCACTTTGGGAGGCTGAGGCACAAGAATCGCTGGAACCCGGGAGGCGGAGGTCGCAGTGAGCCGAGATTGTGCCACTGTACTCCAGCCTGGGAGATAGAGCAAGACTACGTCTCAAAATGTGTGTGTGTGTGTGTGTGTGTGTGGTGTGTGTATGGTGTGTGTGTGGTGTGTGTGTGGTGTGTGTGTGGTGTGTGTGTATAGATGCTAATCTATTTACATGTTTATTGGATGTTTGTTAATCAGTAAGGTTTCAGTCAACAGTTGCTATCAGTAAATTCAGGGGAAGTCAAAAGTTATATACGGATTTTTGACTGCACAGGAGTTGATGCCCCAAACTCCCATGTTGCTCAAGGGTCAACTGTGTATCACTTCAAACCCCCATGAAGACCCAGACAGCATGTTTGGGATGGGAGTGGGCCGTGCCGGAAGTGGCCTTGTGGAAGGCAGACGTTTAGGCGCAGTGCTCTAAAGCAGGTGGGCCCAGCTTAGGGCCTAAGCCTAGAACCACTGGAAAGCAGACGTGCGTTCTCAGTAAGGGGCCTGGGCCGCCGTACCATCCACTTGGCTGTCTTGGGGAGAGCTCACCACACCCTTGGAGACTTCCTGAGCTCTGAGCCCCTCGAGGGTCGTGAAGAACAGTGAGTGCTGTATCTTAACCCTGCACAATCCGTTAAGCTTCCAGAGAGGGGACTCCAGGGTCTCCCCCCATTATCCCTTCTGCTTACAGATCGACATGCTCAGCCCCTTCGAGGCAGTGGCCACACGCTTCAAGGAGCAATACAGGACGTTCGCCACGGCCCTGGATACCACCAGGCACGAGCTGCCCGTGAGGTCCATCTACCTGGAGGGAGACGGGCAGCAGCTTTTAGGTAGGAAACGGGACATCCCAGCGCGTGTGCAGCAGGCGGGGCGAGGAGTGTGTGTGGGTGCTTCCCGTGGGCCCGACGTCATCGCCACAAGTGTCCTCTTCCCCATCTAAGGCAGAGGATGGGGAGGGCTGGTCAGGCTGTGCTTCCTCCAGGGTCTCGCCCTGAGTAAGTAACCACACTGGGATTTGAACCTTGGGCAGTGGGATTCACAGCGATCTGTCCTGCCGAAAGGCATTTTGCAGGGACGACCTGTAGTGTCCTGAGTCCTGTGCCCAACAAATGTGCCTTCGTGGTCGCGAGGTGACAAGACCACCAGCCGCACCCCGACTTTCCCTCAGCAGAGCAGTGAGGTCCCTTTCAGGCATAGGATTCCCACCTAATCTCTAACTTGAAAACTTTGGCAAGTGTGAAAAAACTGCCACGCTGCATCTTAAATTCTCTTCAGAACAGGTATCTTCCCAAAGACAGCGTCTCGCTCTGTCGCCCAGGCTGGAGTGCAGTGGCACAATCTCAGCTCACCGCAACCTCTGCTTCCTGGGTTTAAGTGATCTGCCACCTCAGTCTTCTAAGTAGCTAGGAGTACATGTGTGCACCACCAAACCTGGCTAATTTTTTTTTTTTTTTTTTTCTGTAGAGACGGGATTTCACTATGTTGCCAAGGCCGGACTTGAACTCGAGTTCAAGCAGTCCTCCCACCTTGGCCTCCCAAAGTGCTAGGATTATAGGCTTGAGTCTCCATGGCCTGCCATTGTTCTTTTTTTTTTTGGAGGTGGAATCTTCTTGCGTAGTCGCCCAGGCTGGAGTGCGGTAGTGCAATCATAGCTCACTGCAGCCTCGAACCTCTCAGGCTCTGCTCAGATCCTCCCACCTCAGCTTCCTGAGTAGTAGCCTCCCTAGTGCTTCAGGCATCCACCACTGCACCTGGCTAATTTTTCTTTTTGAAACGGAGTTTTGCTCTTGTTGCTCAGGCTGGAGTGCAATGGCGCAATCCTGGCTCTCTGCAACCTCCGCCTCCCGGATTCAAGCGATTCTCCTGCCTCAGCCTCCTGAGTAGCTGGGATTACAGGCACGTGCCACCATGCTCGGCTAATTTTCTATTTTTGGTAGAGACGAGGTTTCTCCATGTTGGTCAGGCTGATCTTAAACTCCTGACCTCAGGTGATCCGCCTGCCATGGCCTCCCAAAGTGCTGGGATTACAGGCATGAGTCGCTGTGCCTGGCGCACCTGGCTAATGATTGTTTATCTTTTTGTAGAGATGAGGTCTGGCTATGTTGCCCAGGCTGATCTAGAACTGCTGGACTCAAGTGATCTCCCACCTTGGCCTCCCAAAGCACTGGGTTCCTGAATAGGCGTAAGCCCCCGGCCCGTCCAGGTTTCTGATTTTATAACTGCGGTCACCTCCACATCTGTAACTCTCAGAAAACGCTCAGTCTCTTAGGTAGTTGCTGGGAACTGGCCTAGGGACCGTGTTGAGTTTTCTGGGGCTGCCATACCAAGTGACTACAGAATGGGTGGTTTGAAACAACAGAGAGATTCCCTCCCAGTTCCGGGAGTCTTGATTTCAGCCAGAAGTCTGAAATCAAGGCATTGATGAGATTGGCTCCCTCCAGGGGCTGTCGGGTGAGCCCATCCTGTGTCTCCCGCACCTGCTGGTGGCTGCTGTCATCCCTTGGCGTTCCTTGGCTCTGGCTGCGTCCCTCCATTCTCTGCCCGTCTTCACGTGGCCTCCTCCCTGGCTGTCTTGTTATTGAAATTTCCTGCATCAGGCTCAGCATGGTGGCGCACGCCTGTTATCCTAGCACTTTGGGAGGCTGAGGCAGGGGATCACGAGGTCAGGAGTTCAGGACCATCCTGGCCAAGATGGTGAAAGCCCGTCTCTACTAAAAATCCGAAAAAAATTATCCAGTTGTGGTGGCAGGTGCCTGTAATCCCAGCGACTCGGGAGGCTGAGGCAGGAGAATCACTTGAACCCGGGAGGTGGAGGTTGCAGTGAGCCGAGATTGCGCCACTGTACTCCAGCCTGAGCAACAGAGCCGACTCTCTCAAAAACAACAAAAAAAGAAATTTCCCGCATCTGATGAGGACACCAGTCACTGGATTAGGCCCACCCATCTTAACTCCACCCCATCCACAAAGATCCTGTTACCGGTTAAGGTCACTCACTGGGAGTGGAGAGTTGGAGTGAAATGTACGTATTGGGGAGGGCATAATTCGGTCCATAGCTGGAGGGAGAAGAGGCTGGCTGATACGGCGCTTAAAAGGCTCCCAAAATGTGACTCTCATGTACGACTGGCCTTGATGTGACGTGTGTCGGGGAAGGGGGCGTGTTGTCCTAGTGCAGGTGACACAGGTCCCGCAGTTGCAGGCATCCCTCTGCTCAGTGGCGCAGGGAACAAGGACTGTTTTTCAGTTGCTCGTGGTCTGGCTGGGAGGCCTCAGGCATTCTCCCTGGCATAGCACAGCCTTTTTCACATTTGCATTGGTTTCTGTTGAGGATCCCAGAGTGACATTTCAGTTCTATTCCAATGTCCTCCTGGGTGGTGGACGTGCCTGTCCCACAATCTCAGAGCACGGGACGGAGAAGGCACGAATGTCTTCCCTGGCTTCCGCTTCTTCCCTGTGCGCTCTCCACGGTTCCAGCATGATAGCCGAGCATCGGGAGAGAAGCCTGTCGGCCACTCCACTCCTGCGTGTCTTGCGTGGGGCACCTTGCCATCCATCGCCCACCATGCCTCTTCCCCTCCAGATGCCCTGCAGCGTGAACTGGTGACCACTCAGCACCTCCTGGCCGCACTTGACGTTGGCGATTCGGAAGAAAATGTGCAAGTGCTGGACTTACTGAGCGAACTCAAGGACGTGACGGAGAAAAAGGACCTCGAGCTCCGAAGGTACCTCGGAAAATGCTTTGAGAAAGAGGTGGCACCCTGTTTGCTCAGGGCTTTGGTGGCTGCCCTGTTGGGGTGGTGCCGAGTTCCTCTTGGAGTTCAGAGGAGGTTCAGCCCCCTGAGCGAGCTGCTCTTTTCCCAGACATTGCACAATATGAGAATGGCCAGCAGGTGTCAATGTCATCCATATTGTGGATAACAAAATCTCCAAGAGCACCTGCTCCTTGCCTCCCTGTCAGCTTTTTTTTTAAAAGACAGGTTCTCACTCTGTAGCCCAGGCTGGAGTGCAGCGGGTAGATCTCAGCCTCTCGCTGCAGCCCCTCTTGCACTTGGGCTCAAGTGATCCTCCCGCCCCAGCCTCTTCGGTAGCTGGCACTGCAGGTGTGTCCCACCATGCCCGGCTAATTTCCCTTTTCTAGCCCACTTCTCAGTTGTTTTTGAGTGAATGGGGATTCTAGGTGAAGTGAGGATCAAATATGCTGTAAGATGGGTCCTAGATTCACAGAGTGTAAGACTCAAGCAGAGCAGCGGGGAGAGAAGAGCAAATGAGCTCATTGCCCACTTGGAAACATCCATGGAAGGGCCGTGCGCACTGACTCATGCCTGTCATCCCAGCACTTTGGGAGGCCAAGGCGGGAGGATCACTTGAGGCCAAGAGTTCAAGACCAGCCTGGGCAACATGGTGAGACCTTGTCTCTATTATTTATTTATTTATTTATTTTGAGGCAGAGTTGCCCAGGCTGGAGTGCAGTGTCATGATTTTGGCTCACTGCAACCTCCACCTCCCAGGTTCAAGCACTTCTTCTGCCTCAGCCTCCCAAGTAACTGGGATTACAGGTGCCCGCCACCACGCCTGGCTAAGTTTGTGTTTTTAGTAGAGACAGGGTTTCACCATGTAGGTCAGGCTGGTCTCGAACTCCTGACCTCAAGTGATTTGTCCACCTCGGCCCCTCAAAGTGCTGGGATTACAGGCATGAGCCACCACGCCAGACCACTCTGTTTAAAAAATACAAACATTAGGCACAGTGGTGCATGCCTGTGGTCCCAGCTGCTCAGGAAGAATCAGAGGTGGGAGAATCATCTGGGCCTGGGGAGGTCAAGGCTGTAATGAGCTGTGGTCATGCCACTGCACTACAGCCTGAGCAATAGAGTAAGACCCTGTCTCAGAAAAAAAAAAAATCCATGGAAGTTCTCAAGCAGCTGGCGGAGAAAGGGTGTCACCTGTCATTCACATCCTCAAAGTAACCCAGCAGCACAGGCGCCCTCACATCAGCCGTGTTGGTGTTTTCAACACCTTCCGGGGTAAGGTCCCAGGAGAATGTTTTTTGAACTTCTGATTGATAGAAATGGCCCAGATCTTAAAGGACTGTGCAGTGGCTTTCACAGAGCACATATCCTTGTGGGTCCAGACCCCCAAAACCCATCAAGACCCCCCCTTTTTTTTTTTTAACCTCCCCCAGGAGATTTCTAACCACGCGCTTTTCTCCACCTCTTCCAGAAGACTATCTTTTCTCTTTTTTACAATGCTAAATTTTTTTCCGAGTGCTTAAAATATTGGAAAAGGACTTATGCAAAACAACTGCCAGCCACTGTGGCATTTCTTTCTCCTGTGGGTGGCCACGGATCAATTCAGGAGACATCAAAGGGTTATAAAGCCACAGTCCCATTCCCGGGATGACTCATTCACCCATGAACGGCAGAACCCTGATTGACCCAGTCGCCTCTTAAAGGGCCCACCTCTCGCTGCTGCCACATTGGGGATTATTATTATTATTGAGATAGGGTTTCATTTTCATTGCTTAAGCTGGAGTGCAGTGGCGTGATCTCGGCTCACTGCAACCTCTGCTTCCGAGGCTCAAGCGATCGTCCCACCCCAGCCTCCCAAGTAGCTGGGACTACAGGTGTGCACCACTGCACCTGGCTAATTTTTTTTTGAGACAGAGTCTCACTCTGTTGTCCAGGCTGGAGTGCCAGTGGCGCGATCTTCGGCCCACTCCAACCTCCGTCTCCTGGGTTCAAGCGATTCTCCTGCCTCAGCTTCCCCAATAGCTGGGATTACAGGTGCGTTCCACCACGCCTGGCTAATTTTTATATTTTTAGTAGAGATGGTTTCACCATGTTGGCCAGGCTGGTCTTGAACTCCTGACCTCAGGTGATCCACCCGCCTTAGACTCCCAAAGTGCCGGGATTACAGACGTCAGCCACTGCACCCAGCTTTTTAAATTTTTTTTGTACAGACGTGGTTTTACCATGTTGCCCAGGCTGGTCTCGAACTCCTGGCCTCAAGCTATCTGCCTGCCTCGGCCTCCCAAAATTCTGTGATTACAGCACTTTAATCCCACCTCGCCCGGCCAGGGGATTAATTTTTTAATGGGAGTTTGGGTGGGGACAGAGACTCCCGCCACAGCAGCAGCACAGCACGGAGCTCCGTGAACATTTCTTGGATGAATGAGTCTCTGCTTTTGTGCCTGGTGCTGTTCTTTGGGGGGTTTCCCTGATTGCGTCTTTTCAGACAGATCTTGTTTGCTGCTCCTTTCCCACTGAGCATGTGGGCTGTGTGAAAATCTGCCTCCCCGCATGGCAGCGCCTCGTTCACCACACGCGTGCGCTTCACCTCAGAGGGTGAAAGCCGTTCTTTCTCCCGTCCTCAACAGGAGCTTCAGCCAAGTGCTGGAACTCTCTGCAGAGGTGAGCAAAGAGGCAGCCTTGGCAAACCAGGAAGTCTGGGAAGAGACCCAGGGCATGGCGCCCCCCAGCCAGTGGTATTTCAATCAAGATGGTGCCTGCAGAGAATCTCGGGGAGCACCCAAGAACACGCCCCTGTCTGAGGACGACAACCTGGGTGCCTCATCAGCCCCCACTCAGGCCACGTTCATCAGCCCAAAGGAAGACTTTTCTTGAAGCAGCCAGGGCGAAGTCCCGCCCTCTGTCTCTCGTTCAGGGAGGGACTTGTGGTGACTCGTGGTTACATTCAGGACACTTGAGCACTTTATACACTACCGTAGCACTGTAGCTATTTTTATGTGATAATCTTGTTTGATACTTAAACAGTAAACCTGTTTTGCAGTTGAAGCCTCCGTTTTCTATGAAGGGGGCCAGTTGGAAGGCCTGTGTTGTCTCGAGTTCTTCTGGATGACTGGTCCTGAAATTCAGGGCCTCCACGACATGCCCAGTATCCCACCGTCAAGATTATTTCATGTCCTTCAGTCACAAGGGTGCTTTTGGGACAGCAAGTTAGGAATTGGCCCTCGAGTGGACATGCTTTGTTTTTATTTATTTATTTATTTAGGGAA
This sequence comes from Papio anubis, assembly GCF_008728515.1. Lineage (NCBI taxonomy): Eukaryota > Metazoa > Chordata > Mammalia > Primates > Cercopithecidae > Papio > Papio anubis. The sequence goes on from NC_044995.1 coordinate 35,109,373, forward strand.
ATGCAATTCTTTATTAGAACTCAAGTTTGCGTTTGTAAACATTCAACAGAAGGGGTAAAACAAAAACAATCCACATCATCCTTCCCCCGGCCCCAGCTTCTGCAGCTGAAGCAGGGAGCTTCCACTTTAACAACCCCGACTGGCTCTGGCTCCAGGGCCTGACATGCCTTCATAATCGGGTCATGGTCCCAGACAGCCTCGAGAAACTGCTGGGTCCCTGCCTTGCTGGCAGCTTCGGGAGGTCGCTGGGTCCCCATCTCGCTGGCAGCCTCAAGAGACTGCAGGTTCTGGCTTCCCACACCTCCACCAGGGAACCCTGGGGCCCGGCCTCCAGGACCTCCACCAGGGAACCCTGGGGCCCGGCCTCCAGGACCTCCACCGAACGCTGAGGTCCGGCCTCCAGGACCTCTACCGAACGCTGGGGCCCGGCCTCCCACACCTCGACTAGAGTGGACATGTTTGAGTTCCAGGTCTCAGTAGTTGCCACCGGGAGATGCTCAGGCTGTTGCCATAAACCCCATCTGTGCTCCACTGGGGCTTTGGCCCAGAAAATTTTCCTCTAACTCTCCAGCTTCCACCCCACACAGTGTGGGCTTTGGGAACTTACTGATCCCCATGTCACATTTCCGATTCATATTGCTGGAAGTGTGGGTTTTGCTGCCTGGTTTGTCTTTGGTTTTTAGACAGGGCTTGCTCTGTCTTCCGGGCTGGAGTGCGGTGATGCAATCACGGCTTACTGCAGCCTCGACCTCCTGAGCGCAAGTGATCCTCCCACCTCAGCCTCCTCAGTAGCTGAGACCACAGGCATGCACCACCACACTTGGCTGAATATTTTTTTGGTGTGGCAGGTATGTCTTGCTCTTGCTGTGTTGCCCAGGCTAGTCTTGAATTCCTGGGCTCAAGTGATCCTCTGACCTCAGGTCCCCAAAGTGCTAGGATTACAGGCATGAGCCATTGGGCCTGGCCCCAGTTTTCATCCAAACTTCGACCCCAATCCCATTGTCATAGTCCATCCAGGCTACTATAACAAAATACCATAGATGGGGTGGCTTAGAAACGAGAAGTTGATTTCTCTCTTCCGGAGGCTGGAAGTCGGAGTTCAAGGTGCTGGTAGAACTGGGGTTTGGTGAGACCCTGAATCCTGATTGGCCAGTTTCTCGCTGTGTCCTCCTCACATGGTGGGAGGGTCAAAGGAGCTCCTGTGTGGGGGCTTTTTTTGGTGTTTTTTTGGAGTTGGAGCCTTGCTCTGTCACCCAGGCTAGAGTACAACCTCCGCCTCCCAGATTCAAGCAATTCTCCCGCCTCAGCCTCCCAAGTAGCTGGGATTACAGGCATGCGCCACCATGCCAGGCTAATTTTTGTATTTTTAGTAGAGACAGGGTTTCTCCATGTTGGCCAGGCTGGCCTCGAACTCCTGACCTCAAGTGATCTGCCTGCCTTGGCCTCCCAAAGTGCTGGGAGTACAGGTGTGAGCCACCGCGCCCGGCCCCTTGTGTCATTCTTTGTCTTGACGAATCTGCCTGGTTGTCCCCAGTGAGACCAGATTGGGTTTCAAGTTGTAGTGTTTGCCTTCCAGCTTTTAAAATTTCTATAAACTGGGGCAAATACAGCAGACTTGTCTGGAGACCTTTGATATATGAGGAACCCCAGGCAGTCGCTTCAGTTCAGCCAGCGCTTCCATAGTGCTTTTTTTTTTCTTTTGAGACAGAATCTTGCTCTGTCGCCGAGGCTGGAGTGCAGTGACATGATCTCAGCTCACTGCAACCTCTACTGCCTCCCGGGTTCAAGCAATTCTCCTGCCTCAGCTTCCCAAGTAGCTGGGACTACAGGTGTGCACCACTACACCCAGCTAATTTTTGTGTTTTTAGTAGAGATGGGTTTCACCATATTGGCCAGGCTGCTCTCCGACTCCTGGCCTCAAGTGACCTGCCCACCTCAGCCTCCTAAAGTGTTGTGAGCCACCGTGCCCGGCCCATGGTGTTGTCTTAACACCTTCGTTCATCCTATGAATGAATGTCCATTCTAGGGATTTAGGAATTATGTGCCAGGAGCTGTGAACAAAAACCAAGAAAGTTGTTTTCATTATACCCCAAGAAAATATCATTAAATCCACATAAGCAGATAAAACAGGATGTCTCTGGGCCAGGCGCAGTGCTCATGCGTGTAATCCCAGCACTTTGGGAGGCCGAGGCAGGCAGATCATTTGAGGTTTGGAGTTTGAGACCAGCTTGACCAACATGGTGAAACCCTGCCTGTACTAAAAATACAAAAATTAACTAGGTGTGGTGGCGCGTGCCTGTAGTGCCAGCTACTTGGGAGGCTGAGGCAGGAGAATCGCTTGATCCCAGGAAGCAGAGGTCGTAGTGAGCCAAGATTGCACCACTGCACTCCAACCTGGGTGACAGTGAGACTCTGATTCAAAGAAAACCCCAAAACTCGGCAGCATGTGAATATGATAGATGTTATGTGCAAGATTGACAAGTGATGCCTTAACATTTATACCTTGACTCATTTGGAACTAAGATTTTGCTCTATGTTTTTCGAACCGGTCACTGTCACAGGACACACGCTGAAAAAAATACTTTATTACATCACAGTCTTGACCTCCAACATCGGAGACCCTAGAATCTACCATCTAAGCTGGGCACCGCTGAGAGTCAACAGGAGGAGTGGTGGATTCCACTCATAGGTGGAAATCAGCATGCGCCCGACCCCGTAAGGCTGACGTGCTTACATCATGGGAATTGAGTTTGATGTTAGATAATGAATGAATTTGGCTCATGGTCTCCACACCCATGCCTCCAGGGGATGTGTCCTGGATGCAGCCTGTGTCCCCCCACCATGACTTGCAAGGGAACTCACTGCTCAAAATGACCACCATCATCTCCTGACATCCCTGGCTATGGGGCTAGGATGGCCGGACTCGGAATCCCCAGAGGTGTGACTACAAGGAAGTAAAGCCGGATGGTCTGTGTCTCACTGACTCAATTTGTTTTTGGATCGACCATGGTGCACAAAAGCAACCACAGGCAATATGGAAAGGAAGGGATGAGGCTGGGCACGGTGGATCTCACCTGTAATCCCAACACTTTGGGAAGCTAAGGTGAGAGGATCGCTTGAGCCCGGAAGTCAAGGCTGCAGTGAACCATGATTGCACCACTGCACTCCAGTCTGGGCGACAGAGTGAGACCCAGGTTTCTTTGTTTCTGTTTTTTTTTTTTTTTGAAATGGAGTCTCACTCTGTCACCCAGGCTGGAGAGCAGTGGTGTGATGGTGTGATCTCAGCTCACTGCAACCTCCACCTTCCGGGTTCAAGCAATTCTCCTGCCTCAGCCTCCCGAGTAGCTGGGACTACAGGTGTGTGCCACCACACCTGGCTGATTTTTGTATTTTTTAGTAGAGACGGAGTTTCACCATGTTGGCCAGGCTGGTCTCAAACTCCTGACCTCAAGTGATCCACCTGCCTCTACCTCCCAAAGTGCTAGGATTACAGGCATGAGCCACCGTGTCCAGTCCCATCAGTGTATTTCATTTCCATTTGCATCTGACACGATAGACATTGGCAAAATGAACAAGTGGGGCAAACGCAGCCTCGAAATTGAGCCTGGCACCCAGTAAGTGTTGGACGTTTCTCCTACCCCCTTCTGCTGTGCGACCTGGGTAAATGACTTCCCCTCTCTGAGCCTCCATCATCTCCTCTGTAAGGGGGGAAGAGTATGGGCTGAACTGTGTCTCCCCAAAATTCATACGTGGAGGTTGTGACACAGTCCCTCAGAATGTGACTGTATTTGGAGTTAAGGTCGTTATTAGAAAGGTAATTAGGTGAGGTTAGCAGCCAAAGAAAAACTAAAACTAATTTTCACGCAAATGTGAACCAGAACCTTCCACATCAGCACAGAAAGGAGGAAAAAGAACCACAGAGGACGAGGAGAGAGGAGTGCTGGCCCGGGTGCCTGGCGCTAGGAACCAGCTGGATGCCAAGACACACCAGGCACAGCCAAATCCCACGCGGGTCTGCGGCGGTGGCACCCCAGGATGATTATGGGGTCCTCCTAGGGAGAGCTCAGAGTCCCAGCCAATGCTCCTAATTGCCTGGGGTCAGTGGGTCACTGAGCTAATCCTCCCAAGCACATCAGGGGTCTCTGCCATCACTGAGGGGGAACTTCCAGAACTCCCTGGAACCCAATCAAGTCCAATTAACCAAAAAGGCAGGAATGTGGGCTGGGACCCCAGCAGGGCTGGGAGGCTTCTCGGCAGGAGCCCCGGGTGGCCCAGGAACTATCTTGCTTGTGGAAAACAAGCCCCAGGCCCCAGCCCCGTCCAGGGCAAGGAGGGAGGGAACCCCCAGGCTCAGGTCAGTGGGGTCTCTCTGTTCAGCGGGGCTTTGGGCTGTGGGATCCAGGGACACCAGCCTTGGTGGTTAATTTGATGTTCTGCTCATAGACGCATGATGATTTAAAAGCCACATTTCAGTAAGGCAGACAGAGGAGGACAAATGTTGCATGATTGCACTTATAGGAGCCACAGGGAATAGCCAAATTCCTAGAGACAGAAAGTAGAAGCGAGACGCCCAGGGGCTGGGGTAGAGGATTGGAGACTGTTTCAAGGGCTGGAGTGATAAAACAAAATTTGGGGTGTAGATAATGGTGATGGTTGCATACATTGGGAATGCATTTAATGTTAATGAATTGTACCTCCCAAGTGGTTAACATAACCAATATCATGTATATATTACTAAAATGGCAAGAAAAAGACTAAGTTTGCAATCAGCATTTAACCATTTAAGGAAATTGGTTCATTAATGTATAGTTTGATTTATTAGTTGCATAACAATATTTAAATATTTGGGGAAATGTACTTCCTAGATGGAAGTGCTTAATAAACTGAACATTAAAAATTTTGGGGAGAGGCTGAGGTGGGAGGATTTTTTTTTTTTTTTTTTTTTGAGACGGTGTCTCGCTCTGTCGCCCAGGCTGGAGTGCAATGGCGTGATCTCAGCTCACTGCAACTCCCACCTCCCCAGTTCATGCAATTCTTCTACCTCGGCCTCCTGAGTAGCTGGGATTACAGGCGTGCACCGCCACACCCGGCTAATTTTTGTATCTTTAGTAGAGACAGGGTTTCACCATGTTGGTCAGGCTGGTCTCGAACCCCTGACCTCAAGTGATTCGCCTGCCTCAGCCTCCCAAAGAGTTGGGATTACAGGCATGAGCCACCGCGCCCAGCCATGTGCTTACCTTTTAAAGAATGGATGTTGGCTGGGTGCGGTAGCTCATGCCTATAATCCCAGCACTTTGGGAGGCTGAGGCGGGCGGATCACAAGGTCAGGAGATCGAGACCTTCCTGGATAACACGATGAAACCCCATCTCTACTAAAAATACAAAAAATTAGCCAGATGTGGTGGCGGGCACCTGTAGTCCCAGCTACTCGGGAGGCCAAGGCAGGAGAATGGTGTGAACCCCGGAGGCAGAGTTTGCAGTGAGCCGAGATTGTGCCACTGTACTCCGGCCTGGCAACAGAGCGAGACTCTGTCTCAAAAAAAAAAAAAAAAAAAAAAAAGGAAAGAAAGGAATGGAGCATTACAACTTGCACAGATTCCCACTAGTGGCAGATAGCACTTAAAGGAGGGACGTGTCCCCAGATCTGAGACCCTGGGTGGGGACTGCATCAACATCGTCCTGGGCCCGGTGTAAGTCTGAACCCCCTGCTGTTGCCCCTCAGCTCAGTCCTCTGACCATCACCTGGCCTGGTAGGGTCAGTCCCCCTAGACAGTCCCTGTGCTGGGAATTACAGGTGTAAACCACCACACTCTGCCCATTTTCCCCAATATTTAAACACTGCCATGCAACTAATAAATCAAGCTACACATTTCATGAACCAATTTCCTTAAATGGTTAAATGCTAATGTCAAACTTAAAGTCTTTATTTCTTTGACATTGTAGTAAACTCTGCATGGACTGGGCGCAGTGGCTTATGCCTGTAATCCCAGCACTTTGGGAGGCCGAGGCGGGTGGATCACCTGAGGTCAGGAGTTCGAGACCAGCCTGGCCAACATGGTGAAACCCTGTCTCTACTAAAAATACAAAACTTAGCCAAATGTGGTGGGGCGCACCTGTAGTCCCAGCTACTCAGGAGGCTGAGGCAGGAGAATCCCTTGAACCTGGGAGGTGAAGGTTGCAGTAAGCTGAGATCATGCCACTGCACTCCAGCCTAGGGGACAGAGTGAGACTCTGTCTCCAAAAAAAAAAAAAACAAAAAAACACCTACATGATACTGATCATGTTAACCACTTGGGAGGTACAATTCAGTGACATTAAATGCATTCTCAATGTGTGCAATCATCTCCACTATCTACACCCCAAATTTCTCATCACTCCAGGCCCTTAAAACAGTCTCCAGTCCTCTACCCCAGCCCCTGGGTGTCTCGCTTCTACTTTCTGTCTCTAGGAATTTGGCTATTCCCTGTGGCTCCTATAAGTGCAATCATGCAACATTTGTCCTCCTCTGTCTGCTTTACTGAAATGTGGCTTTTAAATCATCATGCGTCTATGAGCAGAACATCAAATTAACCACCAAGGCTGGTGTCCCTGGATTCCACAGCCCAAAGCCCCACTGAACAGAGAGACCCCACTGACCTGAGCCTGGGGGTTCCCTCCCTCCCTGCCCTGGACGGGGCTGGGGCCTGGGGCTTGTTTCCCACAAGTGAGACATCCCTGAGCCATCCCGGTCTCCTGCCGAGACCTCCCAGCCCTGCTGGGGTCCCAGCCCACATTCCTGCCTTTTTGGTTAATTGGACTTGATTGGGTTCCAGGGAGTTCTGGAAGCCCCACTCAGTGATGGCAGAGACCCCTGATGTGCTCAGGAGGATTAGCTCAGCGACCCACTGACCCCAGGCAATTAGGAGCATTGGCTGGGACTCTGAGCTCTCCCTAGGAGGACCCCATAATCATCCCGGGTACCCCTGTTGCAGACCCACGTGGGATTTGGCTGTGCCTGGTGCGTCCTGGTGTCCAGCTGATTCCCAGCACCAGGAATGCAGACCAGCTCTCCTTTCTCCTCGTCCTCTGTGGTTCTTTTTCCGCCTCTCTGTGCTGATGTGGAAGGTTCTGGTTCACATCTGCGTGAAAGACCCATTTAGTTTTCCTTCAGTTTTTACTTTTCCATTTTTGATTAATTTTGAGACAGGGTCTCACTCTGTTGCTCAGGCCAGAGTGCAGTGGTGCAATCCTAGCTTGCTTCAGCCTTGAACTCCTGTGCTGAAACGATCCTCCTGTTTCAGCCTCCTGAGTAGCGGGGACTACAGGTGTGCACCACCACACTCAGCTAATTTTAAAAATATTTCTTAGTGATTGGGATCTCTTTCTATTGTTCACACTGGTCTCAAACTCTTGGCCTCAAATGATGCTCCTGACTCGGCTTCCCAAAGCATTGAGATTACAGGCATGCACCACTGCGCCTGGCCTTGCTTTTTTACCTGTGAGCAAAAGAAGATTCCTCAAGCGGGCTGCTTTCTTTCCCCCAGGAATCTCCCTATAACCTTTGCAGATGCCTTTTTTTTTTTCTTTAGACAAAGTTTTGCTCTTGTTGCCCAGGCTGGAGTGCAATGGTATGACCTTGGCTCACTGCAACTTCTGCCTCCTGGGTTCAAGCGATTCTCTTGCCTCAGCCTCCTGAGTAGCTGGGATTACAGGCGCCTACCACCATGCCTGGGTAATTTTTTGTATTTTTAGTAGAGACAAGGTTTTGCCATGTTGGCCAGGCTGGTCTAGAACTCCTGAATTCAGGTGATCCTCCCGCCTCGGCCTCCCAAAATGTTGGATTACAGGCGTGAGCCACCATGCCTGGCCTGCAGATGCCTTCTGATAAATCTGTGTGAGGCGTGGTGGTCTGAGTTGCAGTGGGTGAGAAATTGAAACATTTAATTCACAACAGAAACCTAGTGTCAGCTAGCTTTCATTTTTCCTTTCCTTCTCTCCCTCCCTTCATCTCTTTCTCTCTCTCTTTCTTGTTGGACAGGGTCTCACTCTGTAACCCAGGCTAGAGTGCAGTGGTACAGTTGTAGCTCGGTGCAGCCTCAAATTTCTGGGCTCAAGCTATCCTCCCACCTTAGCCTCCCAAGTAGCTGGGACTACAGGTGCAAACCACCATGCCCAGCAGATTTTTTTATTTTTATTTTTCGTGGAGATGAGATCTCACTATGTTGCCCAGGCTGGTCTCGAACTCCTGTCCTCAAAGTGCTCCTCCCACCTCAGCCTCCCACAGTGCTGGGGTTCCAGGGATGAGCCACTGCGCCCAGCCTCGTGTGACTTTTAAAAGCATTTTAGCCAGGCGCGGTAGCTCACGCCTGTAATCCCAGCACTTTGGGAGGCCGAGGTGGGCGGATCACGAGGTCAGGAGATCAAGAACTTCCTGGCTAACACAGTGAAACCCCGTCTCTACTAAAAATACAAAAAAATAAAAATAAAAAAAAAAAAGCCAGGCGTGGTGGCGGGTGCCTGTAGTCCCAGCTACTCAGGAGGCTGAGGCAGGAGAATGGTGTGAACCCGGGAGGCGGAGCTTGCAGTGAGCCGAGATCGTGCCATTGTACTCCAGCAATGGCGACAGAGCGAGACTCCGTCTCAAAAATAATAATAATAATAAAATAAATAAATAAAAGCATTTAATCATAGCATGGTATGGGAGTGTTCATTAACGGCATTTTGTCTCTTTTCCTCTCGTTGTTTGATTAAAAATGACTCATGTGTGTTCCCGCTGAAAAGGACCCTGGAGGTGATCCAAACACCCCCCACGCCCCTGCTCCACGCACACAGGCGGCTCTGGCCAAGTCGCAGCCTCCAGAACCCCCTCCACCCTTGCACTGTGTTTCCTCAACAACCAAGCCTGGGAACATTCCCAAAAGGGTCCAGGAAGCAGCTCACTCAGCAGATGTTTGGTGATTTCAGAAAACAAAAGGGTCGGCAGGTCACGTCCATCAGCTCCCTGAAGAGTCCTGCAGGATCGCGCCTGCTGCGTGTCCTGGCACAGCTCACATTACGACAACACAGACTTTCCATCTTTACTGTCCTTTTAATCACTTCTGCAGGGGGATAGCTCAACTTACAAACCACATAAATATTTTCCTTTCGGCACCAAACTTTCCCCTGGGGAGCTGGAAGCCCAGCTGGGGTCTTTTTGTCTCTGGCCTAAGGGTCCAGGGCTGACCTGGGATAGGAGCGTTTGTACCAGTCTCCCGGAGTTTCAGCGAGAGGTACTGGCAGGTTTCAGGGACAGGAGGCTATTAAGACAGTCACCCTCCACATCTGGTGTGAGAGACCACAGGATAGGAGAAGGCAGACGTGGAGTTCCGAGGCAGGTATGTGGACCCTGGCAGTTGCTGAACCAAAGTACGCCTGCAATCATAAAGCCAATTAAGATGTTTGTTAAAGCGGCTGGGCATGGTGGCTCACACCTGTAATGCCAGCGCTTTGGGAGGCCGAGGCAGGTGGATCATTTGAAGCCAGGAGTTCGAGACCAGCCTGGCCAACATGGTGAAACTCCATCTCCAGTAAAATACAAAAATTAACCAGTATGGTGGTGCATGCCTGTGATCCCATCTACTCAGGAGGCTGAGGCATGAGAATCGCTTGAACCTGGGAGGCAGAGGTTACAGTGAGCCAAGATTGCACCACTGCACTCCAGCCTGGGAGACAGAGGGATATTCCGTCTCAAAGAAAAGAAAAGAAAAGAGAGAAAACAGCTGTGTCCAATGCGTCTTATAAATCAAATAAAACAAGCACACAACAGAATATTCAATTAAGGAAATTGTCTATCATTGGTAACATTGATGAAATCAGTCTCAGGGGAGTGACGGGAGGGAGAGAAACGGCCTGATTGGAAAGAAATGAAGGGGGAACGGGAGGAGATAACTTGGAGAACTTAAGACCAAGACCAGAAAAAACAAAGCAGACCCATACAAAAATCAAATAAGGCTGGGTGCAGTGGCTCATGTCTGTAATCCTGGCACTTGGGGAGGCTCAGGAGGGAGGATCTCTTGAGCCCTGGAGTTTGAGGCCAGCCTGGGCAACATAGCTAGACCTTGTCTTTATAAAAAACATAAAAATTATCTGGGTGGGCTGTGCGCAATCGCTCACACCTGTAATCCCAGCACTTTGGGAGGCTGAGGCGGGCAGATCACAAGGTCAGGAGATCGAGACCATCCTGGCTAACACGGCGAAACCCGTTTCTACTAAAAATACAAAAAATTAGCCGAGCGTGATGGCGGGCGCCTGTAGTCCCAGCTACTTGGGAGGCGGAGGCAGGAGAATGGTGTGAACCTGGGAGGCGGAGCTTGCAGCAAACCGAGATCACACCACTGCACTCCAGCCTGAGCGACAGAGCAACACTCCATCTTTTTTTTTTTTTTTTTTTTTTTGAGACGGAGTCTCGCTCTGTCGCCCAGGCTGGAGTGCAGTGGCCAGATCTCAGCTCACTGCAAGCTCTGCCTCCCAGGTTTACGCCATTCTCCTGCCTCAGCCTCCCGAGTAGCTGGGAATACAGGCGCCCGCCACCTCGCCAGGCTAGTTTTTTTGTATTTTTTAGTAGAGACAGGGTTTCATCGTGTTAGCCAGGATGGTCTTGATCTCCTGACCTTGTGATCCGCCCGCCTCGGCCTCCCAAAGTGCTAGGATTACAGGCTTGAGCCACCGCGCCCAGCAACACTCCATCTTAAAAAAAAAAAAAGCTGGGTGTGGTGGTGCTCACCTGTAACCCAGCTACTTGGGAGACTGAGGCAGGAGGATCGCTTGAGCCCAGCAAATGAAGACTGCAGTGAGCTGTGATCACGCCACTGCACTCCAGCCTGGGTGACAGTGAGATCCTGTCTGAAAAACAAAACATAAAAAACCCCCCAAAATCACAAAAGAAGCTAGTCACGAAACACCACATAATGTGAGATTTCACTGATATGAAATGCCCAGAACAGACAAATCCAGAGTCAGGAAGCTGCCAGGGGCTTTTGGGGAGTGACCGCTAATGGGGATGGGGTCTCCTTTTGGGGGGATGAAATGTTCTAGAGTGAGATAGAAGAGATGACGGTTGCACAAGTTTAAGTATACTAAAATCTATTGATTAAATCAATAGTAAATCTACTGAACTGAACATTTTCATTGGGTCAACTTTGTGGTATGTAAATTATACCCCAATTATACTCCCAAAAGAAGATGGCTGGAGGAGGGGCAGCGTGGGTGCCCTCCAGAGCCGAAGCTTATTGGAGCCCTGGCAGGTGAGGGGCTGCTGGCTGGGGAGAGGGGAATGAGCCAGCTGAGCTCGCAGGGCAGTGAGAGTCCAAGTTCCGGGGTGGGGCAGGGATGGCAGAGGCTGTGGGCTGGAGAGGGCCCTGTGGAGCTGGAATGGCGAGGGAGCCTCAGAAGATCTGCATGAACAAGTGATGAAACAAATCTTCTCCTGCAAACCCCCCTTCCCCCACCCTGCCACCATGCCCCAGCAGGAGCCCCTCCCTCCCACTCCCAGGCTGCCTGGCCCCAGGGTCCTGAGGCTGCCGTTTACGGAACATTGACTAGGTCCAGGCTCAGGGCTGGCCTTACATTCCTGGGTTCCCGTCCTCATTGGTGCCCTGTGGAGTTAGCCCTGCTGTCAGAGTTTCTAGAACGCACCCGTTTGGAACTGATCTGCCGAAATATTGGGAGCCACTGAGGGCTGGGCCAGCCTCCAGCACCTGGTATGGCGAGGGTGGTGTCTGTAGACACTTGGTGATGGGAGGAAAGAAGGGAAGGAAGTGGTCACCTTACCTGGGGGCTATGTCCCTTTCTACCTCACCTGGGGGATTTCTACACCTGTCCGCCTCACCTGGGGGATTTCTATACCTGTCCACTTCGCCTGGGGGCTATTTGTGCCTGTCCCCCTCACCTGGGAGCTGTCTACCGCCTATCTCGTCTAGGAGGCCATGCACTTACCCATCTTATCTGGAGGGCCATGCCCCGGTCTATCCTACTCAGGTGCTATCTACACCTGTTCACTTCATCTTGGGGGTTGTCTACCTCATTTGGGGATTACCTATATCTGCCTACCTCACCGCGGCAGGCCGTGTACCCACTCAGCTCACCTGGCGGGCCATGTGCCTGCTCGCCTCACTCAGGGGCTGTCCACACCTGGGTTGGACAGGCCTTTGACCGGAGTGGCCATCTCCAGGCTTAGCTCCAGTAGACAGAGTCCTCTTGTGGGGCTGGACGAGGCCACCCCCAGGGAGTTAGAGGGTAGCGAGCCCCCTCCCCAGCCCCCAGCGTGTGCCTGGAGTTGCTGGCAGCCTGGTGGCTCCTGAGCTTCTGCCCGGTCCAGGTTGTGTCCAGAACATTTCTGGCACTGAGCTGGCACCTTCTCCAGGACAGATGCTTCTGGCAGAGCCGAGGCGGGCCAGGGCGTTCACTGTGGTGCTTTTATTTCCAGCCTGCTTGCCCAGAAGGCAGAGCTTGCCAGGGTGCCTACTGGGGCTGAATCGTGTCTGGGCCTCAGTTTTCTCTTCTTTCCTTTCTTTCTTTCTTTCTTTTTTTTTTTTTTTTTTTTTTTATGAGACTGAGTCTCACTCTGTCACCCAGGCTGGAGTGCAGTGGCACAATCTCGGCTCACTGCAACCTCCACCTCCGGGATTCAAGTGATTCCCATGCCTCAACCTCCTGAGTAGCTGGGATTATAGGTGACCACCACCACGCCCAGCTAATTTTTGTATTTTCAGTAGAGATGGGGTTTTGCCATGTTGGCCAAGCTGGTCTTGAATTCCTGACCTCAAGTGATTCTCCTTCCTCAGCCTCCCAAAGTGCTGGGATTACAGGCTTGAGCCACCGCACCTGGCCATGGCCTCTGTTTTCTTATCCCAGTGCTGTCCCAGGCCCCATTCCTGCTCTCATGTCACGGGAGCCTCTAAAAAGGAATGGTTGGGCAGAGATGCTGCCTAAGAGACAAGAGATGGTGCCGGCCACCAGGCCCCGGGGCCTGGGAGTGTCTGCCGCAGAGCTGCACTGAGGGCTCGGGTGCAGGTAAAAAGGGCTGCAGGCAGCACCTCCACCCTCCTCCCTGGACAGACGCACACACCCCTGCCCCGCTCCCTGACACCCCTGCCCGACTCCCTGCCCTCCGCCTGTACTCACCCTGTAGGGACACAGTGAGATGAGTGACTGTAGCTAGCTCCCAGGTGAGGGGGGTGGGGACATAGCCCCCAGGTGAGTATGGGTAATTCCTAGGTGAGGCAGATGGGTGCGTGGCCCTCAGGAGGGATGGTTAGGTGTACACAGCCCCCAGGCAAGATGGATCAGTGAAAACAGCCTCCAAATGAGGTGGGCAGAGACATGGCCCTCCAGGTGAGGTGGGTGGGTACATGGACCCTAGGTGAGGTGGGCGGGTGTGGCCAGCCCCCAGATAAGATGGGCAGGTATGGACACAGTCCTCAGGTGAGGTGGGTAGGTGCGGGCAGCTCCCAGGTGAGGTGGGCAGGTATGGACACAGCCCCCAGGTGAGATGGGCAGGTAAGGACACAGCCCCCAGGTGAGATGGGCAGATATGGACAGCCCCCAGGTGAGATGGGCAGTTACGGACAGCCCCCAGGTGAGATGGGCAGGTATGGACACAGCCCCCGGGTGAGATGGGCAGATATGGACAGCCCCCAGGTGAGATGGGCAGTTACGGACAGCCCCCAGGTGAGATGGGCAGGTATGGACACAGCCCCCAGGTGAGATGGGCAAGTATGGACACAGCCCCCAGGTGAGATGGGCAGATATGGACACAGCCCCCAGGTGAGATGGGCAGTTACGGACAGCCCCCAGGTGAGATGGGCAGGTATGGACAGCCCCCAGGTGAGATGGGCAGGTATGGATACAGCCCCCAGGTCAGATGGGCAGGTGTGGACACAGCCCTCAGGTGAGATGAGCAGGTGTGAACAAGGCTCCCCAGGTGAGGTGGGCAGGTGCAGACTTCACAAGCATGAATTTGGAGGCCCAGTCACCCAGCTGAGGGAACAGCCCAGAAGGGGCTTCACCATGGCGAAGCTGCTAGAAGGAGCCAGAAAGATAGGAAGAAGCCCTTTTGGTGCAAAGGGCGGATCACTGACTGGCCTCCAAGGGCGGCCTTCAGGGGACATCTGGAGCACGCCCTGGGAACAGTGGGGCTGTGACGGCGCCTCAAGGCTGTCTGGGGCCAGGTGATCACAGGCCATTGTCTTTGCTCAGACTCAGGGTCCAGGCAGGCCAGAGCCACTCAGGGTGGTTGAAGCAAAAACTCGGCAAACTCGGGTTTTAGGGAAGGGATTCCGGAGTTGTGAGGCTGAAGCTTCTTTCCGGAAGCGCGGTCAGAGCTTGGACCAGCTGTGAGTTCATCTCCAAGGAGCTGCACATTCCCAAGGTCACCCTGATGCTGACCCTAGAGCCTACATACTGGTCCCGCCCGGCCGGGGACCATCTGCCCTGTGCTGTCCCCCGACGGCCTGTGTTCACTCCCCGCCTCGAGGACACAAGGCAGGGTTCACAGGGCAAGGAAACCTGGCTTGAACTCTGGTCCCCACATCCCTGGAGGGCCCGTGGCAGCCCGAGACTCCTCTGCCTTCCTCCCCGCTTGGTGCTACTTGGAGCGGGCACGATCTCCTTCCTGCCACAGGGCTGTATGGCACATTGCTTGTGCTCGGAGCGGTGTTTGGGGCAGCTGGTGTCTCCAAACCCCATAGAGGTCTGAGTCCAAGAGGTCAAGCCCAAGGGTACTTCAGGTCACCTTGTCCCAGACATAGACCTTTCCAAGACCTCTTCCTCCATGGAAAGTCCCAGGCCTGCATCCTGTTAAACTGCCCCATCCCTTTTTTTTAAATTATTTTTTATTTTTTTAAAATTTTTTGAGACCAAGTTTTGTTCTTGTTGCCCAGGCTGGAGTGCTGTAGCGCGATCTCGGCTCACCGCAACCTCCGCCTCCCGGGTTCAAGCGATTCTCCTGCCTCAGCCTCCCAAGTAGCTGGAATTACAGGCATGTGCTACCAGGCCGGGCTAATTTTGTATTTTTAGTAGAGATGGGGTTTCTCCATGTTGGTCAGGCTGATCTCGAACTCCCGACTTCAGATGATCCTCCCACCCTCGGCCTCCCAAAGTGCTGGGATTATAGGCATGAGCCGCGGCACTCAGCCTTTTGTTTTTTGTTTTTTTTTTTAAAGAGACAGGGTCTTGCTCTGTCATCCAGGCTGGAGCACAGAGGTGCAACCATAGCTGACTGCATCTTCAAACTCCTAGGCTCAAGGAATCCTCCTGCCTCAGCCTCTTCAATGGCTGGGACTTGCTGGGGCAGATCCCAGATGTCCCCCTAAAAGCCACCTTTGGAGGCCACTCAGAGCCAACACATACAGCTAATTTTTCTTTTTTCTTTGTTTCTTTTTTTTTTTTTTTCCAAGATGGAGTCTCTCACCTAGGCTGGAGTGCAGTGGCGCAATCTTGACTCACTGCAACCTTGCCTCCCGGGTTCAAGAGATTCTCCTGCCTCAGCCTCCCAAGTAGCTGGGATTACAGGCTTCTGCTACCACATCTGGGAAATTTTTGTATTTTTGTTAGTGATGGGATTTCACCATGTTGGCCAGGCTGGTCTCGAACTTCTAACCTCAAGTGATCTGCCTGCATTGGCCTCCCAAAGTGCTGGGATTACAGGGGTGAGCCACCACATCTGGCCAAATTTTTTAATTTTTGTAGAGATGAAGTTTCACTATAATGCCCAGGCTGGTCTTGAACCCCTGGCCTCAAGAGATCCTCCCACTTCGACCTCCCAAGGTGCTGAGATTATAGGTGTGAGCACAGTGCCTGGCCCAATTTTTGTGTTTCAGTGTACATTTTTGTTTTTCTAAACAGATGTATAGTTGGTCCTGAAGAACGATGGGGTTAGGGGTGCTGAACCTCCATTCAGTTGAAAATCCGTGCATAACTTTTGATTCTCCCAAACTTAACTATTAATAGCCTACTGTGGACCAGAAGTCAACAGATAATGTAAACGATCAATTAACGCATATTTTGTATGATCTATACATTATATATCATATTCTGACAATAAAGCGAAGTAGAGAAAATAAATATGTTATTAAGAAAATAATTCCTGCCTCACTCCTGGCAGGTGTCATTGCATATTTTGGCTGGGCGCAGAGGCTCATGCCTATAATCCCAGCACTTTGGGAGGCCGAGGTGGGCAGATCACCTGAGGTCGGGAGTTCAAGACCAGCTTGGGCAACAGGGAGAAACCCTGTCTCTACTAAAAATACAAAAAAATTAGCTAGATGTGGTGGTGCGTGCCTGTAATCCCAGCTACTTTGGGAGGCTGAGGCGGAGAACCGCTTGAACTCAGGAGACAGAGGTTGCGGTGAGCCGAGATTGCACCACTGCACTCCAACCTGGGCAACAGAGCAAGACTCCATTAAAAAAAAAACAAACAGGCCGGGCGCGGTGGCTCAAGCCTGTAATCCCAGCACTTTGGGAGGCCGAGACGGGTGGATCACGAGGTCAGGAGATCGAGACCATCCTGGCTAACCTGGTGAAACCCCGTCTCTACTAAAAAATACAAAAAAATAGCCGGGCGAGATGGCGCGCGCCTGTAGTCCCAGCTACTCGGGAGCCTGAGGCAGGAGAATGGCGTGAACCCGGGAGGCGGAGCTTGCAGTGAGCTGAGATCCGGCCACTGCACTCCAGCCTGGGCGACAGCGAGACTCCGTCTCAAAAACAAACAAACAAACAAACAAAAAATGATGCTGAGTGAGAGAAGGCAGACACAAAAGCGCACATAGTGTATGATTCCATTTATATGAAATGTCCTGAACAGGCATAGCCTGATCTCCCGCTGACCCTAGGAACCCTGTGGGGGGCACTGTTGTTAGAAGACCCAGACCCCTGCAGACCATCGGGCTGTCTGTCCGTCTTCAGCCCTGACATCCAATCTCCTGGGCACCTGGCAGGCACAGGCACATGCTGGCTAAGTGGGAGAAAAATGCCCAGTGGGCTAGGCGCAGTGGTTCATGCCTGTAATCCCAGCAATTTGGGATGCCGAGGTGGGCAGATCACTTGCGGTCAGGAGTTCAAGAACAGCCTGGCCAACATGGTGAAACCTCATCTCTATTTAAAAAACAAACAAACAAACCAACCCCAAAAATTAGCTGGGCGTGGTGGTATGTGCCTGTAATCCCAGCTACTTGGGAGGTTGAGGCACGAGAATCGCTTGAACCCGGGTGGCAGAGGTTGGCAGTGAGTCGAGATGGTGCCACTGCACTCCAGCCTGGGCAATAGGGCGAGACTTTGTCTCAATTAAAAGATAAAAGAAAAGAAAGAAAAGAAAAACGCCCACTGACAACAGGACAGTCTTTGCGATCTTCCTCATCCACCATTCAAACTGCAAAACTGCCCATCCTAGGCATGTTTGAAGATGTTTAACAACCACTTATCGTGGGGCTAATGCAGCCGATTCCACCCTCACGCAACAGAGGCATCCCTAAAAATGACCTCATACTGCAAATTCACACACACAATCAAACCACAGGGCTCATGGAAAAATGGGTCAGGGCACAACCATCCAAATGTCACCAATGACACCTAAAAAACATAGGCACCCAC
Organism: Papio anubis; assembly: GCF_008728515.1. NCBI lineage: Eukaryota > Metazoa > Chordata > Mammalia > Primates > Cercopithecidae > Papio > Papio anubis. The sequence goes on from NC_044995.1 coordinate 35,126,977, forward strand.
TAAAAATGGTAGTGCCATTGTATAAATGTTAAATGGTTATGAATTTCAAGAATATGGCCGGGCGCGATGCCTCACGCCTGTATAATCCCAGCACTTTGGGAGGCGGGTGGATCGCTTGAGTCCAGAAGTTGGAGACCAGCTTGGGTAAGATGGCAAAACCCTGTCTCTACTAAAAATACAAAAAAAAAATTAGCCGGGCATGGTGGTACACGCCTGTGGTCTCAGCTACTCCGGAGGCTGAGGCAGGAGGATCACTTGAGCCTGGGATGTTGAGGCTGCAGTGAGCCCTGATCGTGCCACTGCACTCCAGCCTGGACAACAGAGTGAGAACCCATCTCAAAAAAAAAAAAAAAAAAAAATTACACAAATACGGTATCAACCTTGGAAAAGACCCAAGGCTCGCATGTGAACCTGGGCGTGGGGAGGTGGCAGCCTGTGAGTTACTGTGAAGGGCTGGGAGGAGATCATCTGAAATCAGGCGGCATATTGTAACCTCAGACAGGGACGGGGTGGCTCCCGGCATACAGCAAGGCACTGAGGGAGCACACAGATGCTGGAGAGGGTGCAGGTGTGGTTTTGTGCATTCCTAAGTGGCTGCGGTCAGCCAGGTGCAGTTTTCTGCATTCGTACCCAATGTTTCTTGCAGACAAAAATCTCACATAAGCGAACACAACATTTGATTTTATGCTCAAATCATTCCTAATGCATCCATCGTGTCAGAACACATCCGTGCTTTCAAAACAAGTGATAAAGTGGAATTGACTGTACTCCGCGCATGGGTAATTTCAACCTACTGGCGTGAAGTGATTAAACACAGAGTAAGGAAGAGATGTGTGTTATTACAGAGTATTTTCACCACGCATAACCTCAAGAGTACAGAGAACTGTAAAATGTAGTAACATGAGGAAGTGATGAGTTGTGAGTACTTCCAGCGCCTTTGCTATTTATTTTTTTATTTGCGACAGTCTCACTCTGTCGTCCAGGTTGGAGTGCAGTGGCGTGATCTCAGTTCACTGCAACCTCTGACTCCTGGGTTCAAGCGATTCCCTTGCCTTAACTTTCTGAGTAGTTGAGATTACAGGCATGCACCACCAAACCTGGCTAATTTTTTGTATTTTTAGGAGAGATGGGGTTTCACCATGTTGGTCAGGTTGGTCTCAAACTCCTGGCTTCAAATAATCTGCCCAGTTTGGCCTCCCAAACTGCTGGGATTACAGGCATGAGCCACCTTGCCCAGCCATATTTTTAATACACTTTGAGCATCTCTAATCTGAAAATCCAAATTCCACAAATGCTCAAAAATTTAAAAATTTTCAGTGCCAACACAAAGGAAACACTCACTAGAACATTTCAGATTTCAGATTTTCAGATTAAAGATACTCTGGGCACGATGGCTCATGCCTGTAAACCCAGCACTTTGGGAGGCTGAGGCAGGTGGCTCACTTCAGCTCAGAAGTTCGAGACCAGCCTGGGCAACATGGAGAAACCCTGTCTCTACAAAAATACAAAAATTAGCCAAATGTGGTGGCATGTGCCTATAGTCCTAGCTACTTGGGAGGCTGAAGTGGGAGGATTGCTTGAACCCAGGAGGTGAAGGTTGCAGTGAGCCAATATCGCACCACTGCACTGCAGCCCAGGCAACAGAGCCAGACTCTCTCTCTCTCTCTCTCTCTCTCTCTCTCACACACACACACAATACTCTACCAGTAAGTATAATGTAAATATCCCCAAATCTGAAATATTAAAAATCTGGAACATTTCTTGCACTTGCACTGACCATTTTGGAAAGTGCATTTTAGATTAGGCATTTTTTCTTTTTTTTGAGACAGGGTCTGACTCTGTTGCCCAGCCTGGAGTGCAGTGGCCCATTCTTGGCTCACTGCAACCTTCACCTTCCTGATTCAAGTGACGCTCATGCCTCAGCCTCCCAAGCAGCTGGGATTACAGGTACCTACCATGACACCCAGCTAATTTTTATATTTTGTAGAGATGGGGTTTCACCATGTTAGTCAGGCTGGTCTCGAACTCCTGACCTCAAGTGATTCACCCACCTTGGCCTTCCAAAGTGCTGGAATTACAGGCACCAGCCACTGCACCCAGCCGATAATGCATTTTGGCTACTCAACCTGTATAATGTGTTTCATTGCAAATCTGTATAATTTAGTTTTTGGTGATGGCTTTGTTAACTCAGGCTTGTATAATTCATGGAACAGTATCAACTGACTCTTCTAAGCAGCGAGCCTTCTCCCGTGTGCTGATGAGGCAGTACTCTGTGTGAGGAGTGCCCGCTTTGAGCCAGGGGCTGGGGCCAGCAGCAAACGGGGGTCTCACATCCCAAAGAAGACAGACAGGAAGCAGATGTGTACGGAATAATAAGACCATGCTCCGTGCTTTGTGTACCATGCACTCAAACTGGGTGACCGGGCCATGCTAGTGTCCTCACTGACTCCTGTTCACCCATGATCTAAATCAAGGGTCTCCAATCCCTGGGCCACAGCTGACACCGGTCTGATATCAGATGAGTAAGCAAAGCTTCATCTGTATTTATAGCCTCTCCCCATTGCTCACTTTATCGCCCAAGCTCCACCCCCTGTCAGATCAGCAGCAGCATTAGATTCTCACAGAAGCCCAAACCCTATTGCAAACTGTGCATGTGAGGGATCTATGTTGTGTGCTCCTTAGGAGAATCTAATGCCTGGTGATCTGCTACCGTCTCCCATTAGGCCGGGCACAGTGGCTCAGGCCGGTAATCCCAGGACTTTGGGAGGCTGAGGCGGGCGGATCACACAAGGTCAGGAGTTCGAGATCAGCCTGGCCAACATGGCAAAACCCTGTCTCTACTAAAAATAAAAAAATTAGCGGGGCGTGGTGGCGGGTGCTTGTAATCCCAGCTACTCAGAAGGCTGAGGCTGGAGAATTGCTTGAACCCAGGAGGTGGAGGTTGCAGTGAGCTGAGATCACGCCATTGCACTCCAGCCTGTGTGACAGAGCGAGACTTTGTTTAAAAAAAAAAAAAAATGCCGGGTGCCGTGGCTCACGCCTGTAACCCCAGCACTTTGGGAGGCTGAGGCGGGCAGATCACGAGGTCAGGAGATCGACAACATCTTGGCTAACACGGTGAAACCCTGTCTCTACTAAAAATACAAAAAATTAGCTGGGCATGGTGGCAGGCACCTGTAGTCCCACCTACTTGGGAGACTGAGGCAGGAGAATGGCATGAACCCGGGAGGCAGAGCTTGCAGTGAGCTGAGGTCGTGCCACTACACTCCAGCCTGGGCTACAGAGCAAGACTCTGTCTCAAAAAAAATAAAAAATAAAAAATAAAAAAGGAGTATGAGATGGCCAAATATACAACATGTGACATTGGGTAGGTGAGATCTACAGTTTAGTGCTCACCTATTCTCACACAATGAGGGGAGGAGGACCCTGTACACCGTGCGAGGTCACACAGGGGTTGCACTTAGGAGCACAATGAACAACCAGGGGCTGTGGGAAGCAGGCTTTGTAGCAACAAGACGGTGAGGCGGCCCCTGATTCTCCTGGGAGGATGTGATTGGCTTGCTTCTTTCTTTCTTTCTTTCTTTTTTTTTGAGATGGAGTCTCGCTCTGTCACCCAGGCTGGAGTGCAGTGGCGCAATCTCAGCTCACTGCAAACTCCACCTCCCGGGTTCAAGCGATTCTCCTGCCTCAGCCTCCCGAGTAGCTGGGATTACAGGTTTGCATCACCACACCCGGCTAATTTTTGTATTTTTAGTGGAGACGGGTTTTCACCATGTTGGCCAGGCTGGTCTCCAACTCCTGGCCTCAGGTGATCCACCCGCCTCGGCCTCCCAAGGTGCTGGGATTACAGGCATGAGCCACCGTGCCTGGCCATGGCTTGTTTCAATAACTTCTCAGCAGCTAGGGAAGTGAAGTCTGTGGCTGATGGGTGGGGTACAGCTGGTCTGGTTGCTTGGTGAGACAGCCAGGTGGAGAGCAGCTTCTCTTGCCAGGCAGCGGGCATATTTGGCGAGAGTAGCTGGACAGTTGGTCAGGACATCGTGGCCCTGGGTGGCTCAACCATGCCAAGGCAGCACTGACATTTTAGACCTTACAACACAGACAGGCAGGAAAGGCACCTCAGGGCTAACCCTGAAGGTGGAGAAGAGCGGCCGGTCTTGTGATCCCACAGGGAAGTGCATCCTAGGCAGAGGGAACAGCTGGCACCTCGGCCCAAGATGGTGGTGGTGGTGGTGGGTGGGGGTCTGATGTATCTCAAAGGCCAGTGTGGTCAGAGCCCAATGGTCAAGGGGGAAGTGGAGGGGTCAAAGGCTGGCCTGGAGGCTGAGGAGTGGAGGTTGGCTTAGGTAGGAGTCAGAATTGGCCTGGAGGGGTGGCAGGGGGCAAATTTCGATGATGAGGGTGAGATCAGACGCTGATTCTTGGTGCTAAATTTTTGCACCTCCATGTGAATTTAGCAGCCTGCTTGGGGTTGGCCTGGTCTGAGCTTGGAGGCAGGCAGCAACTCCTCCTCTTCGGGCAGGAGCGACAGCTACTCAGTCCACTCCGGCCCCTGCATGCGTGCACACACCCACACACATCCACACACCATCATCAGTTACATCCCCTCTGGTTGTGTGCTCAGTGGCAGCAGGTCCTGCATGTCCCGGGGTCCTCACCGCCCAATCCAGGGCTTGGTGCTGCCTGGGTGATCAGTGCTGGGTCCAAAGGCCGTGGACAGGGCTGAGAAGCCCCCAGAGGACCCACATCCCTAGGGGCAGGGAGGGGGCAAGAGAAGCTTCCCTCGAATTTCCTAGAATGAGCAGGAGTTTGTCTGGCGAAGGAGACAGGTAGAGGAAGACAGACATTAGGCAGAAGCAGGCAGTGGAGTGAGAACAAGGTGTTGGAGGAACTGGGCTGAGGTCTCTGCCATCAAAGCCAGAGTTTGGATTTGGTCTCAATAAACGGGAAGCCCTGGCTGGATGTGGTGGCTCACACCTGTAATCCTAGCACTCCGGGAGGCTGAGGAGGGAGGATCATTTGAGCCCAGAGTTCAAGACCAGCCTGGGCAACACAGTGCAACTCCGTTTCTAAAAATATATATATATATAAATTAGCTGGGTGTGGGCTTGCACCTGTAGTCCCGGCTACTCTCCAGGAGTTTGAGGCTGCAGTGAGCTGTGACTGCGCCACTAAATTCCTGCCTGGGCAACAGAGCAAAATTCTGGTCTCAAAACATAAAAATAAAACATAAAATAAACAGGGAGCCCCGAAGATTCCTGGCAGGAGGAGGTGTGGTCAGCACTGGAATTTTAGGAGGGCAGCTGGTAGCTGGGGGAAGGGGGCTCCACATTGGAGGGAGAGGGTCCAGGACTGGGACATGGTATAGGATGTGCCGCCTGCCAGTGGGACCTAGGACAACAGGACCATCGCTGAAGTGGCCACACGGGGAGGGGCAGGAGGGGACACCCTGCTCTTGGAGAGAAAGGAGGTGCCCATCCATCCCTGCTGTATGGGAGGGGAAGGGGGACTCTGAGGCCCAGAGAGAGAGGGGACAGGCCCAAGGGATTTGTGGACATTGGGGGTAGGGGAGAGGGGAGATGAGAGGACAGATAGGGGCCTGGGGCAGATGTGGATCTGGAAGGTTCGATCCCTGGCTAGACTGTTTCCCCAAAGGATCCTCTGCTCCTCGGGCTGCACGCACTGTACTGGGTACCAGATACAGGCCAGGGCCTGGGGCACAGCGGCCCCTGTGGGATCGGGGTTGCAGGCGGCGTCCAGACCCAGCGGCCCCTGGGGAGGGGTGGGCCCGGGGAGGGGGCCATAAGGGGGGTGGCTGGGGAGGGAGGGGGCGAGAGGCCAGGGAAGGGGCAGGTTCCAAGTGGACGCTGGGTGGAGAGGAGAGGGCGGTTGGGGGTCGGGTCCGAGGCGGGGCTGGTGGGGACGGGGGAATCCGGGGGCGAATCCGGGTAGGGGGCGAGGAGGCGGGTTCGGGAGGAATTGGGCAGGGCCTGGGTGGGTCGGGGAGTAAGTGGGGGGACGATCGCGGGAAGGGATCGGGGCGGGTCAGGGTCCGGAGATGGGCGGAGCAGGCGTCCCAGGAGGGTGCGCCCAGGAGTGGGGCGAGCGGGGCGAGCTGGGCGGGCCCGGAGACGAGGCGGGTCCGGGGAGGGGGCTGGCCCGGGGCTGCCCCAGCTTGGCCGGGCGCAGAGCTGGGCGCATGGCGCCGGGCGCACTGCGCGGGGGCTGCGAACAAAGGGCCCCCGGCGGCGGCGCGAGGACGGCCGCGCTCGGACCCTGGCCCTGGCCCAGCCCTGGCCCGGCCCCCTCCCCAGGCGCAGCGCACCCCCGGAGCCGAAAAATGAGCTGCGCCCTGCTCTGGCCGTTGCTCCCGCTCCTGCTCCTACTGCTGTCGGCGCGGGACGGCGTGCGCGCCGCGCAGCCTCAGGCCCCGTGAGTATCCCCTGGCGACAGAGGAGGTCCGTCGCCTTCTGGGGTGGGGGTCGTAGGGACTGGCTCAGAGGGTCGCAGCGACCTACCCAAGGCCACACAGTCTCCGCGCTGGGCTGGATCTGGCCTCTTGTTCCCGAATCGTCTTGGGGAGGGGGCGCCCTAAAGTTTCCAAAGTGACTGTGGAGGTACAGGGATTTCCAAAAGCTAAAGGCGCTGAGGTCAGCTCCCCCCGCCCCACCTCGACCCCTTCGTGTGACCCGGGCTGTCATCTTGGGTGGCGATTTCCAGTTGTCCAAGGCATGAAGGTAAGAGGCGCGTCTTGGCTGAGAAGCGGGAGGAGAGTGGGAATGGGCAGTTTCCCGTGGGTGGGCGTGGTGAGGGGGGAGGAAATGTTTGTTTTGCTTCTACATTTTTCTAGAGGTTTGCTTGCAGGCTTCTGGTGGGTTGATGGAGGGGAGAAGGTGAATTAACTAGCTGCTGGGGAGAACTCCTAAGTTGGCTTCACAGAGAATATTTCCAAACCTGGCAAGTTCTGGTGAGCTCTGCAGGGCTGCAGGTTCAGGGGGGCTGCCTTGGTCTGCACAAGCCCAGCCTTTTAGTCCAGCTGGGCGTTTAGGAGGCGGCTTGTTCAAGCAGCCCTTGTTTAGGAGTTTCCAGAAAACTGGTAAGCAGTGAGACTAGGTGGGTGTCGTTATTTGCTGTGAGTACCTGGCCCTTGCTGGTTACAGTTTCAAAAGCAAGACAGTCTATTGTGCTCTGAGCATCCAGACTTTCCTCTCCTAGGCTTCGTGAAATAGGAACCCTGCAAATTTTCATCCTGATGCTTCTTTCAAAGCTGACATCCCTTAGAATAGTGGTTCTAAGCCCTGGGGTGGGGGGGTGGGGATTTCTGTCTCCCTGAGGCCATTGGGAAATGTCTGGAGGTATTTCTGGTTGTCAAAAATAGGGGGAGGCATTTGGTGTTGGCATCAAGTGAGTGCAGGTCAGGAATGCTGGTAAACAGCTTTGGATGCGCAGGTCAGCTTCCACCACAAGGAATGACACGGCCCCACATGACAGACCTTGGGTCCAATGACAGACCCTGCCTTATAAAGAGGTGTTTTTAAATTTTTTATTTTTTTATTTTTGAGGTGGAGTTTTACTCTTATTGCCCAGGGTGGAGTGCAATGGCATGACCTCGGCTCATTGCAGCCTCCACCTCCCAGGTTCAAATGACTCTCCTTCCTCAGCCTCCCGAGTAGCTGGGATTACAGGTGTGTGCCGCCACACCCGGCTAATTTTTTGTATTTTTTTAGTAGAGATGGAGTTTCTCCATGTTGGCCAGGCTGTTCTGGAACTCCTGACCTCAGGTGATCCACCCACCTCGGCCTCCCGAAGTGCTGGGATTACAGGGTGAGTCACTGTGCCTGGCCCGTTGGAGAGTTTTAAACAGTTCTCCAGGGCGTTTGCCTCTGACTAAAGTCACCCTGGGATCTTACCATCTGTTAAGTGACATGGAATCCCTGTGCTGAGAGACACACTGGGGAAGAGACGTCCCCAAATGACCGACCTGGGATTCCAGAGTAGCTGGCCTCTAAACCAGGGGCATGGTTCACCCAGCCCAAAGGATCCTGTCTTAGGAATAGCTCTGGATGCCCACTTCTGTGACCTGAGAGATTTTTGTGTAAGGAATTTCTGATCCCAGAAAGCAGCGTAGCTTTGCAGTTGTAAGAGCAATTCTGTCTACACTGACCCAGACATCACTTTCCCCAATCTGGGACCTTCTGAGACCAGCAGGATGAGAAGCCAGTGTTGGCCCAGATGCTAGGGGTGGGTCAGGTGTGATAGTGAATGGCTGGCAGGCATCCCAACAGCTGGAAACAGCCGCAACTTCTGAATGGCAGGGAAACTTAATTTGGTGATGTCAGGTTCTCTGGGCAGTTGGAAGAAGACTCAAACCCATATTGTTAGGACTTTCAAAGGTGATGAAACAAAATGAACACTTATTCCTCACTCTGTCTTCTACACTCACCACGTACTGTATGTGAGGCTAAGCTCTAGGGATCTGCTGGGAGCCAGACAGAAAGAGTATGTCCCTTCTAAAGGATGCCACATTCCTGTGCTGGAGCTGGACAGGACACCTACAAACCCAGGGTAATTCCATGTCCTGGTCAGTGCTGGAGTTATGTAATACACAGCACACACCTAGGGTCTTGCAAACTCCAGTTGGTCCTAGAGTTGGACAACACATGTGTGATCCCAGGGGACTGAACTCTGGTAATTATTCAAAGCAGATGGAGCACACTGTGATCACAGGGTCAGTGCACACTGTGGCCAGGGCTGCAGTAAACAACCCAAACCCATTGTTCGTGTGCAGGAAACAACACAAACCCACTGCGTCTTTTGAGATACAAAATTTGTAATGATGTTTTCATGAAGTTTGGTTTATCATGAGTTATTTTATGGATAGTTTTGGTATCTTACCCAAGAAATCTTTGCCTAATCTAAGCACGCAATGACTTTCTCCTTTGTTATCTTCTAGTGCTTCTACAAGTTTTACTTCTTCAATTTAGATCTGTTACTAAGATTAACTTTGAGTTAATCTAATTGCATGATGTTAGGTAATGGTCTCAATTCATCTTTTTGCACGTGGATGTTGGGTTGTTCTAGAGACACTATTGAGGCCAGGTGCAGTGGGCCTGTAATCCCAGCACTTTGGGAGGCCAAGGCGGCCAGATTACTTGAGGTCAGGAGTTCAAAACAAGCCTGGCCAACATGGTGGAACCCTGTCTCTATGAAAAATACAAAAATTAGCCAGGTGTGGTGGCACACTCCTGTAGTCCCAGCTACTCTGGAGGCTGAGGCAGGAGAGTCCCTTGAACCTTAGAGTTGGAGGGTACAGTAAGCTGAGATCACATCACTGCACTCCAGCTTGGGCAACAGAGCAAGATTCAGTCTCAATTAAAAATAAATAAATAAATAAAAATAAAAAAAATATTGAAATGAAAATGTCTCCTAATCTCATTGCATGGTCCAGTTTTCCTCTTTACCCTCTTTTCTTCGGATTTCCATCATGCTACATGGTTGCAATTGTGGTGCCTTTGCTATAATGCTCTTGGTGATTGTGGGGACACTGTAAGAGTTTCATGAGGTTACATGGCCTTTGTAATTTTCCATGGAAGGCTGCAGATACTGGGAGACAGGAGCTCAGGTGGGGAGGACCTGGGTCCTCAGGTCATGTTCCTTGAGGACACCCCAGCACCCTCTTCTGCCCAGCCGTGTGATCTGGTGCATGTTCCTATCCTTCTGAAGCATCAACTTCCCATCGGGAAAGTGGGGGTAATGCCTCCCTTCCAGAGGTGACTTCGTAGTCAATCAGAAGATTTTAGGAAAGAGACGCCTGCCTTGATTCCATCGTTTTCAGATTTTTTTCTGTTTGAGGGCCTATAGTTTGTTTTCAGGGTTTGTTCTTAAAATGAATGTTGCAAAGAAGCCCTTTGCTTCTTTTTATCAGGTTCTGGAGTCTGGCTGCCTGAGTTAGAATCCTGGTCTGTCACTGTTGGGGCTGGTGACTTGACTTCTCCAGGGTGTCCTCTCTCTCTGAATGGGGCTGATGTCAGTACTTCTCATGATGGTGGGGGAGGGGGTGCACTGTGAGGATGAAGTGGGATCCTGCCGGTTACCTGACTTGTGGAGGAGAGTATTTCAGACAGTGGGCATGACATGTGCAAAGGTCCTGGGCCAGATGGGCTGGGCATGGTGGCTCACGCCTGTAATCCCAGAACTTTGGGAGGCTAAGGAGAGTGGTTCATTTGAGGTCAGGAGTTTCAGATCATCCTGGCCAACATGGCAAAACCCTGTCTCTACTAAAAAGACAAAAATCAGCCAGGCTTGGTGAGAGACACCTGTAATCCCAGCTACTCGGGAGGCTGAAGCACGAGAATCCCTTGAACCTGGGAGGCGGGGGTTGCAGTGAGCTGAGATCACGCCACTGCACTCCAGCCTGGGGGACAGAGCAAGTCTGTCTCCAGAAACAAAAGAAAAACAAACAAACAAACAAACAAACAAAGGTCTGGGGGCAGAAGGAAGTAGCTGAGCAAACAGCCTGGAGGCTGGAATACAGAGAGTAAGAGGGGGTGTGTGATGCTGAAAAATCCAGTGAGGCCAGATTCTTACCCAGCATGGGGACTTCAGAGGTGAATGAGCCAATCCCTGGCCTCAAGAACTAATGGGTTGGGGGGAACAAACTCCTAGAGCATCAGTGCCAGCCAGGTGTGGTCAAGAAAAGGCAGGAGTCTGCTGCGGGGAGAGCCCTGACCTAGTCGTGGTGGCAGCGAGGCCAGGGGGCTGGGGGTGAGAACTTCACCTCGGATCTCCTTTCCTACAGGGGTTACCTGATTGCAGCTCCCTCTGTTTTTCGTGCGGGCGTGGAGGAAGTCATCAGTGTGACCATCTTTAACTCCCCATGGGAAGTCATAGTCCAGGCTCAGCTGGTGGCCCAGGGTGAGCCGGTGGTGCAGAGCCAGGGAGCCATCCTGGGTAGGTCCCTTGGGTGCCGGACCAGGATTTCCCCATCTTTTGCAAAGTGGAGCCACTTGCTGGCCTTCAGGATTGGGACAGTGTGGGTGTTGCTTGGCTTCCCTTCCGCCCTAAATCCCCAGGGGTACAAGAGAGAGGGAGGGAGGGAGGACAGGTTGCAGTCTCCTCATTCTACAGATGGAGAGAGTAAAGCCCAGAAAGGGCAGCTCAGCTCACAGTTCCTCAGCAGCCCTAGTTGTGTGGGTGCAGATCTGGGCAGAGTGGGGGCACCCACCTGTGTCAGCTTTGACCAGAGGTGGGACAGCGGACCTGGAGGAGATCACGTGACTCCCTCCGACCTTTTGTTGGGTTTCCAGCACACCTGAACCATTAGACTCAGACCTGGACTCACAGGCCTGTTACTAAGTGAAGCTCAGGCCCTCAGCCAGTCTCTCCCCCTCACTCCTTGGTCAAATTCAGACAGCAACAGCCTCAGCCTCCTGGGCAAGATGGTGAATGAGATCCCTGGCCCAGAAAGCTGTAGTCTCCCAGGGGAGGTAGACTCATTCCTCATGCCGAGAGTGATGTAGCCACAGGAGACACAGACAAGGTCAGAGGCTCCAAGGCCACTGAAGCAGCACTTGCCTCCTGGGGAGATGTGGTCAGAGAAGGTGAAATGTGGAAGCTTCTAGAACCTTCTAGAAGCCCTTCTAGTCCTAGAAGAACCAGGTACTCCTGACTTGGGTGGCTAGCTAACTGAAACCCAACTCCAGTTGGCTTCTGCAACAGTTTATGGTCTCTCATAACTAGAAAGAAAGTCCACTGGTATTTCTGGCTGGCTTCTTGCCCTACCTCCTGATGCAGCCAGGTCTCCCCTTAAGATCAGGGGAAGAACTAGTTTCCCAAGATGGCTGGCTAAAAGTCCCACGATTCCCTCTGATTGGCCTATCTTGGGTCATATGCTCAACCCTGAGCCAATCACTGTGACCAGAGGTGAAGGCCTGTGCTGATTGGTTCATTTTGGGTCATGTGCTCAACCCTGAACCAATCACTGTGACCAGGGGGAAGGCCTATGCGGATTGGCCTAGAGCCCCAGGAAGGTGGATGGAGAGCTTAGGAGCCACGTGGATTGTGTGCTTGGCAGGTAGCTTGTCTAAGGGAATTGAGGATCTGTTAGCAGGAAATGGGATAATTGTTGCTGGCAGGCGAAAATAATAGATACCTAACTGAGTCCTGGAGGCCAGAAACCTAGTACAGTACCACAAATGATTCAGTGTGGGTAGCAGAGTGAGGTGATGGGAGAACAGGCAGGTCCACTAGGGACCTCGGTCCCCTCCTCTTTCTCTCCACCCTTCTCCTTGTTCCTCTCTCCTGGTGTTTTCCCATTACTCCCCTCACAGCTTACTTTGGGCAGGAGCCAGGGGTGAAGTAAATCAAGTACTTAGGCAGGCCAGCTTTCCCCTGAATAGCTCAGCTTTGTCCATCCCCTCTGGCCTTCAGCTTGTGCCAGCTTGGAGGAAACCTCTGGCTTCTGCCAGAGGCCCAGCCTGGCCCAGGCCAGGCCAGCATGACCCAGGGTGTGTTTGTCCACATGAAACCCCTTTGGGTTCAGAAAGTTTGTGGTTTGTGAGGCTGTAGCTCAGGGAGGCAGGGCAACACAACTCTTGATTTAACTTTTTTCATTTTATTTTCATTTTTAGATAAAGGGACAATCAAACTCAAGGTAAGCTGTTAATTTTTAAAAGCATAAACCTGACCTTGGAAACAAAGAATTGAATTGGAATGGAACAAAAGAAATTGCATGTGTTGTGAGAAAAATCATTTTTAAAAAGGAGATGTAAAAAATGAATAATGAGGTTGGTGCCATGCTCACACCTGTAATCCCAGCTCTTTGGGAGGCTGAGGTGGGTGGATCTCTTGAGCCCAGGAGTTCAAGGCCAGCCCGGAAAACATGGTAAAATCCTGTCTCTACAAAAAAATACAAAAATTAGCCATTAGCCAGGCATGGTGGTTCACACCTGTTGTCCCAACCACTTGGGAGGCTGGGGTGGGAGGATCGCTTGAGACTGGGAGGTTGACGCTGCAGTGAGCTTTGTTCGCACCACTGCACTCCAGCCTGGGCAACAGAGTGAGACCCTGTTTAAAAAAAAAAAAGAATAACGAAATTTAGAAAAGGAGAAATCCATCGATAATCCAGTTTTTATACTTTTCACTTTTTCATGTTTTCCACACATTCTTGTTCATGCACATACATTTTCTTTTCCAGTTTCATTTTTCTTTTCCTAGTTTCATTTAAAGGACACACATCATTGGCCGGACTCAGTGGCACATGCCTGTAACCCTAGCACTCTGGGAGGCTGAGACGGGTGGATCTCCTGAGGTCAGGAGTTCGAGACCAGCCTGGCCAACATGGCGAAACCGCATCTCTACTAAAAATACAAAAGTTAGCTGAGTGTGGTGACGCACTCCTGTAATCCCAGCTACTCGGGGAGCTGAGGCAGGAGAATTGCCTCAACCCAGGGGATGGAGGTTGTGGTGAGCCAAGATCATACTGCTTCACTCCAGCCTGGGTGACAGAGCGAAACTCCATTGCAAAAAAAACAAGACAAAACAAAACAAAACAAACACCATGGTGTTTCCTATTCCCTCTTATCACATTGTTGTAAACAACTTCTATGTTTCCAGGTCTCTGTAATTAGAATTTCCATCTTATTGTAAACAACATCCTATTGCACCCCTCTTAAATATCAATTTGCTAAGCCCCCAGTTTGCACAGGTTAGATTTTTTTTAGATTGTTTCAGTGTTGTTTTTTTTTTTTTTAATTGAAGTCTCTCTCTGTCACCCAGGCTGGGGTCCAATGGTACAATCTCAGCTCACTGCAACCTCTGTCCCCTGGGTTCAAGCGATTCTCATGCCTCAGCCTCCCGAGTAGCTGGGACCTCAGGCACGCATCATCACGACTGGCTTTTTTTTTTCTTTTTCTTTTTCCTTTTTTTTTTTTTTTAGTAGAGATAGGGTTTTACCATGTTGGCCAGACTGGGCTAAAACTCCTGACGTCAAGTGATCCACACACCTTGGCCTCCCAAAGCGCTGGGATTACAGGCATGAGCCACCCTGCCTGAGCTGTTTTTAGTGTTTTGATACCGTAATCTGTAAGTCGCCAGAATGTTTGTATGTAAAGCTGTATTGGCATTCTGGATGCCTTCTTTAGGCTAAGCACCCAGATAGAAGAATTACCAGCAGGACCCAAGCCTCTCACTGGGTCTTGCTGCGTCCTAGAATACACGGCAGTACGTGTTCATGGAACCACCTGCAGTACATTAGGGATCAAATTTCTTTTTTTTTTTTTTTTTTTTTTTTGAGACGGAGTCTCGCTGTGTCACCCAGGCTGGAGTGCAGTGGCGCGATCTCAGCTCACTGCAAGCTCCGCCTCCCGGGTTTACGCCATTCTCCTGCCTCAGCCTCCGAGTAGCTGGGACTACAGGCGCCCGCCACCGCGCCCGGCTAGTTTTTTGTATTTTTAGTAGAGACGGGGTTTCACGGTGTTAGCCAGGATGGTCTCGATCTCCTGACCTCGTGATCCACCCGCCTCGGCCTCCCAAAGTGCTGGGATTACAGGCTTGAGCCACCGCGCCCGGCCAGGGATCAAATTTCTCCACTGCCTCTCAGACATTGAATATTGTTATTTTTAAATTATTATATGTAATAAACTATGTAAATAATTCTATGACATGGGTTTTCAAACTGGAGTCCTTGGATTTCAGAGATTATGTAAGCCCTGAAATTGCAGGCATTGAGGGGTTAGCTATTCCTTAACTTTTACCACATGCTCACAGGAGTCTACAAATGAATGGGCTAAATTGAGAATTATTTTAAATTGTAATGCGCCCATCTCCGTTGATCAGAATGGAGACTGAGGTGGTTCCTTTTGTATGAGGTATACCACTAGTGCCTAATTGCTGCGGAGCAGTGGTCTTCCTGCCTTACTTTTTTTTTTTTTTTTTGAAGCAGTCTTGCTTTTTCTCCCAGGCTGGAGTGCAGTGGTGCAATCTTGGCTCACTGCAACTTCCACTTCCCAGGTTCAAGTGATGCTCCTGCCTCAGCCTCCCCAGTAGCTGGGATTACAAGTGTGCACCACCACACCTGGCTAATTTTTGTATTTTTAATAGAGATGGGGTTTCATCATGTTGGCCAGGCTGGTCTCGAACTCCTGACCTCAGGTAATCTGCCCACCTCAGCCTCCCAAAGTGTTGGGATTACAGGAGTGAACCACGGCACCTGGCCTCTCCCTTATGTTTGATGATAGAACCCTTTCTCTAAGGCAGCAGTTCTCACTCAGGGGTGCTTTTGCCCTACAGGGGACATTTCGTAAAGTCTGGAGACATTTTTGGTTGTCACAGCTGGTGTGGGGGCTGGGCGGTGCCAGGTGCTACTGGCATCTGGTGGGTGGAGGCCATGGCTGCAGCTCAACATCTTACAATGCACAGGATCCCCTACGGCAAAGAAGGATGTGGCCCCAGAAGTCCACATTCAGGAACCCCTGAACCAAAACCCTAGAGCAGCAGTCCCTAACCTTTTTGGCACCAGGGACCAGTTTCATGGAAGACAGTTTTTCCACGGACCAGGGAGCAGAAGAAATGGTTTCAGGATGATTCAGGGGCATTCCATTTATTGTGTGCTTAAATTTCTATTATTATGTTGTAATATGTAACGAAATAATGATATAACTCACCATAATGGAAGAATCAGTGCAAGCCCTGAGCTTGTTTTCCTTCAACTAGGTGGTCCCATCTGAGGGTGATGGGAGACAGTAACAGATCATCAGGCATTAGATTGTCATAAAGAGCACGCAACCTAGACCTCTCCCATGCACAGTTCACAATAGGGTTCACACTCCTATGAGAATCTAATGTCACCGCTGAGCTGATGGGAGGCGGAGCTTAGGCAGTAATGTGAGCGATGGGGAGTGGCTGTAAATACAGATGGAGGTTCATTTGCTCACCCACTGGTCACCTCCTGCTCTGTAGCCCTGTTCCTAACAGGCCACAGACTGGTACCAGTCTGTGGGTTGAGGGTCCCTGCCCTAGGGCTTCAATACCTACAGAAGCATAGGGAAAAAAGAGAAAAAAAGAAGTCCCTAGAGCTCCCTTTCCTGGCTTCCTGTCATGAGATTTCCCTCCCTCCTTTCCTTCCTTCCTTCCTTTCTTCTTCCTCCTCCTCCTCCTCCTCCCTCCTCCTCCTCCTCCTCCTCCTCCTCCTCCTCCTCTTCTTCTTCTTCTTCTTCTTCTTCTTCTTCTTCTTCTTCTTCTTCTTCTTCTTCTTCTTCTTCTCTTCTCCTTCTCCTTCTCCTTCTCCTTCTCCTTCTCCTTCTCCTTCTTCTTCCTCCTCCTCTTCTACTTCCTCTTCTTCTTCTTCTTCTTCTCCTTCTCCTTCTCCTTCTCCTCCTTCTCCTTCTCTCCTCCTCCTCCTCCTCCTCTCTCTCTTTCTCTCTCTCTCTCTTTCTCTCTCTCTCTTTTCCTGGCTTCATGTGGTTTGATTTCTCTCTCTTTCTTGTTGGAGACAGAGTCTCGCTCTCTTGCCCAGGCTGGAGTGCAGTGGTATGATCTCAGCTCACTGCAACCTCTGCCTCCCGGGTTCAAGTGATTTTCTTGCCTCAGCCTCCCGAGTAGCTGGGACTACAGATGCCCCCCAACCCCACACCCAGCTAATTTTTGTATTTTCAGTAGAGATGGGGTTTCGCCATACTGTCTACACTGGTCTCAAACTTCTGACCTCAAGTGATCCGCCTGCCTCAGCCTCCCAAAGTGCTGGGATTACAGGTGTGAGCCACCGCACCCAGCCTAGATCTGCTTTCTCATGAGTCAGGAAGCCATGCTCTCTGGAGTAGGTGTTAAGATGACGTGCTGTCCCTGGCCATCACACGTTAGAAGACACTCTTCACGGCGCAGATGCTGGGAATTTGTAAGAGAGACTAACAAAGGGTTGTATAATTCTGGGAGAGGGGCCAAGGGCTCTTAAGACTAGACTTGCAATTCCCAAGAAAGATGCTTAAGATCCTTAGCATTTGGCCACACACAGTGACTCATGCCTGTAATCCTAGCTACTTGGGAGGCCGAAACTGGAGGATCGCTTGAGGCCAGGAGTTGGAGACCAGCCTGGGCAACATAGTTGAGTGCCTGTCCCCTGTCTCTACAAAAATAAAAATAAAAAGTTAGCCAGGGCATGGTGGCCTGCGCCTGTAGTCCCAGCTACTCAGTAGGCCGAGGTAGGAAGATTGCTTGAATCCAGGAGATGGAGGCTGCGGTGAGTCGTGATCGCACCACAGCACTCTAGTCTGGGCAACAGAGCAAGACCCTGTCTCTAAAAACAGAAAGAAGGCTGGAAGTCCTTCTTCCCTTCTCTCCCTGTGGGGCGCAATCTGCTCCCGGGGAAGGGGTGAAGTTCTAGGGGCTGCCGGTTGGGGTCAACCCCCTTTATGTGCTCAGCACAGCCTCTTGCCCCCCACCCTTCCTGTCCCTCCAGCGTACGGTCCTCAGCCCCTCCAGTATTTCCCTCCTGCTCATCCTCGCCCTGCTCCTGGGTGGCCGGCACCTTTCGTCCCTCTTCAACCTTTGGCCAATGCTGAGATATTTCCAGAAACAGGGCCAGGTGAGGATTTTGGGATTGGAGTAGCAGGTGAGATTTATTGCTCTGGTAGGTCTTGACAGGGAAACTGCCGTCAGAAGAGACCTCACAGGTCCAGAAGGCCGATCCTGCGGGTGGCGGGTAGAAGAGGTCCCTCTGAGAACAGACAGGAGGTGGGTGGCTGGAGAGAGGGCTGAGACAGACTCTGTGTGGCTGCAGAGAGCAGGAGCCCTAGTGCACCCCGACCTCACCCACGCAATGGTCATGACAGTGCAGAACTGTGACGATCAGTCAGATAATCCAGTAGATTGTTTCCCCGTGATGGTCACTAGGGTCCATCCACCCCTTGAGGGACCACGTGAGTAGATGCTGACATAGCGGTCCCAGAAGAGGAACACGCCACAGTTGGATGGTTTTATTTTTAAATTATTTTTTATTTTTTATTTTTTGAGATGGAGTCTTGCTCTGTCACCTAGGCTGGAGTGCAGCTGCACCATCTCGGCTCACTGCAACCTCCACCTCCTGGGTTCAAGCAATTCTGCTGCCTCAGCCTCTCTGAGTTGTGGGATTACAGGCACCCGCCACCACACCTAGCTAATTTTTATATTTTCTTTTTTTCTTTTTTTTTTTTGAGACGGAGTCTCGCTCTGTCGCCCAGGCTGGAGTACAGTGGCCAGATCTCAGCTCACTGCAAGCTCCGCCTCCCGGGTTTATGCCATTCTCCTGCCTCAGCCTCCCGAGTAGCTGGGACTACAGGCGCCCGCCACCTCGCCCGGCTAGTTTTTTGTATTTTTTAGTAGAGACGGGGTTTCACCGTGTTAGCCAGGATGGTCTCGATCTCCTGACCTCGTGATCCGCCCGTCTCGGCCTCCCAAAGTGCTGGGATTACAGGCTTGAGCCACCGCGCCCGGCCTAATTTTTGTATTTTCAGTAGAGACGGGGCTTCGCCGTGTTGGCCAGGCTGGTCTCAAACTCCTGACTTCAGGTGATCTGCCTGTCTCAGCCTCCCAAAGTGCTGGGATGACAGGCGTGAGCCATTGTGCCCAGCCATTTAGGTGGTTTTAGGAACAGGGGGTGCACATAGCTCCCCAGGTGATCTGCTGGGAGGTAATGCCCACCTGCTGGGTGCCCAGGGATGGCCAAGAGGGTAGCTATCATCAAATGCCGGTCATATAGAGGGAGGTAATATGGTTTGGCTGTGTCCCCACCTAAATCTCATCTTGAATTGTAGCTCCCATAATTTTCACAGGTTGTGGGAGGGACCCAGAGGGAGATAATTGAATCTTGGGGGCGATTTCCCCCCTACTGTTCTCACGGTAGTGAATAAGTCTCACAAGATCTGATGGTTTCATAAGGGAAAACCCTTTTTTTCTTGGCTCTCATTCTCTCTTGCCTGCCACTATGTAAAACGTGCCTTTCACCTCCCACCATGATTGTGAGACCTCCCCAGCCACGTGAAACTGTGAGTCCATTAAACTTCTTTTTCTATATAAATTACCCAGTCTCGGGTATGTCTTTATCACCATTGTGAAAACAGACTACTACAGGAGGCATTACTTTTGTTTGTTTTAAGCATGAAAGGAGCTTTTATAGTGCATGACTCACATGCCAGGGTGTTCTGCCCAACTGTTTAAAAAAAATAAGAGGACGGCTAAGTGCGATGGCTCACACCTGTAATCCCAGCACTTTGGGAGGCCGAGTCAGGAGGATCACGTGAGCCCAGGAGTTTGAGCCTAGCCTAGGCAACATAGCGAGATCCCATCTCTACCAAAAAATAAAATAAAATAAATTAACTGGGCATGGTGGTGCATGCCTTCAGTCCTGGCTTCTCAGTAGGCTGAGGCAGGAGGATCGCTTGAACCCAGGAGTTTGAAGCTGTAGTGAGCTCTGATCGCATCACTGGATTCCAGTCTGGTGACAGAGAAAGATATTGTCTCTAAAAACAAAAGAAAGAGAGAGAAAGAAGGAAAGAAGGAAGGAAGCGAAGGTGGGAAGGAATGTGCAGTGTAGGAAGGATGGAAGGAAGGAAGGAAAGAAGGAAGGGAGGGAGGGAGGGAATGTGTAGTGAAGGAAGGCAGGGAGGGAGGGAATGTATAGTGAAGGAAGGAAGGGAGGGAGAGGGAGGGTACCGTGGGGATGAGGGAAGGAAGGAAGGAAGGAAGCGAAGAAGCTGAAGGAAGGAAGGAAGGAATCAGGTAGTGTGTAAGCTCCCATTCTGAAGACTGGAAGTGGTTTTTATCCCATCTGTGTGGCAAAAAAACAAACTAAACTACAAAAAGCCATCTAACTATTCAATGCAAAATCGTGAAAAGTAATTAAAAGGGTATTTATACATTCACAGGGTTGTGCAACTCCCCCGCCCATCTAGTTCCAGAAGATTTTCATGCCCCCCAAAGGAGACCGTGTCCCCATCAGCAGTCACTCCCCACTCCCTTCTCCTAGACCCTGGCACCCACCAATCTGATTCCTGTCTCTGTGGATTGCCTTTTCTGGACAATTCAGATCAATGGAGTCATGCACTGTATATGTGTTGTGATTTTTATTTTATTTTATGATTTTATTTTATTTCATTGTATTTTATTTTATTTTTTGAGGCAGAGTCTCGCTCTGTCACCCAGGCTGGAGTTCAGCGGTGTGATCTCAGCTCACTGCAACCTCTGCCTCCCAGATTCAAGCGATTTATGTGCCTCAGCCTCCAGAGTAGCTGGAACTACAGGCGCCTGCCACATGCCTGGCTAATTTTTTAAAAATTTTTTTACAGAGATGGGGTTTCACCATGTTGGCTGGGCTGGTCTTGAACTTCTGGCCTCAAGCCATCCGCCCGCCTTGGCCTCCCGAAGTGCTGGGATTACAGGTGTGAGCCATCATGCCTGGCTTGTGCTGTGATTTTATTTATATTATTTGTTGATTTTTTTTTTTTGGAGACGGAATTTCACTCTTGTTGCCCAGGCTGGAGTGCAATGGTGAGATCTCAGCTCATTGCAACCTCCGCCTCCTGAGTTCAAGACATTCTGCTGCCTCAGCCTCCCAAGTAGATGGGATTATAGGCACATATCACCATGCCTGGCTCATTTTTTGTATATTTAGTAGCGATGGGGTTTCACTGTGTTGGTCAGGCTGGTCTTGAACTCCTGACCTCCGGTGATCCGCCCACTCTATTCTCCCAAATTGCTGGGATTACAGGTGTGAGCCATTGCGCCCAGCCTGTGCTGTGATTTTAGAGTGAGGCAAACACGGACACATACACATGATAGATATATCTGGACATGTACATATATATATATATCAAGGGATCGAGGTCTCCTTCCACTGCTCACAGGCTGTGAATTCACTTGGCAAGAGGGGAGACAGTTCTAACTCTGCAGTGGTGATGAGCGAAAACAGCTTGGCAACTCTGTGGAGTCAGAAGAGAAGGCTCCATAACTAGACCAGCGTTTCTCGGCCTCAGCATGGCTGATAGCTGGGGCAGGCTTGGCACCGTGGTTCATGCCTGGAATCTGAGGCTGAAGTGGGAGGATCGCTTGAGCCCAGGAGTTCGAGACCAGCCTGGGCAACAGAGTGAGACCTTGTTTCTACAAAAAATAAACAAAATAAGCCTGGCCTGGTGGTGCATGCCTGTAGTCCCAGCTCTTCAGGAGGCTGAGATGGGAGGATTGCTTGCGCCCAGGAGGCCAAGGCTGCAGTGAGCCGTAACTGTACCACTGCACTCCAGCCTGGGCGACAGAGATAAACCCTGTCACAAAAAAAAAAAAAAAAAAAAAAAAAAAAAAAAAAGATACGATCGGGTGCAGTGGCTCACGCCTATAATCCCAGCACTTTGGGAGGCCAAGGCAGGTGGATCGCTTGAGCCCAGGAATTCAAGACCAGCCTGGCCAACACCTGCCTCTACAAAAAATACAAAAATTAGCCAGGCATGGTGACGCACCCCTGTAATCCCAGCTACTCAAGAGGCCAACGTGGGAGAAACACTTAGCCTGGGAGGCAGAGGTTGCAATGAGCTGAGATAGCGCCACTACACTCCAGCCTGGGCGACAGAGTGAGACCTTGTCTCAAAAAAAAAAAAAAAAAAAAAAAAAAGGTGTTTGGGGCAGTTTGCCGAGGGCAGGGGTGTCCTGTGCTCTGTAAGATGTTGAGCAGCCTCTCTATTCCCCTCTCAAATGACCGTAGCAATCCCCTCCCCCAAAGCTATGACACCCCAAAACATCTCCAGAAACTGCCAAGTGTCCCCCCTGGGTCACAGTCACTCCTGGGGTGAGTTCTCCATTCTAGACTCCAAACTCCTTTCCCAGTATCTCAGCCCATTCCAGGATGACATTCTCGTCCCAAAGCTCCTTCCTCTGCCTGTAGGTGCCCACGGGCCTCTGGGGCCAGGCGCTTCTGAAAGTGTGGGGCCGTGGCCGGCAGGCGGGGGAGGAGCCCCTCTTTCACAACCAGACCTCGGTGACCGTGGACGGCCGGGGTGCCTCCGTGTTCATCCAGACGGACAAGCCTGTGTACAGACCCCAGCACCGAGGTGAGTGGCTGGCACGGATGCAGGGAGGGCCGGCCGTGGTCTGGAGGTGTCACATGCCTCTCTTCTTTCTTCTAGTGCTCATAAGCATCTTCACCGTCTCCCCAGATCTGAGGCCTGTCAACGAGAAGGTGAGATCAGCTTCTAAAACCGCGGGCCCGGAGCATACCCACTTGGGACCCCCTAGCCAGGGCCACCATTGGAAACTGGTCTTTCTCTCCAGACCTTCTCTTTCCTATTTTCTTTCACAGTTCCATGCCCCCTGGAGAACCCCAGGAAGTTCTTGGTGACAGACGAAGGCTGGTGGGCGTGCCTGGCCCACTGCTCCTCAACAAGGAATGCCTTTGAGGGCTTTAGGTAGCCCTGCACTGTGGCTTAAAAAAATTTGTTTTTTTTCCAAGACTGAGTCTCTTGCTTTATTGCCCAGGCTGCAGTGCAGTGGCGCGATCTTGGCTCACTACAACCTCTGCCTCCTGGGTTCAGGTGATTCTCTTGCCTCCCGAGTAACCCAGATTATAGGCACCCACAACCACGCCTGGCTAATTTTTTTTTTCTTTTTTTTTGAGATAGAGTCTCGCTCTGTTGCCAAAGTTGGAGTGTAGTGGAGTGATCTTGGCTCACTGCAACCTCTGCCTACAGGGTGCAAGGAATTCTCCTGCCTCAGCCTCCTGAGTAGCTGGGATTACAGGCGTGTGCCACCACGCCCAGCTGATTTTTGTATTTTTAGTAGAGATGGGGTTTCACCATGTTGGCCAGGCTGGTTTCAAACTCCTGACCTCAGGTGATCCATCCGCCTCGGCCTCCTAAAGTGCTGGAATTATAGGCGTTAGCCACCAGGCCTGGCCACATTTATGTGCTTTCTGTCTAGCGCTCCTCTCTGTGTGTATATGTATATATACTTACAAAATTATTTTAATGATAAATCATTTGAGAATAACTTACAGATATTGTGCCTTTCTGGCCCTGAACACTTAGCCTGTATCCTTTAAGAGCAGGGATGTTCTCTTATACAACTCAAGGAGGATCATCACATTTAAAAATTTTGAGGCTGGGCACAGTGTCTCACATCTGTAATCCCAGCACTTTGGGAGGCTGAGGTGAGAAGATCGCTTGTGGCCAGCAGTCCGAGACCATTCTGGGCAACGTAGCAAAAATGTCTTGACAAAAAATTAAAATAATAAAAATTAGCCGAGCATGGTGGCATGTGCCGGTAGTCCCAGCTGCTTGGGAGGCTGAGTCAGGAGGATCTCTTGAGCCCAAGAGTTTGAGGCTGCAATGAACTGTGATTGTGGCACTTGAACTCCAGCCCAGGCAGCAAAGCACAACTCTGTCTCTAAAAAAAAAACAAAACCCCCCCCCCAAAAAAAGAGGAAAATAATTTTGACATTGACACAATAATAATATCTAATATAAAATCCATGTTGTTCCAATAGTAACCTTCATAGCATGTTTCTTTGCTGGTCCAGGATCTGATCCTGGGTTATTTTTTCATCATGTCTCTTGGTCTCCTTTAATTTAAATTAGTTCCTCACTGCCTTTCTGTGTCTTTCATGACATTGACATTTTTGGCAAGTCCAGGCAGTTGTTTTGCAGAACGTCCCTTAGTAGGATGGTCTTCTGGTTTCTTGTGACCAAGTTCAAGTTGCGAATCTCGGGCAGGATCCGCAGAAGCGATACTGGATCCTCCCCAGTGCCTTGTATCGGGAGGCACCCGGCATGGGTTTGTCATGTTGCTGGGGACATTAACAGGGTCCAGTGGTTCAAGCAGTGCCTGCCTGGGTTCCTCTTTTGAGGGTCCTTTTCTAAAAACCCTACTTGGGATTAGGATTTAACGGATGTAATTTAGGGGGACACTGTTTAACCCATAACAGCAACTGCCTGTCCCAGGGACTGAGGCCATACATCAATGATGCATGAGCGTGTTGGAAGGGTTTGGGGTTTGCTGGAAGATTTGCTTACTGCATCTGTGTCTTCATTACAGCTGGAAGCCTACATCCAGGTGAGTGGCCTCTGTCCCTCCTCGGCTTGGACTTGGGGCCCGGGTAGCCCATCTTCTGCAAGATCTGGTGTGTCTTCGCTCACTGTCTGCCTTCTGGGTTGAGCCACTGTACCTTACAAGGCTGGGACCCAGCCTCTTCTATCCTGGTCCCTGGGTCCACCCTGGGATGGGCTGAGTGTGTGTCTGTCCGTTTCCTTTTTTTTTTGAGATGGAGTCTTGCTCTGTTACCCAGGCTGGATTGCAGTGGTGCCGATCTTGGCTCACTGCAACCTCTGCCTCCTGAGTTCAAGCGATTCTCCTGCCTCAGCCTCCTAAGTAGCTGGGACTACAGGCATGTGGCACCATGCCCAGCTAATTTTTTGTGTGTGTGTCTTTTTTGGTAGAAATAGGGGTTTCACCATGTTGGCCCGGCTGGTCTCAAACTCCTGACCTCAGGAGATCCACCTGCCTCGGCCTCCCAAAGTGCTGGGATTACAGGTGTGAGCCACCACGCCCAGCCACGTCCATTTCTAGGTTTGTACACAGCTCCCTAAATGAGGAGGCAGGCCCAGCCCGTCCCCTTCTGCTTTCCAAATCCTTCTCTATCCAGAGCTTTTTACTTTTTTGCCCTGGGGTTAATGATTAATCTTGGAACCTTCGCTGCATGGTTGACATGCCCGAGAGAGGACTGGGAAAATCCTTACACTGGGCACACGCTGGGCTAGCCCAAGTTCACTCCGTGTGTCTGCCTCTCTCCACCACCAACAGGACCCCCGAGGCTCTCGGATGATAGAGTGGAGACACTTGAAGCCATTCTGCTGCGGTAAGTTTCTTCCTCTGGAGTTTGGGGGCTGCAGATGTGATAAACCTTCCAGGAAAATAGAATATGCTCTATCTGGGGCCCCCTCCCTAATGTACCCCCACTGCTGCCCCAGCTGGAGAGGACCAAGGAGGAGTGGAGGGCAGGTACCCACCTGGGAGGTGATGATGCCATGGGTTTGGATCTAGGAACCTCAGCCTGGCCCACAGCGCCTTCCCTGTGGATTTGGACCCTCTGCCCATGTTTCTCTGTGCCCAGGACTCAGGCGGGGCTCCGGCTCAGAACTCAAGACCTTTCTGGAATACTGGAGCACCTGCTCTCACCTTGTTTTTTTTATTTTTTGAGACAGAGTCTCTCTCCATCACCCAGGCTGGAGTGCAGTGGCGTAATCTCGGCTCACTGCAACCTCTGCCTCCCAGGTTCAAGCGCTTCTCCTGCCTCAGCCTCCCAAGTAGCTGGGATTACAGGTGCACGGCACCATGCCCGGCTAATTTTTGTATTTTTAGTAGAGACAGGGTTTCACCATGTTGGCCAGGCTGGTCTCAAACTCCTGACCTCAGGTGATCCACCTGCCTTAGCCTCCCAAAGTGTTCGGATTACAGGCGTGAGCCACTGCGTCCAACCTGCTCCCACCTTCTTCCTGCTGTGGGTTGCAGATTTTGTCAATCCCATTACATGAGACATTTTTTTTCCATCTAGAAGTCAGAAGGGACTTTGCTTTTTTTTTTCTTTTACTATAACTAGGAGGACTGTGTAATTGACATACCCCACTTTGCTTTGGCTGTGAGGGGTGTGATGCCCCAGGAGAGGGCAGGGGATAGGTAGGATGTGGCGAGTCTGGGGATGGCCATGCACACACCTTGGCTGTCCAGAAATAGGGTGACAGTAGAACCACAGCCAGGATCATGGAGGTCTCTTGGTGAGCCTTCCTCCTTTTGTCTCCTGTCTTGCGTCTCAGCCTCTTTTCTTCATCTTCCTTCTTCTTCTTTCTTCTTTTTCCTCTTCCTTGTCTTCTTCTTCTCCTCCTCCTCCTCCTCCTTCTTCTTCTTTCTTCTTTGGGTCTCAGCCTCTTTTCTTCTTCTTCATCTTCCTTCTTCTTCTTTCTTCTTTTTCCTCTCCTTCTCCTCCTCCTCCTTCTCCTCCTCCTCCTTCTCTTCTTCCTCTTCCTCTTCTTCTTCCTCCTCCTCCTCCCCTCCTCCTCCTTCTTCCTTCTTCCTTCTTCTTTCTTCCTCCCCCTCCTCCTCCTCCTTCTTCCTTCTTTTTCTTCTTCTCCCTCCTTCTCCTTTTCCTTTTTTTTCTTCTTTTTTTTAAGACAGAGTCTTGCTCTTGTCACCCAGACTGGAGTGCAGTGGCGCGATCTCGGCTCACTGCAATCTCTGCCTCCCGGGTTCAAGCCATTCT
The DNA here is from genome assembly GCF_008728515.1 of Papio anubis. Taxonomy (NCBI): domain Eukaryota; kingdom Metazoa; phylum Chordata; class Mammalia; order Primates; family Cercopithecidae; genus Papio; species Papio anubis. The sequence continues at coordinate 35,153,240 of NC_044995.1, forward strand.
TCTGCCTCAGCCTCCCAAGTAGCTGGGATTACAGGCACGTGCCACAAGGCCTGGCTAATTTTTGTATCTTTAGTAGACACAGGGTTTCACCATGTTGGCCAGGTTGGTCTTGGACTCCCAAACTCAGGTGATCTGCCCACTTTGGCCTCCCAAAGTGCTGAGATTACAGGCGTGAGCCACCGTGCCTAGCCTCAGCCTCTTTTCTTCTGTTCCATCTTCCCTGTCTGCCTTCTTTACTCCCTCTCGTTCGCTCGATTGCTCTCTCTGTATGGCAGATATTTGTTGGGTACCACATAGATACTGCCATGGGGTGAGCTTTCAGCCCAATGCGGGGAGCAAACACGAACTAAACAGCCTGGATAATGTCAGTTGTGATGAGTGCTAGGAAGGAGAAGTTCAAAACTCAGACAGGGCAAACAGGGCTGTATCCTATCCTGGGGTGGCAGAGACAATCCTAGAAGGCTGCCTGGAGGAGGATCCTTTTCAGCAACAAAGAAGGAACAGGGGACGGCCAGGCAAAGCAAGGGGGCCAGGAAGCATGTCCCAGGCAGGGACCCGATGTATGGGAAGGGCTGTGGATGTCTAGGGGAGTGAGGTTGGAGACAGTGGACAGGACAGAGATGTTGAGCGCTGAGAGCAGGGGTGACGCTGGCATGAACCAGGGAAGAGAATGGACTTGATCTTTTTTTTTAAAACTTTTTTTTTTTGTTTGTTTTTGTTTTTAAAAAGGCAATTTCTGTCTCATGTTGTCACCTAGGCTGGAGTGCAGTGGCGTGATCATAGCTCACTGCAACCTCTACCTCTTGGGTTCAAGTGATCCTCCCACCTCAGCCTCTTGAGTAGCTGGGACCACAGGCACATGCCATCAAGCCCAGTTAATTTTTAAAATTTTTGGTAGAGACGGGGTCTCAAGATGTTGCCTAGGCTGACTTGATCTTAAGAGCACAGAGTTGGGGGAGAGGTCAACCTCCTGTTTAAAAAAACCATTTGGGGCCTAGCTTGGTGGCTCACACCTGTAATCCCAGCAATTTGGGAGGCTGAGGTGAGTAGATCACCTGAGGTCAGGAGTTCAAGACCAGCGTGGCCAACATGGGGAAACCCCGTCTCTACTAAAAATACAAAATTAGCCGAGTGTGGTGGCAGGTGCCTGTAGTCCCAGCTATTCAGGAGGCTGAGGCACAAGAATCGCTCGAACCCGGGACATGGAGGTGGCATGAGCTGAGATCATGCCACTGCACTCCAGCCTGGGCAAAAGAGCAAGACTCTGTCTCAAAGAAATAAAAAAATCAAAAAAAATTCTTTGCGATGTGTGTAGACCCATGATTCTCAACCAGGGTGACAGTGTCCCTCTCTCAGGGAGCATTTGGCAAAGATGGCCACAGACCCCTTACAAAACACGTGCTCGGGACACACATCCCTGAATGTCCTCTAACCATCAAAGGCCCACTTTGTCTGAATATGCGGAGGAAAAAGCCGTTTTAGCCGTCACATCTTCCGGCTCCAATGTGATTGGGAGAAGCCGTGGGCGCTGCTGTGGGTTTCGGGTTCTGTCGTGTCCCCTCCCTGTATGGCCCTCCCCATATGATCACTGGGGACAGGTGGAGCGTGTCACACTCAGGAGTGGAAGATCCCCTGGCAATGCCTAGAGTCAGTGTGCCCTTTCCGACTCCTCCACGGCTCCCAGTGAAAACAGAGCTGCGGACGGGGCTCAGAGGCACAGGTGCAAAGCAAATGCCAGCTCCCATGTCAGCGGCTGATGGTGTTTCCGGGGGGATGTTTGGGGGGAGAGAGTGCTCTGTGCTAAAGTGTGTGTGTGCTCTAGTTCAGTTAGGGGGTGGTTCTCACAGAGGGGTGGGGAGTCGGGTGGGAGATTCTGCCCCCAGGGGACATTGACAATGTCTGGGGACATTTTGGCTTGTCAGGACTTTTGTGGAAGACAAAGGGTGCAATGGGCGTCTGGTGAGTGGAGGCCAGGGATGATGCTCAGCACCCCTCAGTGCGCAGGACGCCCCCGCACCACAATGAATGATCTGGCCCTAAATGTCAGTAGTGCTGGGGCTGAGAAACCCTGTCCTGGCAGGAGACCCTGTCCATGGCGCATGCCTCCCTCCCTGCAATGTCTCTCTCTCCTTGCCAACATGTAATGTTATGTTATATATGTTTATAATAATATACCTTATTATATGTTATATAATGTATACAACATTATATCTCGATATATAATGTGCGCATTATATCATAAACATAATAACTGATATCTCATGTTATACAATGTGTACAACATTATATATGTTGCTAACATACATTATATAACATATATGTTATCATCATGCAATATAATATAGCAGTAATATGTATATACTTTCCTTATGTCTTCTAATATAGTAAAATATAATATATAATATATAACATTATATATAGTATAACACAATATAATATATATTATATATAACATAATATATATTATATATGTGTTGTGTGTGTGCGTGTGTGTGTATATATGTGTGTGTATGTGTGTATATATATGGGATTTCCTCCCAGGGGTGACTTTGCCCCCTAGAGGCGATATTGGCAATGTCTGGGGGACTTTTTTAGGTTGTTAGATTGTGGGGGGCATTGGTACTACTGGCATCTGGTTGATGGAGGCCAGGGATGCTACTCAGTATCCTACAGTGCACAGGATGCCTCCACCCCAGAGAGCCATGCGACCCCAGGTGTCAGTAGCGCCCAGGCTGGAAATGACTCGGGCTGGGGGGGATGGAGTGGATGAGCTGGGCTGGCTCATTTCCCTCGTTTGTCCAGCTCACTGCCTGCCCCTGGTCCTGGCTGCAAGGCTGTCCCAGGAACCCCAGGTCCAGTCTCTTCCTGCATCCCTTTGAAGCCCGCCAGGGTCTCAGATCTGCTCCGCTGGCGGGCTCCTGCAGAGTCCTGCTCTGCGCAGACCCCGCCAGCTTCTCTGTGGTCTCCAGTTCTCCTGGGGGGCTGCCCAGGGAAGGAGAAGGAGCAGGTTCCTGGCTCCCTCTTCCCGTACCTCCCTGTGCCCGTGGCTCTCTGAAAATGCCCTTGCCCAGGCACAAAGGGGTGTCTCTCTTAACACAGGCATCACCAACCTGAGCTTCCCCTTGTCTGATCAGCCTGTGTTGGGAGAATGGTTCATTTTTGCTGAAATGCAAGGCCACACGTACAACAAGTCTTTTGAAGTTCAGAAGTATGGTAAGTTGGAGAATCTCAGGGTCTTGGGATTTCAGATCTGGAAGAAACCTTAGAAACTGGTGAAGAAGGCTGGGTGCAGGGTATCTCGCCTGTAATCCCAGCCCTTTCGGAGGCCCAGGTGGGCGGATCACTTGAGGTCAGGAGTTCGAGACCAGCCTGGCCAACATGGTGATACCTCATGTCGTTACTAAAAATACAAAAATTAGCTGGGCGTGGTGGCATGTGCCTGTAATCCCAGCTACTTGGGAGGCTGAGGCAGGAGAATCACTTGAACCCAGGAGGCAGAGGTTGCAGTGAGCCAAGATCGCACCACTTCGCTCCAGCCTGGGTGACAGAGTGAGACTCTGTCTCAAAAGAAAGAAAGAGAGGGCTGGGCGCGGTGGCTCAAGCCTGTAATCCCAGCACTTTGGGAGGCCGAGATGGGCGGATCACAAGGTCAGGAGATCGAGACCATCCTGGCTAACATGGTGAAACCCCGTCTCTACTAAAAAATACAAAAAAAAACTAGCCGGGCGAGGTGGCGGGCGCCTGTAGTCCCAGCTACTCGGGAGGCTGAGGCAGGAGAATGGCGTGAACCCGAAAGGCGGAGCTTGCAGTGAGCTGAGATCTGGCCACTGCACTCCAGCCTGGGCGACAGAGCGAGACTCCGTCTCAAAAAAAAAAATAAAAAAAAAAATAAAAAATAAATAAATAAATAAAAGAAAGAAAGAGAGAAAGAGGAAGGAAGGAAGGAAGGAAGGAAGGAGAGGGAGGAAGGAGAGGGAGGATAAGGAGGAAGGAGAGGGAGGGAGGGAACTGGTGAAAATGGCAGTGAAGAAGTGGAGGATGACAGGAGTCCCCTTTTACTGAGGGCTTGTGATGATTGGGTATAGTTTCAGGGGATGGTCGTACACTCTTGCTTTTTTTTTTTTTTTTTTTTTTGAGGCAGGGTTTCACGCCCATCACCCAGGCTGGAGTGCAGTGCAGTGGTGTGATCCTGGCTCACTGAAGCCTTGACTTCCCAAGTTCAAGTGATCCTCCCTCCTCAGCCTCCTGAGTTGCTAGGACTACAAGTGTGAGCCACCACACCCGATTAATTTTTGTATTAGTAGAGACAGGGTTTTGCCGTATTGCCCAGGCTGGTCTCGAACTCCTGGCCTCAAGCAATCCTTCCGCCTCAGCCTCCCAAAGTGCACTCTTGCCTTTTATAGAGAAAAAGTATTGTAGGCCAGGCATGGTGGTGGCTCACACATGTAATCCCACCACTTTGGGAGGCCGAGGTGGGAGGATCGCTTGAGGCCAGGAGTTTGAGACCAGCCTGGACAACATAGTCCCTGTCTGTACAAGACTTTAAAACAATTATCTGGACGTGGTGGCACCTGCCTGTAGTCCCCGCTACTGGGGAAGCTGAGGCGGGAGGATCGCTTCAGCCTGGGAGATCAAGGCTGCAGTGAACTGTGATTGCACCACTGCACTCCAGTTTGGGTGACAAAGTGAAACCTTGTCTTAGAAAAAAAAGATGGCCGGGCACGGCAGCTAATGTCTGTAATCCCAGCATTTTGGGAGGCCGAGGTAGGTGGATCACTAGAGGTCAGGAGTTCAAGACCAGCCTGGCCAACATGGTGAAACCCCATCTCTACTAAAAATACAAAAATTAGCCAGGCGTGGTGGCTTGTGCCTGTAATCCCAGCCACTTGGGAGGTTGAGGCGGGAGAATCGCTTGAACCAGGAGGAGGAGGAGGCTGCAGTGAGCCAAGATCGTGCCACTGCACACCAATCTGGGATTCACAGCGACACTCTGTCTCAAAAAAAAAAAAAAAAAAGGGATTCTTAGGCTCCTACAAGAGTTCTCTCAGGACCCGATTCTTTCTGGTTTTCTGGCGGCTTCAGTGTGTCACCTCGGCCCCTGGTGACAAGATGGCTTGACACTCCCAAGGCTGAGTCCAGAAGCAATTGGAGAAGTCAGTTCTCCGCTGCAGTCACCCCGGGGATGCCCCTTGTTGGCTCCCAGGGTCACAGGGGCTGGGAGGAGCCTCCTGGCCTCGTGTCCACCCTGGGATAGGCTGGAATCCACTACACTCTAAGCACGTGGTCTGAAAGTGACAGGAGGAGGCCCCTTGAGGAAAATGGGGTCCTGGTCCCCCAAAGATGAGAAATAGATGCAGCCCACAAAATCCCCAGGGCTGCTCAGCAGAGCGGTGTGGGTGGGCACAGTGTCAACCTCGGCGGTGGCCAGGTGCTGTGTCCTGCACCTTGCACGGACGGGTGTCAGGGCCCCTGAGGCCACCTTAGGGACAGAAGCCAGCCCCTCCTCTCTGCTTTCTTTCTTCAGTGTTGCCCAAGTTCGAGCTCCTGATTGACCCGCCCCGGTATATCCGAGACCTGGACGCCTGTGAGACAGGCACTGTGCGGGCCAGGTGAGAAAGAGGGGCCCCTGGGGCACACTGCGGGGGCCCTTCCCCTTCCCCAACCATCACACCGCTCCCTCAAGGTCGTTCCCCTCCTCTGCTGCCTCCCTCCCTCCCACATGGGTGTGCCCCTCCCTTCCTGGTTCCCTCCTCCCTGGGATGTGCCCCTCCCACTAGCATCTCCCTTTCCTGTGACTCTCCCCTGTGGGTGCTCCCTCCTTAGGATGTGCCCCTCCCCTTAGAGTATCTCCCTCCTCCCCCAGGCTCCTCGCCTGTGGGCGCCCCCTCCCCGGGGTGTCCCCCTCCTCCTAAAGTATCTCTTTCCCCGCTGGGCTCCTCCCCTGTGGGTGCCCCCTCCCCAGGATGTGCCCACTCCCTAGAGCATCACCCTTTCCCGTGCCCCTCCCCTGGGGGCGCCCTCTCCCTGCAGTGTACCCCTCTCCCTAGAGCATCTTCCTCTCCCCTGGGCCCCTCCTTTGCCCTCCCCTTCCCTCTCCCCCGACAACTGTGCTTCCCCCTCCTCCTACAGGCAGCACTTCTACCATGGCCTCCCTGCTCCCCCAAGGGTGCCCTGTGCCCCGCTCCCTCCCTCCCTCGTACTTGGTGTCTCCCTGCCACATGAACCTCTTGCACTGTACCCACCGCCTGTCTTTGCTCGCATGCTAGTGTCCCCACCCTTATGAGCACACCCCTGTCTCTCCAAAGCATGCCCCTCTCCCACTGTGTGTTCCTTACTCAAGTCCTGCCCTTCCCCTCTAAAATCTTCCCTCCCCAAAGGTCTCCCCTACCCAAGGAATGCCCTACCCCCAGGGCGTGCCTCTCCTGCACTAGCATCTCCCTTCCCCAGGGCGTCCCCTCCCAACCCCACCATGTTCCCCCTTCCCCCAGAGCTGCTCCCCGCCCTCTGTAGGCCTCCCTGGCACAAACAGCACCCGCAGCCAGCGTGCTGACCCGAGAGGGGTTGATCCTTGTTGTTTTTTTTTCAGACGGAGTCTTGCTCTGTCGCCCAGGCTGGAGTGCAGTGGCACAGTCTCAGCTCACTACAAACTCTGCCTCCCGGGCTCAATCGATTCTCCTGTCTCAGCCTCCCGAGTAACTGGGATCACAAGCATGTGGCACCACACCCAGCTAATTTTTGTATTTTTAGTAGAGACGGGGTTTCACCATGTTGGCCAGGCTGGTCTCGAACTCCTGACCTCAAGTGATCTGCCCACCTTGGCCTCCCAAAGTGCTGGGATTACAGGCATGAGCCACCATGCCCGGCCTGCACTCTCTCATTTTGCTCCTGTTCCCCATGCACCGGCATTCCCTCTGCATCAGGAGTGACATACAGACATTTAAAGTTTCACCATCACCCCTGCGAAGGTAGTTTGATTCCCATTCTCTAGGTGAGGAAACTGAGGCTCAGAGAAGCCCAGTCCCTGGTTCAAGGTTGAACTTAATAGGGCGCTTAGGCTCAGGTGCCCCTCAGGGACCCACAGTCGCTCATGCCTCTGCACTACTCTGCTCCAGAGGAGCACCAACCTAGCCTTCTCAGTTCCAGAGTTCCTCTCTGACCCTCGGTCTCTTTTTCTGTCCACCTGGAGGCTTGGTGCAGAGGATCGGAGGGCCTTGGCATCTTCTGTCCTGACTCCAGGCTGCGGGGGGTGGGGGTGGGGCTGTCAGGACTGGATGCAGGGTGGGAAGGGAGCTGCATCTGTCACTGTACTAGTGGCCACACTGTGCCAACCTGGCCTTCCTGAGGCTGGGCCCTCCCTGCCATCTTGGCTGTGAAATTGAGCATGCTTTATCCTTTTGTTCCAGGTATACCTTTGGGAAACCCGTGGCTGGTGCCTTAACGATCAACATGACTGTTAATGGTGTGGGGTACTACAGCCACGAGGTGGGACGCCCCATCCTCAGAACAACCAAGGTGAGAAACAGGGATCCCTTCTACCCCCTGACTCAACCCCCAGGTTCACCTCCAAGATCACACATTTTATTTTACTTTCTTTTATTATTATTATTTTATTTACTGCCTTTAAAAAAATTTTGATTAGAGACAGGGTCTCACTATGTTGCCCAGGCTGGTCTTGAACTCCTGGGCTCAAGCGATCCTCTGGCCTTTGCACCTGAAAGTGCTGGGATGACAGGTGTGAGCCACCGCTGTTTTACTTTCTGAAACAGTTATATGGCAGGGATTTTTCTGATGATAAAATTCCTGCAGGCTGAATATAGAGACTTTAGAAAATATAAAAAGGAAGAAAATAAAGATAACTTGCTTCTCCAATAGGTGGACACGACCACTATCGATATTGTGATGTGTTTCCTCGCAGGTTACTGTATGTAAAGTTAAAAAAAACCCACCAATTTGGCCGGGTGTGGTGGGTCATGCCTGTAATCTCAGCACTTTGGGAGGCTGAGGCGGGTGGATTACTTGAGGCCATGAGTTCGAGACCAGCCTGGCCAACTTGGTGAAACTGCGTTTCTACTAAAAACACAAAAATTAGCTGGTCATGGTTGTGCATGCCTGTAATCCTAGATACTCAGGAGGCTGAGGCTGGAGAATCACTTGAACCCTGAAGGCAGAGGTTGCAGTGAGCCAAGACTATGTCACTGTACTCCAGCCTGGGCGACAGAGTGAGACTACACCTCAAAAAACAAACAAACAAAAAAACATGAATAAACACTAATTTTATTCCTTGGAGTCCCAGCTTTTAATATTTGGAAGGCAGAGGCAGGAAGATCTCTTGAGCTCAGGAGTTCGAAGCCAGCCTGGGCAACATAGTGAGATTCCCATCTCTAAAATAAAATAAAAATGTAAACAATTTTATTGAGATATCATTCACATTGCATACAGTTCACCCATGTAGAGTGTACAGTTTGATCATCTTCATATGGTTGCAGAGTTGTGCAACCAATGCTGTTATCCAATTTTAGAATTGTTCCACCATCCTTCCCTACATCCTTCATGTCCTTTTGTAGAGAATCCCCATTTTGCTCCTCCAGTCCCTGGTAACTACTAATCTGTTTTCTGTCTCTGTGGATTTGCCAGTTCTGGACATTTCTGTGAATGAATCATACACTATATGTCCTTTTGTGTCTGGCTTCTCTCACTCAGCATCATGTTTTTGATGTTCATCTACATTGTAGCAGGATCAATACTTCATGCCTTTTTTATGGCTGCATCGTATTCCCTGGTACAGATGGACCACAATGTGTTTATCCCTTCATCCAGTGGTGGACATTTGGGTTGTTTCTGCTTTTTGGCTATTATGTCTCATGCTACTATGAACATCCCTGTGCAAGTTTTTCTGTGGACCTACGTTTTTGTTTCTCTTGGGTTCCTTCCTAGGAGCAGAATTGCTAGGTCAGAGGGTAACACTGTGTAACCTTTTGAGGAAATGCCAAATTGTCAATGTGGCTGCACTGTTTTACATTCCCACATGTTTAAAGTTTTGTAACCTTTTTTGGTCTTTCAGCATAATGTTACATTGTGAGTGGGCAACTGTACAACAGACATCCTCCTTCCTGGAGATTCCCATCCCTCTGTAGGTGCCCTGACATTAACCCTTTCAGCACTGGCTCTTCCTCACCTCCCACCCAAAGCTCCTTCTTAGTCCCTTTCCCACCTGGGACGTATCTGCTCCAATGGGTTCCCCTCTCTTATATCTGAGATATCTTTAATTTAATTTAATTTAATTTAATTATTTATTGAGATGGAGTCTTGCTGTGTCTCCCAGGCTGGAGTGCAATGGCGTGATCTTGGATCACTGCAGCCTCTGCCTCCTGGTTCAGGCAATTCTCCTGCCTTAGCCTCCCAAGTAGCTGGGATTACAGGCACGCACCACCATGTCGGGACAATTTTTGTGTTTTTAGTAAAGACAGGGTTTCACCATGTTGGCCAGGTTGGTCTTGAACTCCTGACCTTAAGTGATCTACCCCCGCTGGCCTCCCAAAGTGCTGGGATTACAGGTGTGCGCTACCACGCCTGGCCCATCTCTCTGCTCTCTGAGGCTTCTCTTCCATGGATTGGACACCATAACCCCCCACCTCTCCCATTCCTGCCACTGGCACCTTGGAGAATCCCAGCCATTCTCCTGGGAGGCTACCAGCTCATGGTCTTTGTCTTAGTTCTGTCATTTCTGGAGTGATTTACTCCACAGCTCTTTCTGAATAAGGATTATTTGCCAAGTCCCAGGGTGGGATCCTGAGATAGGAATTGAATGAGGGAGTTCTGGTGCCCCAGAGTGGGGCTGAACAGGTTCAGATGCCCCCTCTGTTGCCTGGGCTGTGGGAGATTGTGTCAGCATGGGAATCTCTTTCCTCTTTTTTTTTTTGAAACCGTCTCGCTCTGTCTCCCAGGCTGGAGTGCAGTGGCTGGATCTCAGCTCACTGCAAGCTCTGCCTCCTGGGTTTATGCCATTCTCCTGCCTCAGCCTCCCCAGTAGCTGGGACTACAGGCGCCCGCCACCTCACCCGCTCGTTTTTTGTATTTTTTAGTAGAGACGGGGTTTCACTGTGTTAGCCAGGATGGTCTCGATCTCCTGACCTCGTGATCTGCCCGTCTTGGCCTCCCAAAGTGCTGGGATTACAGGCTTGCGCCACCGCGCCCGGCCTCTTTTTTTTTTTTCTTAACTCGGGCTGGAGTGCAGTGGCACAATTCAGGCTCACCTCAACCTCTGCCTCCTGGGTTCAAGTGATTCTCATGCCTCAGCCTCCCGAGTAGCTGGGATTACAGCTGCCCGCCACCACACCCAGCTAATTTTTTATATTTTTGGTAGAGATGGGGTTTTGCCATGTTGGCCAGACTGATCTCGAACTCCTGACCTCAAGTGATCTGCCTGCCACGGCCTCCCAAAGTGCTGAGATTAAAGGCATGAGCCACCTTTTTCCTCTTCTGCCCAATGGAGCCAACATCCATCTTCCCTGGGATGTTGTCCAGATCCAGTGAGGGACCCTCTGCACGGTCCTGTGGCATAGATTGGGTATGTCCTCCAAGCTGCCCTCCAAGCAGCTGAAGAGTCTTGCACCTCAGGTGTGTGTTTCAGGGACATCCTTCAAGGACACTCCGACCCTGAGCGAGCACGGGCTGCGTTTTTCCTCCCTCCAGATCCTCGGCTCCCAGGACTTCGACATCTGCGTGAGGGACATGATCCCAGCGGACGTCCCCGAGCACTTCCGGGGCAGGGTCAGCATCTGGGCCACAGTGACCAGTGTGGACGGGAGCCAGCAGGTGGCGTTCGACGACTCCACCCCCGTGCAGAGGCAGCTGGTGGACATCCGGTACTCCAAGGACACGAGGAAGCAGTTCAAGCCGGGCCTGGCCTATGTGGGGAAGGTAACTTGGGGGTGACTGTACCACATCCCGCCCCAGGACCACTGTGAAACCACCACCACTAGCCACTAGCTCCGCAGTGGTGACTCAGCTGAAAACGGATCCCCTGACACAACCTTTGCGGAGTGTGGTGAGGGCTGGTGTTCCAGGTGAGGGGCAGGGGACATTTTCCTCCAGGGGAAAGGACGATCTACTCTATTCCACTTGGGCAGACATTTGAGTAGCCATTTATTTATTTACTTATTTATTTTATTTATTTATTTTTTTGAGATAGAGTCTTGCTCTGTTGCCCAGGCTGGAGTGCTGGAGTGCAATGGCACGATCTCGGCTCACTGCAAGCTCCGCCTCCTGGGTTCATGCCATTCTCCTGCGTCAGCCTCCCGAGTAGCTGGGACTACAGGAGCCCGCCACTTTGCCCGGCTAATTTTTTGTATTTTTTTAGTAGAGACGGGGTTTCACCGTGTTAGCCAGGATGGTCTTGATCTCCTGATCTCATGATCCACCCACCTCGGCCTCCCAGAGTGCTGGGATTATAGGCGTGAGCCACCGCGCCCGGCCTTGAGTAGCCATTTATTAAAGCAGCTCCTCTAAGGCAGTCCTGTTTCTTCAATGGGTTCTTTTTTTTTGAGACACAGTCACACTCCATCGCCCAGGTTGAAGTGCAGTGGCTCCATCTCGGCTCACTGCAACCTCCGTCTCCCAGGTTCAAGTGATTCTCCTACCTCAGCCTCCTGAGTAGCTGAGATTACAGGCACCTACCATCAAGCCAAGTTAACTTTTGTATTTTTAGTAGAGATGGGGTTTTGCCATGTTGGCCAGGCTGGTCTCGAACTCCTGGCCTCAAGTGAACCTCCAGCCTTGGCCTCCCAAAGTACTCGGGTTACAGGAGTGAGCCATCACTCCTGGCCCTTCACCAGGTTGATTTTAGCCCCTGAGGACCTAAGTTGAGAGCCCTGCAGAGGTAGATCTCCTGTTCCTGTGACTGACAGGTGCAGACCTGTGTGACATTTTGAACGAGCCTCTGCCTCCCACCCACCACTCAAGTCTTATGCACAGTAAATTTTGAGGTGTCCAGATGTCGTGATCCTTATATATGTTTTTTTCTTAGAGATGGGTTTTGCTCTGTCGCCCAGGCTGGAGTGCAGTGGTGAGATCATAGCTCCTTGCAGCCTCGACATCCTGGACTCAAGCAATCTGCCTGCCTCAGCATCCTGGGTAACTGGTACTGCAGGCATGAGCCACCAGGCCCAACAAATTTTTTTTATTTTTAAATTTTTATTTATTTATTTTTGAGACAGTCTCGCTCTGTCACCCAGGCTGGAGTGCAGTGGCTCAATCTTGGCTAATTGCAACCTCTGCCTCCTGGGTTCAAGCGATTCTTCTGCCTCAGCCTCCTGAATAGCTGGGATTACAGGCATACCCCACCACACCCCGCTAATTTTTGTATTTTTAGTAGAGATGGAGTTTCACCATGTTGGCCAGGTTGGTCTCGAACTCCTGACCTCAGGTGATCCACCTGCCTCAGCCTCCCAGAGTGCTGAGATTGCAGGCATGAGCCACGGTGCCTGGCTAATTTTTTAATTTTTTGTAGAGATGGGATCTTGCTGTGTTGGTCAGACTGGTCTTAAACTCCTGGGCTCAAGCAGTTCTCCTACCTCAGACCCACAAAGTGCTGGGATTGCGGGTGTGAGCCACTGCACCCAGTCATTATTATTATTTTAACTATTAAACTGGGGTAGGCTGGGCATGGTGGCTCATGACAATAATCCCAGCACTTTGGGAGGCCCAGGTGGGTGGATGACCTGAGGTCAGGAGTTCAGGACTAGCCTAGCCAACTTGGTGAAATACTGTCTCTACTAAAAATACAAAAATTAGCCAGGTGTGGTGGTGGACACCTATAATCCCAGTGACTCAGGAGGCTGAGGCATGAGAATTGCTTGAATGTGGGAGGCGGAGGTTGCAGTGAGCTGAGATCACACCACCGCGCTCCAGCCTGGGAGACAGAGTGAGACTCTGTCTCAAATAAAAAAAACAAAAAAATAAAAAAATAAACCTGGGGTAACTTCACCCCAATTGCAGCAGCAGGAGTGGGGCAAGGCCAACAGAGCCCAGTGTCATGCAAGGGGAAAGTGGGCCACACCCCTGGCCCTGCGTCTGCCTGCACCCAGTTCCCTTTTGCTGTCCATGAGGGCTGCTGGCTGGCTGTCCTCACACTGAGTTCTGACCCTCTTGCTCTGCTTTGGAACCTCCTTTTTCTTCTCCGTGCCAGTGTTGGAACCACCTCTATCCCATGCACAGAGACCTATCTCCTGTGTCCCTGGCTTTGAGGGCCCCAGCTTGAGTAGAAACTAAAGTACCTTGTGCAGGGTCAGAATGTGTGTGAAGAAGAGGTCTAAGGCTACAAATGTGGTAAAGAGCATTTCACATATGACAGAAAATATCTACCATCTGCGTTCAAGAAAGGAGTGGTTAGACTGGGCATGGTGGCTCATGCCTGTAGTTCCAGTGCTTTGGGAGGCTGAGGCAAGAGGACCACTTGAGGCCAAAAGTGTGAGACTAGCCTGGGCAACATAGTGAGATCCAGTCTCTACAAAAAATAAAAATAGCCCAGGTGTTGGTGGCTCACACTTTGAGAGACCAAGGTGGGAGGATTGCTTGAGACTGGGAGTTTGAGACCATCCTCAGCAATAGACCAAGACCTCAGCTCTACAAATTTTTTTTTTTTTTAACTTAGCCAGGCATGGTATTGCACACCTGTGGTCCCAGCTATCAGGAGGATGAGGCAGGAGGATTGCTTGAGCCCAAGAGGTAGAGGCCGCAGTGAGCTATGATCGGGCCACTTCACTCCAGCCTGGGCAACAGAGCAAGACTCTGTCTCTCAAAAAAAGAAAAAAAAAAAGAAGGGAGTGGTTAATGAGGATCATGTGGGCTGAATCCTGATTCACTCCATCACCAAATACCTGCACAGCTGAGGGCTGTTTTAGGGTTCTTCAGAAGCTCCTTTTAAAACATCCATGTCTGCCTCATTCTAGCTGGCTCTCCAACCAGTCTGAATGGGTGAGGTTTAAGTGTCACACTGAACTGTCCATACCCTGATATGGCATCAGACTAATGGCCGGCACATGTAATTTGTACTTCATGACCTCTTTGCCAAATCCAAGGGCATGAAGGTCTACCTTTATGTTTTCTTCTAAGAATGTTATAGCTTTAGCTGTTACATTTAGGTCTGTGATCCATTTGAGTTTATTTGTGTATATGGTATGAGGTAGGGATGCAACTTCATTTAAAACATTTTTTTTTTTCTTAAGAGACAGGGTCTCATTCAGTCACCCAGGCTGGAGTGCAGTGGCACCATCATAGCTCTCTGCAGACTTGAACTCCTAGACTCAAGTGATCCTCCTGCCTCAGGCTCCTGAATAGTTGGGACCATAGGCACATGCCACCACTCCTGAAATTTTTAAGTTTTTTGTAGTGAGGTCTCACTATGTTACCCAGGCTGGTCTGGAACTCCTGGCCTCAAGTGATCCTCCTGCTCTGGCCTCCCAAAGTGTTGGGATTACAGGTGTGAGCCACTGCACCCACCCTTCCATGTCTGACTTGGAAGCCTCTTGAGTAGCTGGGACCACAGGCACACGCCACCACGCCTGAACCTGTGAGTCCTTCTTTTTTGTTCCCTTTAAGAATTGTTTTCGCTATTTGGGACCCGTTGGATGCCGTGTGAATTTCAGGAGCAGTTTGTCAATTTCTACAAAGAAGCCTGCTGGGATTCCAGTGGAGATTGTGTTGATTCTGCAGATCAGTTTGGGGCGCATGGCCGTCTTAACTCTGTTGTGTCTTGGGTGACCTTTTCTAGGTGGAGCTATCCTACCCAGATGGCAGCCCAGCTGAGGGGGTGACGGTCCAGATTAAGGCAGAGCTGACACCGAAGGATAACATCTACACCAGTGAAGCTGTGTCCCAGGGTGGACTGGTGGGGTTTGAAATCCCCTCCATCCCCACGTCAGCCCAGCACGTGTGGCTTGAGGTGGGTGAGTCCCATGGACCCTTGTTATTCAGTAGGTACGGACTTGGTGACTCCCCTAGGCTGGGTGCAGGCACCTGATCAGTGGGCCTGGAGCCCATCCTAGCCCTACAGCAGTACACGTTCCACTGGACAGTGGGATGGACAACACAGCCATCCTGGGATCGGGTAGGTCAAAGAGAGATAAGGGTGCCTGGACCAGTTGTAGCAAAGGAGTCTTGTCAGAGGGGATCTCTCCAAATGGACTCCTGACTATGGGGACGTCAACCAGGCTGCTTCTGGGAGGGTGGAACAGCCTGGGTGGAGGTTCAGAGGCAGACCGTGATTATATGGTCTCACAGGCGCTCAACCACATTGAGTCATTTTGGAAAGAGATTGGGTAGTGGTTTCCGCCACCTCACAGAGGTGCTCTGTGGAAGGCAGTATCGGGGGAAAGAGTGATCTTATTTTTTATTTTTTAAGAGACAGCATCTCACTCAGTTGCTCAGGCTGCAGTGCAGTGGCACCATCATAGCTCACTGCAGCCTCGAACTGCTGGGCTAAAGCAGTCCTCCTGAGTTAGCCTCCCAAGTACCTGAGATTACAGGTGCATGCCTGTAATTAGCACCACACCCAGCTAATTTTTAAAATTTTCTGTAGAGGCTGGGCACGGTGGCTCATGCCTGTAATCTTAACACTTTGAGAGGCTGAGCTGAGCGGATCACCTGAGGTCAGGAGTTTGAGACCAGCCTGGCCAACATGGGGAAATCCCGTCTCTACTAAAAATACAAAAATTAGCCAGATGTTGTGGCAGGCGCCTATAATCTCAGCCACTCGGGAGACTGAGGCAGGAGAATTGCTTGAACCTGAGAGGCAGAGGTTGCAGTGAGCCGAGATTGCACCGTCGCACCCCAGCCTGGGCAACAGAGTGAGACTCCATCTCAAAAACAAACAAACAAATCAATAAATAATAAATTTTTCTGTAGAGATGGGATCTTGCTATGTTGCCCAGACTGGTCTCAAACTCCTGGCTTCAAGCCATCCTTCCACTTCAGCCTCCCAAAGCATAGGGATTACAGGCCATGAGCCGCCATGTCTGGCCTGATCTGATTTTTGATACGCAGTGATCACTCCAGAGTCTTCAGTGAGGGGTGGCTCAGGGAGGGCCCAGGCAGGCAGACAGGAGGTGAGGACAGAGAGGTCCCTAAACTGGAGCTCTTGAAGAAGTAGATCGGCAGGCTTTGATGTCCCATCATCAGGGGAGGGAAGAACAGGAGGGATTGGAGAGGATGTCCCAGCGCTTGGCTTTGGGAACTGGCAGTGGACCTGGCGGCCCTGCAGAGAGTAAATACGTAGATGGGAACTGAGGACACTGTGGTCACTTTGTCCTCTGTGGGCATCATGTCCCTAAAGGTTTTAACTACCGAAGCCACTGCCTTTGCCACTCGACATTCACAGCCAGATGTGTTCACGCTTTCTTGTGTTGGATCTGCTGCTCGACACACAGCAGCTGTTTGGTCACCTGGGCCACTGTTCTGTTTTTTTTTTTTTTTTTTAAATGCAGAGTCTTGCTCTACCACCTAGGCTGGAGTGCAGGAGTGCAATCTTGACTTATGCAACCTCCGCCTCCCAGGTTCAAGTGATTCTCCTGCCTCAGCCTCCCAAGTAGCTAGGATTACAGGTGCCCCCCCCTGCCACCACGCCTGGCTAATTTTTGTATTTCTAGTAGAGATAGGGTTTCACCATGCTGGTCAGGCTGGTCTTGAACTACTGACCTCAGGCAATCCACCTGTCTCGGCCTCCCAAAGTGCTGGAATTACAGCTGTGAGCCACTGTGCTGGGCCCACTGTCCTGTTTTTTTTTTTTTTTATTGTTTGTTTGTTTGTTTGTTTTGAGACGGAATCTCGCTCAGTCGCCCAGGCTGGAGTGCAGTGGCGCGATCTCGGCTCACTGCAAGCTCCGCCTCCCGGGTTCACGCCATTCTCCTGCCTCAACCTCCCAAGTAGCTGGGACTACAGGCGCCCGCCACCACGCCCGACTAATTTTTTTGTATTTTTAGTAGAGATGATTTTCACCATGTTAGCCAGGATGGTCTTGATCTCCTGACCTCGTGATCCGCCCGTCTCGGCCTCCCAAAGTGCTGGGATTACAGGCTTGAGCCACCGCGCCCGGCCCTCCCACCACCTTTTAATTACAGCTTTACCATAGCAAAATGACACAAATTAGAACCAACCAAAGAGAAAGATGCATAGAGCGAGGTCTGGGCGATTCCCAGATTGGAAGCTTTGTGTGTGCTCTGTACAGAACCAGGATATATCATCCCCACAAGTTGAGCATTGCTAAGCAGGAAAGTTCACCTGAGCTTTGGCATCCAAAGTTTTTTGTAGGGAACTCATTTCATCTGCATGATTGATTAAATCACTGGCCATGGGACTGATCTCAGTGTCCTGCCCTCTCCCTTCCCTGGAGGTGGGGCTGATATCCTGTGACTCAAAGCCCAGCGGTCTAATCACACAACTGGCCTTTCTGGTGTGGCCCATTTATACCCTATTTAGAGTCCCAGGAGCCAGAGACAGAGGCAGGCCAACTTTTTTTTCTTTGAGATGGAGTTTTGCTCTTGTTGCCCAGGCTGGAATGCAGTGGCATGATCCTGGCTCACTGCAACCTCTGCCTCCCATGTTCAAATGATTCCCCTCCCTCAGCCTCCCAAGTAGCTGGGACTACAGGTGCATGCCACCATGCCCAGCTAATTTTTTGTATTTTAGTAGAGACAGGGTTTCTCCATGTTGGCCAGGATGGTCTTGATCTCCTGACCTCATGATCTGCCCACCTTGGCCTCCCAAAGTGCTGGGATTATAGGTGTGAGCCACCGCGCCCAGCCCAACTTCTTTTTAAAATGATTTCAGAGACGTGGTCTAGCTCTGTTGTCCAGGCTGGAGTGCAATGGTGTGATCATAGCTAATTGCAGCTTTGAACTCCTGGATTCAAGTGATCCTCCTGCCTCAACCTCCCCTAGTAGATGAGTCTCCAGGGATGCGCCACCACGCCCCAGTAATTTTCAAAAATTTTTTTGTGGAGACCGGATCTTGCTGTGTTGCCCAGGCTGGTCTTGAACTCCTGGGCCCAAGTGATTCTCCCACCTCTGCCTCCCAAAATGCTGAGATTACAGCTATGAACCCACTGTGCCTGGCCCCCAACACCCTTCGACCAATTTTTGACACTTTCTTCTTCTTCTTCTTCTTCTTCTTTTTTTTTTTTTTTTTTGAGACGGAGTCTCGCTCTGTCGCCCAGGCTGGAGTGCAGTGACCGGATCTCAGCTCACTGCAAGCTCCGCCTCCCGGGTTCACGCCATTCTCTGGCCTCAGCCTCCCGAGTAGCTGGGACTACAGGCGCCCGCCACCTCGCCCGGCTAGTTTTTTGTATTTCTTAATAGAGACGGGGTTTCACCGTGTTAGCCAGGATGGTCTCGATCTCCTGACCTCGTGATCCGCCCGTCTCGGCCTCCCAAAGTGCTGGGATTACAGGCTTGAGCCACCGCGCCCGGCCTTCTTCTTTTTTTTTTTTGAGACAGAGTCTTGCTCTGTTGCCCAGGCTGGAGTGCAATGGTATGATCTCGGCTCACGGCAGCCTCTGCCTCCTGGGTTCAAGCAATTCTTATGCCTCAGCCTCCCGAGGAGCTGGGATTACAGGTGTGCCCCACCACTCCTGGCTAATTTTTGTATTTTTTTTTAGTAGAGACAGGATTTCACCATGTTGACCAGGCTGGTCTTGAACTCCTGGCTTTAGATGATCCACCTGCTGCAGCCTCCCGAAGTGCTGTGATTAGAGGCGTGAGTCACAGAGCCCAGCTGGACGCTTGCTTCTTGGAGCTAGGAAGACCGGGCTGGACAACTGGATACTATTCCCTGAGGATTGGGGAGGGGGTTCTCCAAAGGGATACTGGAGCATGAGAGGGTGTTGCTTCTGAGCAGAGCAGGCAGAAGCATCCCCAAGACCCCCTTTCTGCTCTTGGGACTCAGGTGTTGACCCAAGTGTCTTCTGTTCTTCAGACCAAGGTGACAGCACTGAACGGAAAGCCCGTGGGGGCTCAGTACCTGCCCAGCTACCTCTCCCTCGGAAGCTGGTACTCCCCCAGCCAGTGCTACCTGCAGCTACAGCCACCCTCCCACCCACTGCAGGTAAGATTTTCAGGTGCTGCCCTTCCTGGGCCATGCGGGATCCAAAAAGCAGCATGAGCCGGGTGCCGTGGCTCAACCTGTAATCCCAGCACTTTGGGAGGCCGAGGCGGGCGGATCACTGGAGGTCAGGATTTTGAGACCAGCCTGGCCAACATGGTGAAACCCCATCTCTACTAAAAATACAAAAATTAGCCGGGTGTGGTGGTGCGTGCCTGTAATCCCAGCTACTCGGGAGGCTGAGGCAGGAGAACTGCTTAAACCTGGGAGGTGGAGGTTGCAATGAACTGAGATCACACCACTGCACTTCAGTCTGGGTGACAAAGCAATATTCCTTCTCAAATAAAAAGCAGCATGAGTGAGCCTCTAAGGCAGCAGTAGTCAGCCTTTTGGGCACCAAAGATTAGTTTTGTGGAAGACAATTTTTCCACGGACCGGGGCACAGGTGCAGGGGATAGTTTCAGGCTGATTCAAGGACATTATGTTTATTTTGCACTTTATTTCTATTATTATGACATTACAATATATAAGGAAACAATGATACAACTCACCATCAAGTAGAAGCAGTTGGAGCCCTGAGCTTGTTTTCCTGCAACTGGACAGTCCCATCTGGGGGTGATGGGAGACAGTGACAGATCATCAGGCTTTAGATTCTCATTAGGGGCATGCAACCTAAATCCCACGCAAGCGCAGTTCACAATAGGGTTCACGCTCGTGGGAGAATCTAATGCTGCCGCTGCTGATCTGACAGGAGGCGGAGCTCACATGGTAATGTGAGTGATGGCGAGCGGCTGTACATACAGATGAGATTTTTGACTGCTGGCCTGCCACTCATCACCTGCTGTGTTACCCGATTCCTAACAGGCCATGAATCAGTACTGGTCCATGGCCCTAGGAGTTGGGGACCCCTGCTCTAAGGGACCTAACACTGCAGGTGACACAGGGATCCCATATCTCCCCAGCAAGGGGAGAATTCTGTGGAATGCATGCATGCATTACTATTTATTTCTTTTCTTTTTTTTTTTTTTGAGACAGAGTCTCACTCTGTCACCCAGGCTGGAGTGCTGTGGCGTGATCTCAGCTCACTGCAACCTCTGTCTCCAGGGTTCAAGTGATTCTCCCACCTCAGCCTCTGGAGTAGCTGGGATTGCAGGTGCCCACCACCACGCCTGGCTAATCTTTGTATTCCAGTAGAGATGAAGTTTCACCATGTTGGCCAGGTTGGTCTTGAACTTCTGACCTCACATGATCTGCCCACCTTGGCCTCCCAAGGTGTTGGGATTACAGATGTGAGCCACCACGCCCAGCCCATTGCTATTTCTTTCCTTTTTTTTTTTTTTTTTTTTTTTTGAGATGGAGTCTCGCTCTGTCACCCAGCCTGGAGTGCAGTGGCCAGATCTCAGCTCACTGCAAGCTCCGCCTTCCAGGTTTACGCCATTCTCCTGCCTCAGCCTCCCAAGTAGCTGGGATTACAGGCACCAGCCACCATGCCCAGCTAATTTTTGTATTTTTAGTAGAGACGGGGTTTCACTGTGTTAGCCAGGATGGTCTCGATCTCCTGACCTCGTGATCCACCCACCTCGGCCTCCCAAAGTGCTGGGATTACAGGCGTGAGCCACTGCGCCCGGCCAATAGACTTAAGTTTTTAAGAGCAGTTGTAAGTTTATAAAAACCTTGAACAAAAAGTAGAGTTCCCAACCGGGTGTGGAGGCTCACACCTGTAATCTCGGCACTTTGGGGGGCTGAGGTGGGAGAATAGCTTGAGCCCAGAAGTTTGAGACCAGCCTGGGCAACATGGTGAAATCCCATCTGTATCAAAACAAAAGCAAATCAAAAAAACCCCAGCTGGATGTGGTGGTGCATGCCTGTAGTCCCAGCTACTCAAGAGGCTGAGGCAGGAGGATTGCTTGAGCCTGGAAGATTGGGACTGCAGTGAGCCATGATCATGCCACTGTACTCCAGCCTGGGTGACAGAGCAAGACCCTGTCTCAAAACTAAACTTAACTAAACTTTACCTGTAGCTTACTATTGACCAGAAGCCTTAGTGATGACATAAAGACTCATCGAACACAGATTTTGTACTTTCTATGTATGATATACTGTATTCTTACAATAATGTAAGCTAGAGGAATGAAAATGTTATTAAGAAAATCATAAGGTACACTGGCAGGCGCAGGTAAAAAAAAACAGTAGTAAAGAAGAGAAAATATCTTGACTGTTCATGAAGTGGGAATGGATCATTGTAAAGGTCTTCTTCCTTGTCGTCTTCATGTTGAATAGGCTGAGGAGGAGGAGGAAGAGGAGGGGTGGGTCCTGCTGTCTCAGGCAGAGGTGGAAGAAAATCTACATATTAGTGACACGGGCAGTACAAACCTGTATTTTTCAAGGGTCAACTGTGTATATGTGCATATATATGTATATGCTGTGTACATGCGTGTTCATAGACATCTAGATACATACATACATATATATATATATATATATTTTTTTTTTTTTTTTTGACAGAGTCTCACTCTGTCGCCCAGCCTGGAGTGCAGTGGCACAATCTCAGCTCACTGCAACCTCTATCTCCCAGGTTCAAGCACTTCTCCTGCCTCAGCCTCTCGAGTACCTGGGATTACAGGCACCTGCCACTATGCCCGGCTAATTATTTTTGTATTTTTAGTAGAGACAGGGTTTCACCATATTGACCAGGCTGGTCTCAAACTCCTGACCTCAGGTGATCCACCTTCTTCGACCTCCCAAAGTGTTGGGATTACAGGTGTGAGCCACCGCGCCCGGCCATACACATCTATATTTAAAGTCCATCACCCCTCTGTTAACTCCGTGGGCTGGTGGCAGGCTCACTGGCTGGGCCGTTGGCATCCTGGCCGCAATCCCAGCAGAGCCTCTGGCTCAAGCTACAGCCCCAGCCTTGGCAGAAATGTCACCCCTAATGGAAACCAGTTGCCATTACAGCACCCAGGGCCCTACTAGCCCATAAACCTCTCACTCCTTTTCTGATCACATCGAGGCCCCTGGGGTTCAGCTTGGAGGAATCGTGGCGCCGAGACTGCCTGTTTCCTGGGATTAACAGCCCTTTGCAGAGGTTGTAAGAATGAGAAGTCAGACAGGATCATGCCCAGCTTGGCTGAACACACTGTTCTTGTTGTAATGCCATTAAACCAGTGGTGCAGGGCGGGGACACTGGCACTGGCCTCCTCCTCAGGGGGCAGGAAGGAACCTTGTGTTCTCAGCTGGCCAGACTGTTGTTCTGATTAGGGGAGACCTGGCTCTGTCACTTAGATTTTGCTCCCCGGGTGACATCTCAATCCAGTTTGAGGTGGCTCAGCAAACGCCAGCTCCTCCTTCCCACCAAACTGCTGTGAGTGGCCCAGGCATAACCTCAGGGCATAGAGGGAAGATGGGTTCATGCTGGGGCTAGGATGGGCATGGTGTGGGGACCTCTTTCTCTTCTAGCACCAGGGCCCAGGCAGCGGGGAGCTGGGGTCTCAACTCTCCACGTCTCAGCACCTACCCTTCTGAACCTGTTTTGCTTGTTAAACAGGGGCTGTCACTCCAATCTTTTAAGATTGTTTTGATGCCACAAATTTAGTAAAGAAGAGGAGAAAGGTTTGTGCTCTCCTTTTCCACCCCAAGATCTCAAGCAGAAGGGGACTTTTGTGTGGGTGTCTTTTTTATAAGGGGGACATTTATAAATTTAGAGTGAAATTGAAAACGTTAATGTAATAAACAACCATAAGACTTTCACCTAGATTTATAAATTAATGTTTTGCCTATATCCTTTCATTAATCCCTCCATCCACCCTCCATCCCTCTCTCCATCCCTCCATCTATCCCTCTCTTCATCCCTCCATCCATCCGTCCTCTCTCCCTCCATTAATTCACCCTTCCTCCCTTTTTCTTTCCTCCCTCCCTCCCTCTACCCATCCATCCACCTACTACCCTTTATCCAGTCATCTTCTCTCCATCCATCCACCCTTCATCCATCCATCCACCCTCCCTCTGCACCTCCCTTCATCCCTCCATCATCCATCCGTCCATTTACTCTCCCTCCCTCCTTTCTTCCTTCCTTCTTTCCTTTCTCCACCCAGCTATCCACCCACTACCCCTATCCATTTATCTACCATCCATCTGCCCTTCATCCATTCGTCCACCCTTCATTCATCCATCCATACATGCACCCGTCATCCTTCCATTCATCCACTCTTCCTCCATCCATTCTCCCTCTGTCCCTCCCTTCATCCATCCGTCCATCTACCAATTCACCCATCCACCCATTTCTCTACACATTTTTTGGCTGCAGCATTTGAAAGCAAGTTACAGATATGATAGTGCTTCACTCTTAAATACTTGACCATAATGTATACTTAAAAAAAGGCATTATATTACCTGACCTCAGGGCCATTTTCTTAGGTCATACCTAAGAAAATTACGTTCACTGAATTATATTGTCTAATTCATAGGCAATATTCAGATTTTCAAGGGGTACCCTAAAATGTAATTTACATTTAGTGTTTGCCTGCATGTGTGACTGCATGATTGTATCACACATGTGTGACTATGCATAGGTGTGCATGTGCATTTTTGTGTGTGTGCATGCTCACTTGTGTGTATGCACTTGGTTTTTAGGGGTTTCACTATGCTACCCAGGCTGGTCTTGAACTCCTGGCCTCAAGTGATCCTCTTTGCCTCAGCCTCCCAAAGTGTTGAGATGACAGATGTAGCTACCGCACCCGGCCCCACTACTGTTAATAATTGGATTGTTTATGTTTGTTGAGTTGTGAAAGTTCTTTCTAAATTCTGGATACTAGCCCTCATCAGATGTGTAATTTGCAGACATTTTCTCCTGTACTATGGGTTATCTTTTCACTTTCCTGACAGAGTCCATTAGTGCAACAAAAAATTTTAATTTTGGTGAAATCACATTTCTCTTTTTCTTTTGCTCCTTGTACTTCTGGTGCCACATCTCAAAGAAACCATTGCCAAATCCAAGGTCATGATTTATTTCTGTGTTTTCTTTTAAGAGTTTTATAGTTTCAGCTCTTACATTTAGGTCTTTCATCTGTTTTGAGTTAATTTTTTTATATGGTGTGAGGTAGGGATCCAAATTAATTCATTCTGTCTCTCTCTTTTTTTTTTTTTTTTGAGATAGGACCTTGCTCTGTCATCCAGGCTGGAGTGCAGTGGTGTGATCATAGCTCACTGCAGCTCAACATCCTAGGCTCAAGTGATCCTCCCACCTCAGCTTCCTAAAGTGTTGAGATTGCAGGTGTGAGCCACCACACACAGACTAACTTCACTCTTTTGCATGCATCTATTCAGTTGTCTCAGCACTGTTTGTTAAAAAGACTATTCTTTCCCCATTGAATGGTCTTGGCACCCTTATTTCAAATCAGTTGCCCTTAGCTGTCTGGATTCATTTCAGGGCTCTCACTTCTATCCCATTGGTTTCTATGTCTCTCCCTATGCTGGTACTACACTCTCTTGATTACTGTAACTTTGTAGTAAGTTTTGAAATTAGGAAGTGTGAGTCCTCCAGCATTATTATTATTTTTCAAGATTCCTGAGTCCTTTGTGTTTTCATATAAATTTTAGGATCAGTTTCATTTCTGCAAAAAAGGCCATTGAGATTTTGATAGGTTTCCCCTAATGCTAACATCTTACAAGACTATGATCCATTTGTCATAGCTAAGAATCAACACTGGACATCAGTGTTAACCAGACTCCAGACTTGATTTGGATTTCCCCAAGTTTTCCCACTCATGGCCTTGTCTGATCCGGGATCACCTTTAGGGTCCCACATCACATGTAGTCATCACATCTCCCTGGTCTCCTCCAATCTGAAAATTTTAGTCTTTCCTTGTCTTTCATGACCTCGACACTCTTCTTTTTCCTTTCTTTGTTTATTTTTATTTTTTTGTTTATTTATTTTTGAGACAGGGTCTTGCTTGGTCACCCAGTATATTAGTCCATTTTCATGCTGCTGATAAAGACATACCCAAGACTTGGTAATTTATAAAGAAAAAGAGGTTTATTGTTATTTATTTATTTATTTATTTATTTTGAGATGGAGTCTTGCTCTGTCACCCAGGCTGGAGTGCAATGGCACAATCTCAGCTCACTGGAACCTCTGCCTCCTAGGTTCAAGCAATTCTCCTGCCTCAGCCTCCTGAGTAGCTGGGATTACAGGCACCTGCCATCGTGCCTGGCTAATTTTTGTAGTTTTGTAGAGGTAGGCTTTCACCATGTTGGGCAGGCTGGTGTTGAACTCCTGACCTTAGGTGATCCGCTTGCCTTGGCCTCCCCAAATGCTAGGATTACAGACATGAGCCACCATGCCCAGCCAGAAAAAGAGGTTTAATGGACTCACAGTTCCATGTGGCTGGGGAGGCCTTACAATCATGGCAGAAGGTGAAAGGTACATCTTACATGGTGTCAGACAAGAGAGAATGGGCACCAAGTGAAAAGGGAAACCTCTTATAAAATTAACAGATCTCATGAGACTTATTCACTACCATGAGAACAGTATGGAGGAAACTGTCCCCATGATTCAGTTCTCTCCCACTGGGTCCCTCCCACAACACATGGAAATTATGGGAGCTACAACTCAAGATGAGATTTGGATGGAGACACAGCCAAACCATAGCACCCCAGACTGGAAGGTGGTGGCACAGTCATGACTTACTGCAGCCTTGGCCTCCTGTGCTCAAGTGATCCTCTTGCCTCAGCCCCCTGAGATAGCTGGGACTATAGGCTTGTGCCACCACACCGAGCAATTTTAAAATATTTTTTGTAGAGATGGAGTTTCGCCATGTTGTTCAGGCTGGTCTTGAACTCCTGAACTCAAGCAATCTGCCTACCTCAGCCTCCCAAAGTGTTAGGATTACGGGCATGAGCCACCACACTCAGCTGACATTCTTCTTTTTGCTGCTCAAATTTTCCAAATTTGGCTTTGGGAGTCCCTTAGGGCCAGCTTCTTAAACAGACAGATTCTTCCTTTAGGGGGAGGTAGAATGACATTTATTTTTCTTACTATTTATTTATTTGTTTACTTAAAAAATACTGGTTGATTGATTGATTGGTTGAGACAGGATCTCACTCTGTTGCCCAGGCTAGAGTGCAGTGGCATGATCATGGCTCACTGCTCCTTGACCTCCCTGGCTCAAGTGATCCTTCCGTCTTAGCTTCCTGAGTAGCTGAGACTACAGGCACCCACCACCACATCCAGCTAGTTTTTGTATTTTTGTAGAAATGGGGTTTCACCATGTTGCCGTGGCGTGTCTTGAACTCCTAGACTCAAGCGATCCTCTCGCCTCAGCCATTCAATGTGCTGAGATTACCAGGTGTGAGCCACTGTACCTGGCCAAAGTTTTTTGATTTTTTATAGACGGAGTCTCACTTTGTTGCCCAGGCTGATCTCAAGCTCTTGGGCTTAAGTGATCCGCCTACTTCTGCCTACCAAAGTACTGGGATTACAGGTGTGAGCCTTGGCACCTGGCCAGAATGACACTTATTAGCCACCTACAGTGTGCACTGTACAATGTTGAGTATGACACACACATCATCTCATTGGAGCCTCAGGACCCTCTGTCCGGGAGATAACAGCCTTATTTTACAGATGGGAAAACAGGCTCAGAGAGGTGAAAGGATTTGCTCAAGCTTCCACAGCAAGGATGTCACTCTTCCCCTACTCCAGATATCCCTCTTCTGGGCTTTTAGGGTGATCCCAACATTTGGAGACAGTCACAGATTGCAAAACATGGAACAGAGGAGGGGATTCCTAGGGCTAAGTGTTGGACATGGCCACACCAACCCCCTAGGGAGATCTTAAGACCTGGGAGGCCTTAGCTTGCCTGATATCAGAATAATGGCAGCTTCAGGGTTCAGTGTGGGGCCTTAGCATCAGCTCCCCTGAGTATGAATCCTGCCCTACACTCACTGACATTGGACAAAGAACCAAGGCCTCAGTTTCCAGTTTTCCCCTCTGGGAACTTGGGGACTATGATAGGACCCAACTCATTGAGTTCATATCCTAAGAGAAGGCCCAGCCCATTGGCGGCATTAGCACATTCAAAATTAGGAAACAGTATTTTATTTTTATTTTTTTGGAGACAGGGTCTCACTCTGTTACCCAGGCTGGAGTGCAGTGGTGCGATCATGACTCACTGCAGCCTTGAATTCCTAGGCTCAAGCGACCCTCCCACCTCAGCCCCCTGAGTAACTGGGACTACAGGCGTGTGCCACCACGCCCGGCCAGTTTTTTTTTTTTTGTACTTTTTGTAGAGATGGGGGTCTCACTGTGTTGCCCAGGCTGCTCTCTAACTTCTGAACTTGAGCGATCTGTCTGCCTCAGCCCCTCAAAGTGCTGGGATTACAGGCATGAGCCACTGTGCCTGGCCGTAAACAGTTCTTAAGACAACTTTTTCTTCTGATGCCAATTGCAGAGTTTGGGGGTCCTCACACTACTGCAGTTTCTTTAATTCTCTAGAAGAATTAACAGGACTCACTAAAAGCTGTTATACTTACGGTTACAATTTATTGCACTAAACAAGACACATGAAAATCAGCGAAGACAAGAGGCTGATGATGCAGAGTCCGGAAGAATTCTGATCATGAACTTACTTATTCTCTCTGCGTAGAGGCACAGACAGTGTTATTTTCCCACCAGAGATGTGGGACAGCATGCATGGTGTACTGCCAACTAGGGAAGCTCCCTGGAACCTTGGTGTCCAGAGTTCTGTTTCTTTCTTCTTCTTCTTTCAAATAGAGATGGGATCTTGCCATGTTGCCCAGTCTGGTCTCAAACTCCTGGCCTCAAGTGATCCTCCTGCATTGGCCTCCCATAGCACTGGGATTACTGGCATGAGCTGCCACACCCAGCCTGGTGTCCAGAGTTTTCACTGGGGCTCAGTCACATAGACATAGATGACCACCTGCCTCCGTGACTAATCTCATTCCCCAGCTTCTCCACAGGTTGATCTGATGCTGCATGGCCCAAGGCCTCCTCCAGAAATCATATTTATTACTACCTGATGTGACCCAAGACCCCAAGTAGACAAAGACGCTCTTATCAGGCAGGACATTCGAAGAGCTTAAATCACCTCCCAGGAGCTATGGGCAAAGGCCAGCCTTCTCTTTGGGCCAGGTTCAATTCTTTACTGCATGACACCTTACTGAGGGCTTTCACACCATCGTCACGTTTCATCTATACCACAATCCTGCAAGGAGGTGAGCCTCAGGCCATATACAGAACTAGGGGCCACTGGCTGGGTGCGGTGGCTCACGCCTGTTAATCCCAGCACTTTGGGAGGCCGAGGTGGGTGGATCACAAGGTCAGGGTTTGAGACCAGCCTGGCCAACATGGTGAAACCCTGTTTCTACTAAAAATACAAAAATATGGGCATGGTGGCGGGTGCCTGTCATCTCGGCTACCCAGGAAGGAGGCTGAGGCAGGAGAATCACTTGAACCCAGGAGGGAGAAGTTGCAGTGAGCCGAGATCTCACCATTGCATGCCAGCCTGGGTAACAAGAGTGAAACACTATCTTAAAAAAGAAAACAAAACAAAACAAAACTAGGGGCCAGGACTGGATGCTGGGCACTCTGCTCCCTCAGCCATCCCAGCCTCCCTCTGGCCCCAGAGTGGCCGTCTCCCTGTGGTGGGCTGCAACGTTGGTGCCAGGCAGGGTCCCCCATGCTGCGTGTCTTCCATAGGTTGGGGAAGAAGCCGATTTTTCTGTGAAGTCCACATGTCCCTGCAACTTTACCCTGTACTACGAGGTGGCTGCACGGGGCAATATTGTGCTATCGGGCCAGCAGCCTGCCCACGTCACCCAGCAGCGAAGCAAGCGGGCAGCCCCTGCCCTGGAGAAACCGATTCGTTTAACACACCTTTCTGAGACAGGTGAGCTGGGCAGCAGGGAGAAGGTTCCTGTTCTTCCTTCTGAACCATTGAGACTGAGATGAGCGCTCTTGTGAGGAGGGACAAGGCAAGACCCAGCAGAGAGGGGAGCCTGCCTTGGGGCAGAGGGGACACATCCTTAACAATACCAGACTGGTCCAGGAGGACAGTGATCAGCCGCTGGAAGTGGAGAGGTTCAGGCCCCAGGCTCTTCTCACTCTGTGTCTGCAGGGGACAGGGACAAGCCAGCCACAGACTGGGCTCTTGCACTGGCCCACACTGTGCTGTTGCCTCTTTGCCCAGGTGGTTCTGCCTATGAGTCCTCTTCCTTTTCTCTCCTTTTGATACCATGTGCTCCTTATAAGGCCCTCCTCCCCTCCTCCCAGGAGACTTCCTTAGTCTCCTCCTCTTCAAAGCCCTTCTTGCCAATACAGGGTCCCCAACTTGAGCACTATAGACATATAGAAGGGGGTGGATCACTCTAGAGTGAGTGGCACTCTGTGCACTGTAGGGTGCTGAGCAGCATCCCTGGTCTCTCCCCTCCAGATGCCAGTAGTACCAACTCTCCACAGTATGATGACCTAAAAAGTCTTCAGATATTGCCACTATCCCCAGGGGGCAGAGTCACTCCCAAGTGAGAATCACTGAGATAGGTAGGTAGATAGATAGAATGATGGGTGAATAGATAGATAAACAGGCAGGGTCTCTCAGGCTAAGGCAAGGTTTCCCAACCTTGGCACTATCAGCATTTGGGCAAGATCATTCTCTGTGGTGGAGGCACTGTAGAATGTTGAGCAGCATCCCTGGCCTCCACTCCCTAGATGCCAATAGCCCTATAGATGATGGAGGGATGGATTGATGGATGGATGGGCAGATAGGAAGATGGATGAATGGATGGTTGGATGGATGGACTGATAGAATAGTGGATGGATGGAAGAATGGATGGATGGATGGATGGATGGATGATGAATGGACAGATGAATGGATGGACAAAAGGATGGATGAATGGACAGATGGATGGATGGACTGAAAGATGGATGGATGGATAATGGGTGGGTGGATGATTGGATGAATAGATGGATGGATGGATGGATAGTGGGTGGGTGGATGGGTGGATGATGGATGAATGGATGGTTGGATCGAGATGGATGGATAGTGGGTGGATGGATGGGGGATGATGGATGGAAGAATAGATGGATGGATAGTGGGTGGATGAGTGGATGATGGATGGATGAACAGATGGATAGATGATTGGATGGTGGATGGATGGGTGGATGATGGATGAATACACAGATGGATGGATAGTGAATGGGTGGGTGGATGATGGATGATGAATAGAGGGATGGGTGGATGGATGGATGGTGGTGGTGGTGGGTGGATGGAAGGATGGTGGTGGGTGGTTGGGTGGGTGGATGATGGATGGTTGGTGAATAGAGGGAAGGGTGGATGGTGGGTGGGTGGATGGATGGGTAGATGGTGGATGGATGAAGATATGAATGGATGGATGATTAGATAGAAAGAGAAGATCCCTCTTTCTTAGGCAGGCTTTCTCACCCTCTGCACTGTCAACATTTGGGACCATCCCATGCACTGTAGGATGGTGAGCAGCATCTTTGGCTTCTACTCACCAGAAGCCAGTAGCATCCCTTCCAGCAATGATGACCAAAAAACGTCTGCAGACATTGCCAGCATCCCCTGGGTAGCAGAATTGCCTTGGTTGACAACTGCTGGCCAGAGTTGTGCTTTTGGCATGGTGTACCTGCATCCTGTTGGTCTTCTCTTCTCTTCTGGGTGAAATAACAGGGGCTTTATGTCTTCCTGGAACCCTTGTCCAGGGCCGGCCCTGGGCTTGGAACTCCCCACAATCTGTCCCCATTTAACTCAACTGCAGCCTGGGCTGGTAGTGGTTCCACTGTGTCCATCTGCAGATGAATGGGCTGTGACTTGGGGGTTTCAGGGGCTTTTCCATTGCCTAGTAAGGGCCAGAGCCAGGATTTGAACCCCAAGGCTGATTGGGTACCCACCTCTTCCTATTTGCCATGAGTTTCCTTCTGTCCCCAGTTCCCCCAACCATCCCTGTCCACTGGCTGCTCTGAGCTCTGCACAGAACCAGCTGACAGATGGCCCATTCTGGAACTGGGTGCCTTTCTACTCTCATTCTCTTACAGTAGAGTACTTGGGAGTGCCTGGACAGGCTTCTAAGATCCTCTATCCTTTAAGGATCACTTACCCACAAGGAAGGAAGTATGAACTCAGTTCAAGTCAGCAAATAATGGCTGCCCAGGTCTGTTGGCCTCAAGCCCCAGCAAGATGGAGCCAATCAGAGGGAGGGATCGGGGGTCAGGGGCATACTGGGGAGCTGGAGTGGTGCTGCCTGGACAGGCCAAGGTGGTTTTGCTGTCCACGGAGGAAGCAGAGGGCTGGTCAGGGAGAAGGGACCGTGTTCCCCGGCAGAGAGGATGATTCTAGGCAAATTCCAGCCTGCTCTGTAGGAGCCCATGGTGACCCTAGAGCTGAGTCAATGGGAAGAGTCAGCATTGACTGAGGATGTAGCCTGGGAAGGGCATTTCAAAACCGAAGATGCAGACTGTCTTAATGTGTAGACAGGAGTATAGTGCAGGGCAAATTGGGGCAGAGCCTGAATGGCTGAGGTTGCATGTCAGATGCGGAGAGTTCACCACTTCTCTCTACTTTTGCTCACCTCAGAGCCCCCACCAGCCCCAGCAGCTGAGGTCAATGTGTGTGTGACCTCTCTTCGTCTGGCCGTGACCCCCAGCATGGTCCCCCTCGGTCGCCTGCTGGTCTTCTATGTCAGGGAGAATGGAGAAGGGGTCGCCGACAGCCTTCAATTTGCAGTTGAGACCTTCTTCGAAAACCAGGTAGAGCATTGCACACTGAACCCGGGACACAGCCAAGGGCCCTCGGGGCTTCTCCAAGGTGCTGGCCAGGGGGTCTGTACACACCTGAGACTCATGTTGTGTCACAGTGTGACATAAGGAATTGTGGGAACATGAGTTGCATCTTTACTGAAGCATCTCCAAAAGTCACCCAAAAGGAGATTGTGTTCACAACACATAAGGAAAGCCATCAATTGTTTTCTGCCTTTGTTGAATTCAGGATTTAAGGTGAAGCACTTGTTTCCATCAGCACCCTCAGCCTCCTGTCCCCCTCCCTGCAACAACTTTTATCATTACCATTATTTTTTGAGACGGAGTCTAGCTCTGTCACCCAGGCTGGAGTGCAGTGGTATGATACCGGCTCACTGCAGCCTCTGCCTCCTGGGTTCAAGCAATTCTCCTGCTTCAGCCTCCTGAGTAGCTGAGATTACAGGAGTGCACCACCACATCTGGCTAATTTTTGTATTTTTAGTAGAGACGAGGTTTCACCACTTTGGCCAGGCCAGTCTTGAACTACTGGCCTCAAGTGATCCTCCCGCCTCAGCCTCCCAAAGTGCTGGGATTACAGGTGTGAGCCACTGTGCCTGGCTCCTCCCTGCAACTTCTAAACAAACTGCCACATGCTCTCCGCCAGCACCTGCCTTCCCATCTCTCCCTGTCCCTCCGTGTTCCCTTTTTTGTGTCCGCTGCACAATGACCAGCTGCCCATCACAGTATGGGACCAGTTCCAACCAGGTGGCAAGGCCATGTTCCCAGCTGAGCTGGCAAAGACCCACTCTCCTCGGTAGACAGGGGGTGCATGGGCGGGGCAGAAGAGATGCCTCTGGACTGGACCAAACCTGGGTTGAACCAAGTTTTTTTTGTTGTTGTTTGAGACGGAGTTTCACTCTTATTGCCCTGACTGGCGTGCAACAATGCTGTCTCAGCTCACTGAAACCTCTGCCTCCCGGCTTCAAGAGATTCTCCTGCCTCAGCCTACCAAGTATCTGGGATTGCAGGCACCTGCCACCATGCCCAGCTAAATTTTGTATTTTTAGTAGAGACGGGATTTCACCATGTTGGCCAGGCTGGTCTCGAACACCTGACCTCAGGTGATCCACCCGCCTCGGCCTCCCAAAGTGTTGGGATTACAGGCGTAAGCCACCACTCCCAGCCAACTGAACCAAATTTCTTATCCCTTGCCGCATTTGCGCCCAGGTTTCAGTGACGTATTCAGCAAATGAGACCCAACCTGGGGAGGTTGTCGACCTGCGGATCAGGGCTGCAAGGGGCAGCTGTGTGTGTGTCGCCGCAATTGATAAGAGTGTCTACCTGCTCAGGTCTGGGTTCCGGCTGACTCCTGCCCAGGTGAGCAGAGCCCTCGGGTTTGGGTTCTGGTACCTCCATGGGGCCTTACCTTCTCTTGCTCTCCCCTTCCCATCTCCCATTTTAATAATTGAAGAGCTGCATTTGAATCCAGATTTGCTTTCTCCGTCAGGTTCATTTCTCAGGGAACCTGATGGGTGTTTGATACATCCTTGTTGCTGCTTTAGCACAGTTGCAAGATCAGGGAGTCAAGGTCATCAGATTTTTGCAACATGACATTGGACCAGGTCTCGTCTCTCTGGCTCCAATTTTCCCGTCTTATTTTATGTTATTTTTAGAGTTGGGGTCTTGCTCTGTTGCCTGGGCTGGAGTGCAGTGGCGTGATCATAGCTCACTGTAGTCAATACCTCCTGGGCTTAAGCGATCCTCCCACCTCAGCCTCCAGAGTAGCTGGGGCTACAGGCATGCACCACCATGCCTGGCTAATTTTTTCTATGTTTGTAGGGACGGGGTGTTGCTATGTTGCCCAGGCTGGTCTCGAACTCCTTTGCTCAAGCCAGCCTCCTGGTTCAGCCTCCCCAGCGACTGGGATTACAGGCACGAATCACTGTGCCTGGCTCCTGTTTGCCCATTTTAAAATGGGCTGAGGCTACCAGTGCCCATCTCCTGGAGGTTGTCATGATGTGATAAAGAGGTTGGGATGGGAGCACGCTGCACCCACGAGAGCCAGTTTGGGTTGTAAAGAAAACTTCAGCTGACCAG
The DNA here is from genome assembly GCF_008728515.1 of Papio anubis. Taxonomy (NCBI): domain Eukaryota; kingdom Metazoa; phylum Chordata; class Mammalia; order Primates; family Cercopithecidae; genus Papio; species Papio anubis. The sequence goes on from NC_044995.1 coordinate 35,187,198, forward strand.
TCTCTGTCCCCCTTTGCCTGCAGGTTTTCGAGGAACTGGAAGATTATGATGTTTCTGATTCCTTTGGCGTGTCCAGGGAGGATGGTCCTTTTTGGTGGGCTGGGCTGATGGCCCAACGACGCCGGCGCTCCTCCGTCTTCCCGTGGCCTTGGGGCATCACCAAGGACTCTGGGTTTGCCTTCACCGTAAGGAGAGGTGGTCTCAGATCCCTCTGCCCCCTTCTAAGGTCCTCTTGCCTAGAAATAAGAGTCTCGGAGATTCAGAAATGGGTTGGAAACAGAATTGGAAGCTTTTCTTTCTTTCTTTTTTTCGAGATGGGGTCTCACTCTGTGGCCCAGGCTGGAGTGCAGTGGTGCGATCACAGCTCACTGCAGCCTCGAACACCTGTGCTCAAGTGTTCCTCCCACCTCAGTCTCCCAAGTAGCTGGAACTACAGGTGCATGCCACCGCACCAGGCTAATTCTATTTTAGTTTATGTTTTTGTAGAGATGGGGTCTCGCTATGTGGCCCAGGCTAGTGTTGAACTGGCCTTGAGCAATCCTCCTGCCTCAACTTCCCAAAGTGTTAGGATTACAAGCATGAGCCATTGCACCTAACCTTCCAAACTTTTCTTTTTCATTTCTCCCCAATGAAAGCTCACAAGCAGATCCTTCCAGTTTGCAAAGCGGTGGAGAGCAGAATGTTATGCATGTCAATGGTCAGGTTCAAATGGATAACTTGAACTTGTGATGGGATGTGTTATGACATTGACATGCTTTGCTGCGAGGAAAACCTTCTCATTGGGAGCTGCAGGTGCCAGCAGCTCTTAGCTCTGCCTCAGCTTTGGTTAACTTGGTTATGTGTCTGGCAACTTTCAAAGCAGAAGGAGATGGCTGTGTTCCCAGGTGGCAGGGGGTCTGACCTGCATAGGTGATCCTCCTGCCTCAGCCTCCCCAGTCGCTGGGATTAGAGGCATGAGCCACTGTGCCCAGCTCCAGTTTATCCATCTTAAAAAGGACTAATGCTGTCTGGGCACAGTGGCTCATGCCTGTAATCCCAGCACTTTGGGAGGCCAAGGTGGGCGGATCCCAAGGTCAAGAGATCAAGACCATCCTGGTCAACATGGTGAAAACACAAAACTTAACTGAGCATGGTGGTGTGCTCCTGTCGTCTCAGCTGCTTGAGAGTCTGAGTCAGGAGAATCACTTGAACCCGGGAGGTGGAGGTTGCAGTGAGCGGAGATCACGTCACTGCACTCCAGCCTGGTGACAGAGCAAGACTCTGTCTCAAAAAAAAAAAAAAAAAAAAAGGGGCCAATGCTATCAGGTGCCCATCTCCAGAGGTTGTCATGATGTAATATAGACAGAAGGGGATTGGGATGGGAGCATGCTTCGCCCTTCAGGGTCACACAGGGTCACACCTTAGGGTGCTGGTGGTCTCCACTCAAATGCGTGTCCCGTTGGAGGGTGCCTTTCATTTCTTTAAAATATATTTCTGCCCTGGTGTCGTGTCTTATGCCTGTAATCCCAACTTTGGGAGGCCAAGGCGGGTGGATCTCCTGAAGTCAGGAGTTCGGAACCAGCCTGGCCAACATGGTGAAACCCCCGTCTCTACTAAAAATACAAAAATTAGCTGGGTGTGGTGGCGGGTGCCTGTAATCCCAGCTACTTGGGAGGCTGAGGCAGGAGAATCGATGGAACCAGGAGATGGAGTTTGCAGTGATCACGCCACTGCACTCCAGCATGGGTGGCAGAGCGAGATTCTGTCTCAAAAAAATAATACATAAATAAATAAAAAATATTTCAAAGGCATCCTTCCCTTCCTGACCTGTGCTGCTTTTATTATGAAATTTTCCAAACATGCAGAAAAGCTTTGAGTGAATTAGACAACAAACACCCTCATGCCTGCCACCTACTTCCCCAAAGCTCCCATTCTTGCAAACAAACAAAAAACAAAAAAAACAAAACAAACAAAAAAAAACCCCTTTCTTTTTTTTTTTTTTCTTTTTTGAGAGATGAAGCCCCACTTTGTCACCTTAGGCTGGAGTACAGTGGGTGTGGATCTCAGCCTACTGCAGTCTCTTCAACTCTCCTGGGCTCAAGCGACCTCCTGCCTCAGCCTCCTGGAATAACTGGGACTCATAGAACACACCATCATACCTCATTAATTCTGTACTCTGTAGAGATGGATTGACTGTGCTGCCCAGGCTGGTCTCCAACTCCCGGGCCCAATGATCCACCTCAAATTTCAACTCCCTGCCACGGGATTGGATTACAGACATACACCACTGCACCTACCAAATAAACCTTTTTTTTTAAAAAAAAAAATAGCATTTCAATTATGAGTATGTGAACTGCCTGGCAGGTTGAACCCCAGGTCCCTATCAGCTTCAGGAAGTCAGAGGTGACACCTTTGAGTCAAAGGAACTGGGTTTAAATTTCTTATTCACAAATCCAAGTCAGCCCAGGCTAGAGTGAGTCTTCTTTTCAATCCAGTTGCTCCCAGTAATTAGTACAATGATGAGGACATAATAAAAAGAGTCACTGCATAGCTGGGCATGGTGGTGCATGCCTCTAGTCTCAGCTACTCAAGAGGCTGAGGTGGGAGGATCGCTTGAGCCTGGGAGTTTGAGGCTGTGGTGAGCTATGATTGCACCACTGCACCTCAGTCTGAACCACAGAGTGAGGCCCTGTCTCTACTAATACTAATACTAATACTAATAACTAATAAATGAGATCATTGCATCCCACAGTTGGTCCTTGGTTGGGGTCAGGTACTGTGCCAACTGATTTCCTTCCTTCCTTCCTTCCTCCCTTCTTCCCTTCCCTTCCCTTCTGTTCACCTTCCCCTTCTCCTTCCTTTCTTCTTTTCTTTTTAATTTTCTTTTGAGACGGAGTCTTGCTCTATTTAGCCCAGGCTAGAATGCAGTGCTGTGATCTTGACTCACTGCAACCTCAGCCTCCTGGGTTCCAGTGATTCTGCTGCCTCAGCCTCAAGAGTAGCTGGGATTACAGGTGCCTGCCGCCACGCCTGGCTAATTCTTATATTTTTAGCAGAGATGGAGTTTCACCATGTTAGCCAGGCTGGTCGTGAACTCCTGACCTCAAGTGATCCTCCCACCTTGGCCTCCCAAAGTGCTGGGATTACAGGCATGTGCCACTGCATCTGGTCATGATTTTTCTAATTGAGATGAAATTCATGTAACATAAAACTCACCATTTAAAATTCAGTGGCATTTGTTATATTCACAGTGCTGTGCAACCACCACTCCTACCTAATTCCAGAACGTTTTCATCCCCCAAAAGGAAACCCAGTCCCTAGTAGCAATCACTTCCCATTTCCCCTCCCTCAGCCCCTGGCAGTCACCAGTCAATCTGCTTTCTGTCTCTGTGGATTTGCCTGTTCTGGGCGTTTCATCTCAACAGAATCATACAACATGCAGCCTTTTGTGTTTGGGCCATCTGATTTGGTTCCACAGTTCAAATGTGCTGTTCTCTCTTCTTCTCCACCCTGGATGGTCACTGGGTCCCATGTTCTCCCCAGCCTGTGCCACCAAACCTAGAGTAGAAGAATGATGCCCCCATGGTGGCAGGCGCCTGTAGTCCCAGCTACTCGGGAGGCTGAGGCAGGAGAATGGCGTGCACCTGGGAGGTGGAGCTTGCAGTGAGCCAAGATTGTGCCAGTGCACTCCAGCCTGGGCAACAGAGTGAGACTCCATCTCAAAAAACAAACAAAACCAAAAAAACAAAAAAAGAATGATGCCCCCAAAGCTGCCAAAAAGTGATATTGGGACAATGGCCGCAAGGTGATTCATTCCCTTATGCTTCTGGGGGCTGTCAGCATCCACTTCCCCACCAATGGTTTGGGTGTTGTCTGTTGCCTAGGAAACGGGACTGGTGGTGATGACCGACCGAGTGAGCCTGAACCACCGGCAGGATGGTGGCCTCTACACCGATGAGGCTGTCCCCGCTTTCCAGCCCCACACAGGGAGCCTGGTGGCAGCAGCTCCTTCCAGGAACCCCCCCAGGTAATGGCTTATACATTGAGCAAGGTTTTCTAACCCTGATGCTATTGAGTTTTAGGGCTTGTCTTAGTCCTTCCTGGCTGCTGTAACAGAAGACCATAGACTGGGTGGCTTATAAACAACTGAAATTTATTTCACATGGTTCTTGGGGCTGGGAAGTCCAAGAACAGGGCACCAGCATATTCGGTGTCTGGTGAGGGCTCACTTCCCACTTCATTGATGGTGGCTTCCACCTTCTTGCTGTATCCTCATATGGCAGAATGAGTGAGAGAGCCTTTTTTTTTTTTTTTTGAGATGGATTCTCACTCACTCTGTCCCCCAGTACCGTGCTGTTTTGGTTACTGTAGCCTTGTAGTATAGTTTGAAGTCAGGTAGCATGATGCCTCCTGCTTTGTTTTTTGTTTTTTGTTTTTTTTTGCTTTGGATTGTCTTGGCAATGCCGGCTCTTTTTTGGTTCCATATGAACTTTAAAGTACTTTTTTCCAATTCTGTGCAAAAAGTCATCAGTAGCTTGATGGGGATGGTGTTGAATCTATAAATTACCTTGGGAAGTATGGTCATTTTCATTATATTGATTCCTCCTATCCATGAGCATGGAATGTTCTTTCATTTGTTTGTGTCCTGTTTTATTTCGTTGAGCAGTGGTTTGTAGTTCTCCTTCAAGAGGTCCTTCACATCCCTTGTAAGTTGGATTCCTAGGTATTTTACTCTCTTTGTGTTAATTATGAATGGGAGTTCACTCATGATTTGGCTCTCTGTTTGTCTGTTAATTGGTGTATAGGAACACTTGTGATTTTTGCACATTGACTTTGTATCCTGAGACTTTGCTGAAGTTGCTTATCAGCTTAAGGAGGTTTTAGGCTGAGACAACGGGGTTTTCTAAATATACAATCATGTCATCTGCAAACAGGGACAATTTGACTTCCTCTTTTCCTAACTGAATACCCTTTATTTCTTTCTCTTGCCTGATTGCCCTGGCCAAAACTTCCAACACTATGTTGAATAGGAGTGGTCAGACAGGGCATCTTTGTCTTGTGCCAGTTTTCAGAGGGAATGCTTCCAGTTTTTGCCCATTCAATATGATATTGGCTGTGGGTTTGTCATAAATAGCCCTTATTATTTTGAGATATGTTCCATCAATACCTAGTTTATTGAGAGTTTTTAGCATGAAGGCTGTTGAATTTTGTCAAAGACCTTTTCTGCATCTATTGAGATAATCATGTAGTTTTTGTCAATCATTCTGTTTATGTGATGGATTTCATTTATTGATTTGTGTACGTTGAACCAGCCTTGCATCCCAGAGATGAAGCCGACTTGATCGTGGTGGATAAGCTTTTTGATGTGCTGCTGGATTTGGTTTGCCAGTATTTTATTGAGGATTTTTGCATCGATGTTCATCAAGGATATTGGTCTAAAATTCTCTTTTTTTGTTGTGTCTCTGCCAGGCTTTGGTATCAGGATGATGCTGCCCTCATAAAATGAGTTAGGAGGGATTCTCTTTCTATCGCATTGAAATAGTTCTGTAGCTGAATAGTACTCAGCTCCTCTTGTACTTCTGGTGGAATTCGGCTGTGGAATCCATCTGGTCCTGGACTCTTTTGGCTGGCAGGCCACACTACTGGCCTCACCTCTCAGGAACCTGTTATTGGTCTTATTCAGAGATCCAACTTCTTCCCTGGTTTAGTCTTGGAGGGTGTATGTGTCCAGGTATTTATCCATTCTTCTTCTAGGATTGTCTTAGTTTTATTCAATGAGAGGTGTTTATAGTATTCTTGATGGTAGTTTGTGTATTTCTGTGGGATCAGTGGTGATATCCCCTTTATCATTTTTATTGCGCGATTTGATTCTTTCTTTCTTTCTTTTTATTAGTCTTAAGTAGTGGTCTATCAATTTTGTTGATCTTTCTTCAAAACCAGCCCCTGATTCATTGATTTTAATGGTTTTGTGGGTTCTATCTCTTTCTAATTTGCTCTGATCTTAGTTTATTTCTTGCCTCTCTGCTAGCTTTTTGAATTTGTTGGCTCTTGCTTCTCTAGTTCTTTTAATTGTGATGTTAGGGTGTCAATTTTAGATCTTTCCTGCTTTCTTTTGTGGGCTTTTAGTGCTATAAATTTCTCCGTACACACTGCTTTCAATGTGTCCCAGAGATTCTGGTATGTTGTGTCTTTGTTCTCATTGGTTTCAAAAAATATCTTTATTTCTGCCTTAATTCCGTTATCTTCCCAGTAGTCATTCAGGAGCAGGTTGTTCAGTTTCCATGTAGTTGTGTGGTTTTGAGTGAGTTTCTTAATCCTGAGTTCTAATTTGATTGCACTGTGGTCTGAGAGAGAGTTTGTTGTGATTTCTGTTCTTTCACATTTGCTGAGGAGTGCTTTACTTCCAATTATGTGGCCAATTTTAGAATAAGTGCAATGTGGTGCTGAGAAGAATGTATATTCTATTGATTTGGGTTGGAGAGTTCTGTAGATGTCTGTTAGGTCTGCTTGGTGCAGAGCTAAGTCTGGATATCCTTGTTAACCTTCTGTCTCTTTGATCTGTCTAATATTGACAGTGGGGTGTTACAGTCTCCCATTATTATTGTGTGGGAGTCTAAGTCTCTTCATAGGTCTCTAAGGACTTGCTTTATGAATATGAGCGCTCCTGTATTGGGTGCATATATATTTAGGATAGTTAGCTCTTCTTGTTGAATTGATCCCTTTACCATTATGTAATGGCCTTCTTTGTCTCTTTTGATCTTTGTTGGTTTAAAGTCTGTTTTATCAGAGACTAGGATTGCAACCCCTGCCTTTTTTTTGCTTTCCATTTGCTTGGTAGATCTTCCTCCATCCCTTTATTTTGAGTCTATACTCTGCATGTGAGATGGGTCTCCTGAATACAGCACGTTGATAGGTCTTGACTCTTTATCCAATTTGCCAGTCTGTGTCTTTTAATTGGGGCATTTAGCCCATTTACATTTAAGGTTAATATTGTTATATGTGAATTTGATCCTGTCATTATGATGTTAGCTGGTTATTTTGCTCATTAATTGATGCAGTTTCTTCCTAGCATCGATGGTCTTTACAATCTGGCATGTTTTTGCAGTGGCTGGTACCGGTTGTTTCTTTCCATGTTTAGTCCTTCCTTCAGGAGCTCTTGAAAGGCAGGCCTGGTGGTGACAAAATATCTCAGCATTTGCTTATCTATAAAGGAGTTTATTTCTCCTTCACTTATGAAGCTTAATTTGGCTGGATATGAAATTCTGGGTTGAGAATTTTTTTCTTTAAGAATGTTGAATATTGGCCCCTACTCTCTTCTGGCTTGTAGGGTTTCTGCCAAGAGATCTGCTGTTAGTCTGATAGGCTTCCCTTTGTGGTTAACCTGACCTTTCTCTCTGGCTGCTCTTAACATTTTTTCCTTCATTTCAACGTTGGTGAATCTGACAATTACGTGTCTTGGGGTTGCTCTTCTCAAAGAGTGTCTTTGTGGTGGTCTCTGTATTTCCTGAATTTGAATATTGGCCTGCTTTGCTAGGTTGGGGAAGTTCTCCTGGATAATATCCTGAAGAGTGTTTTCCAACTTGGTTCCATTCTCCCCATCACTTTCAGGTACACCTATCAAATGTAGATTTGGTCTTTTCACATAGTCCCATATTTCTTGATGGCTTTGTTCATTTCTTTTTACTCTTTTTTCTCTAACCTTGTCTTTTTGCTTTATTTCATTAATTTGATCTTCAAGCACTGATACCCTTTCTTCCACTTGATCGAATTGGCTATTGAAGCTTGTGCCTGCATCACAAAGTTCTTGTGCCATGGGTTTCAGCTCCATCAGGTCATTTAAGGTCTTCTCTACACTGTTTATTCTAGTTAGCCATTCGTCTAACATTTTTTCAAGGTTTTTAAACTTCTTTGCAATGGGTTTGAACATGCTTCTTTAGCTCAGAGAAGTTTCTTATTACCGACCTTCTGAAACCTACTTCTGTCAATTCGTCAAAGTCATTCTCCATCCAGCTTTGTTGCATTGCTGGCAAGAAGCTGCGATCCTTTGGAGGAGAAGAGGCACTCAGGTTTTTAGAATTATCAGCTTTTCTGTTCTGGTTTCTCCCCATCTTTGTGGTTTTATCTGCCTTTGGTCTTTGATGTTGGTGACCTACAGATGGGGTTTTGGTGTAGATGTCCTTTTTGTTGATATTGATGCTATTCCTTTCTGTTTGTTAGTTTTCCTACTAACAGTCAAGTCCCTCAGCTGCAGGTCTGTTGGAGTTTGGTGGAGGTCCACTCCAGATCCTATTTGCCTGTGTATCACAGTGGAGGCTGCAGAACAGCAAATATTGCAGAACAGCACATATTGCTACCTGATCCTTCCTCTGGAAGCTTCGTCCCAGAGGGGCACCTGCCTGTATGAGGTGTCTGTCAGCCCCTACTGGGAGGTGTCTCCCAGTTAGGCTACACAAGGGTCAGGGACGCACTTGAGGAGGCAGTCTGTCCATTCTCAGAGCTCAAATGATATACATGCAGCCAACAAGCATATGAAAAAGCGCTCAATGTCACTGAACACTAGAGAAATGCAAATCAGGCCAGGCATGGTGGCCCACGCCTGTAATCCCAGCACTTTGGGAGGCCAAGGTGGGTGGATCACCTGATGTTGGGAGTTTGAGACCAGCCTGGTCAACATGATGAAACCTCATTTCTATTAAAACTACAAAAATTAGCCAGGTGTGGAGGCACACCTGCAATTCCAGGTGTAATTCAGGAGGCTGAGGCATGAAAATCACTTGAACCTGGGAGGCGGAGGTTGCAGTGAGCAGAGATTGCATCACTACACTCCAACCTGGGCAACAGAGTGAGACTCTGTCTCAAAAAAAAGGGAAATGCAAATTAAAACCACAATAAGATGCCATCTCATGCCAGTCAGAATGGCCATTAATAAAAAGTCAACAAATAAGCTGGGTGTGGTGGCTCATGCCTGTAATCCAGAATTTTGTGAGGCCAAGGTGGGTGGATCACCTGAGGTCAGGAGTTCAAGACCAGCCTGACCAACGTGGTGAAACCCCATCTCTACTAAAAATACAAAGTTAGCTGGTTGTAGTGGCAGGTGCCTCTAATCCTAGCTACTTGGGAGGCTGAGGCTGGAGAATCATTTGAACCTGGGAGGCAGAGGTTGCAGTGAGCTGAGATTGCGCCATTGCACTCCAGCCTGGGTGACAAGAAGGAAACTCCATCTCAAAAACAAAGTAAAAAAATAACAGAAGTTGGTGAGGTTGTGGAGAAAAGGGGATGCTTATGCACAGTTGATGGGAGTGTAAATTAGTTCAACCATTGTGGAAAGCAGTGTGGCAATTCCTCAAATAGCTAAAAACAGAACTACCATTTGACCCAGCAATCCCATTACTGGGTATATACTCAAAGGAATATAAATCATTCTGCCATAAAGACATATGCACACAAATGTTCATTGCAGCACTATTTACAATAGCAAAGACCTGGAATCCACCTAAATGCTCATCAATGACAGACTGGATAAACAAAATGTGGTACATAAATACCATGGAATACTATGCAGCCATAAAAAAGAACCAGATCATGTCTTTTGTGGAAACACAGATGGAGCTGGAGGCCATTATCCTTAGCAAACTAATGCAAGAACAGAAAACCAAATACTGCATGTTCTCACTTATAAGTGGGAGCTAAATGATGAGAAAACATGGACACAAAGAGGGGAAGAGATGGGTCTACTTGAGGGTGGGGGATGGGAAGACAAAGAGGATCAGAAATCATAACTATTGGGCACTAGGGTTAGTACCTGGGTGATGAAATAATCTGTACAACAAACCCCCATGACACACGTTTACCTATATAATGGACCTGCACATGTACTTCTGAACCTAAAATAAAGTTTTTAAAAAACAAGTTATGTCCTAATCAAGTAGACTGTTAACCCTGCTAGGTAAGAGAATTAATGTGTTATATCCCAATCAAGTATCATGTTAACCCTTCCAGGAAAAAGAAATTAACGCATTATATCTGATCAAATAGAATGCGAAGCTGCTAGATTCGTAAAAGATTTGTTACGTTCATGAAACCTTAATCGTTTCTTTTTTTCTTTTCGTAGAACAGAGAAGAGAAAAAGGACTTTCTTCCCTGAAACATGGATTTGGTATTGTCTCAACATCAGGTACAGTAAGATTTCTTTTCTGTGCTGACTTTGCCGGTTGACTGAAAGGCACTCAGGCGGGCCCAGAGAGCCCCTGGTGGGACGGACAGGCCTGATACCAACATCTGAGTAAGACACTGTGCATCTTTTTCTAACACATAAAACTTCAAGCCATGAAACCAGCCTTGAGTCCCGCTGCACATTTGGATGTTTGCCTGTGAAATATGAAATGCAAGGGCTTTGTGCCTCTCGCAGCTCCCTCTTGGGGTAACTCTAACTGCTCTGTTTGTATAACGAGCTCATTAAAATGATTACAGTTCCCTGGAACATGAACTTGACTCCACCTACCCCCACTCCTTGCTCCTTGGGGGACTACAGCTCTTGCTCAAAAAACAGGATGCCTTTCTCAACACATTTCCTTTTTGCAGTTTTCCCCCCTGTTTAGTTCTCTTTGAAGCAGGATTGCAGGCACCCCTTTTCTGCTGGATGCAATTGACTTTTTTGTCTTTCAATGCTCAGCGTTAGAGCACCAATGACACTAGTAAAAAGTGGCAGTGGTGTGCCCTGGCAAACCAGTTTGGCATGAAAACTGACTCTTGGTCCAGCCCGGGCCAACAGGTGGGCTGACTGCTGGAGCCGTGCCCTTCTTCCAGGCACAAGGTGCTGTGGCAAGGGCTTGATAGAGCCAGGCATGCAGCTGGGGGCCCCTCAGGTTGCTTTGGGGGATGTGTATGTCCTCATCCTGGGAAGGTCTGACTGCTGATTGGAACACATTCAGGTCACTGTGTTTTGCTCTGGGGGCCCAGCTGTAAGACAGCCTATCTGTCCATCATCATTCAAATGTATGTAATTTCTGGATGTCTGGTGAGCTTTTCTTATTGTTAAAAAAATTTTCAATTTATTTTTATTAGGGCTGGGCGCGGTGGCTCACGCCTGTAATCCCAGCACTTTGGGAGGCTGAGGCGGGCGGATCTTGAGGTCAGGAGATCTAGACCGTCCTGACCAACACGGTGAAACCCTGTCTCTACTAAAAATACAGAAACTTACCCAGGCGTGGTGGTGGGTGCCTGTAGTCCCAGCTACTCAGGAGGCTGAGGCAGGAGAATGATGTGAACCCGGGAGGCAGAGCTTGCAGTGAGCCGAAATTATGCCACTGCACTCCAGCCTGGGTGACAGAGCAAGATTCCGTCTAAAAAAAAAAAAAAAAAATTCATAGAGATGGGGTCTCTGTATGTTGCCCAGGCTGGTCTGAAACACCTGTCCTCAAGTGATCTTCCTGTCTTGGCCTTTCAATGTGCTAGAATTACAGGTGTGAGCCACTGCTCCTGGCCCGGATGTTTTTGATGTTAAGGATAGTCCCTTGAATAAGGCAGACAGAGTCCCAGCACTCATAACATTTTCATTGTAGCTAGAGTAGACAGGTGCCCAAAGAGCTATCATGGTGCAGTAGGGTAGTCTTCTCCTGGAAGGCTGGGCACGGAGCTTGGGAGGCAGAGAAAGATGGTGGAATCCTTTGGAAAAGCCAGAGAGGGTCCCCAGTGTGGGGCCCAAGCTGAATCCCACCATATGAATAAGCAAGAAAGGGAAGGGTGTCCGGGAAGAAGCGCCAGCATGAGCAAGTACTGCAAAGTAGGAGAGGCTGGTGGATTTCCACATGGTTGAAATGAGATGGAAGGAGCTGAGGAGGATGCAGGGAGTATGAGACCATGTGGGCTGTGCTGGGGTGAGGTTGAGGGTGCAGGTGTGGAGAGCCAGGGATGGAGCCAGGGATTTGGGATTTAGGGTTTGGGAAGTTCTCTCTCCTCTCTTGTTGGCTGAGGCAAGGATGAATTAGAGGAGACAGATCTGAGACCAAGTAGGAGGCTCCTGTTGGACCCAAAAGAGGACTGGTCAACTCTCTTTTAAGCCACACCCATTTAAAGGTGGAGTGTGGTGGCTTATACCTGTAATCCTAGCACTTTGGGAGGCCGAGGTGGGAGGATTGCTTGAGCCCAGGAGTTCAAGACCACCCTGGGCAACATAGCAAGGCCCCATCTCTAAAAAACTTTTTTTAATTAGCCAGGTGTGGTGGCACATGCCTGTGGTCCCAGCTACTTGGGAAGCTGAAGTGAGAGGATCGCTTGAGCCCTGGAGATTGAGGCTGCAGTGACACAAAATCATACCACTGCACTCCAGCCTGGGCGACAGACTGAGACCCTGTCTCAAAAGTGGAAAATGATGAAAAAATGAATTGGTTTAAAAAATTATGGTGAAATACTCAACATAAAATTTACGATCTTAACCATTTTTAAGTGTATAGTTCAGTGGTATTAAGGACACTCAGGTTATCGTGCAAACATCACCACCACCCATCTCTGTGACTCCTTTCTTCTTACAAAACTGACACTCTGTCCCCACTAAACACTCCCCTCTTCTCCCTTCCCCCAGCCCTTGGCAACAACCCTTTCTGTCTCTGAGCTTGACTATTCTAGGGACCTCCTATAAGTGGAATCTTGTAGTATTTGTCATTTTGGTGACTGGCTTATTTCAATGAACATAATGTCCCCAAGGTTCATCTGTGTTGGAGAATCCATGTCAGAATTTCCTTCCCTTTTTTTTTTTTTTTTTTGAGATGGAGTCTCGCTCTGTCACCAGGTTGGAGTGCAGTAGCACAATCTTGGCTCACTGCAACTTCTGCCTCCAGGGTTCGAGTGATTCCCCTACCTCAGCCTCCCAAGTAGCTGGGACTCCAGGCATGCACTACCATGCCTGGCAAATTTTTTTTTTTTTTTTTTTTTGGTGAGATGGAGTCTTGCTCTGTTGCCCAGGCTGGAGTGTGTGGTGGGGATCTTGGCTCCACTGCTTCCCTGTCCACGCCATTTTCTCCCGCCCCCAGCCTCCCCGAGGCTGAGACTACAGCCGCCACCATCACCACACTCTCAGATGTTTCACCATGTTGGCCGGATGGTCCATCTCCTGACCTCATGATCTGCCTGCCTCTGGCCTCCCAGCTGAGATTTTGTGATTACGGAGCCACCCCTTTGTTCATTCTCTATGTTCAGCCTCTTTAAGGAACCCTCCAGGACTAATTCTGTACTATAGCTGTACAAGTGATATTTCTACTAACAGTGTAATTAGGTTCCATCTTACCACATCCTCAAGCACTTATATGCTTATTTCTTCTATTTCTTTCTCCCTTCCTTCCTCCTTCCTCCTCCCTCCCTTCCTCTCTCTCTCTCTCTCTTTTTCTCTCTCAAAAAAGATATTTAATTTATCCAGTTTCACTTTGACCTCACCGAGTTCATAATTCTTCCTGCCTCTTTAGCTCCCCTGACCTGACCTGGCTAAAATTTTAGATGAGATTAATGGTTTCACCATGTTGGCCAGACTGGTCTCAAACTCCTGACCTCAAGTGACCCAACCACTTCAGCTTCCCAAAGTTCTGGGATTACAGGCGCGAGCCACCGTGCCCAGCCTATTTTCTTTCCTTTTCTTTTTTAATATCCTAATTAAATACATGAAGTGTATCTCATTGTGGTTTTTATTTGCATTTCCCTAATGATTAGTGATGTTGACCATCTTTCATGTATTTATCAGTCATTTGTCTGTCTTCTTTGGATAAATGTCTATTCAAGTAATTTGCCCATTTTTGAATCATGTTGCTGTTTTTGTTATTGAGTTTCAGGAGTTCTCTATATATTCTGGGTATTATTTCATTATCAGATATATGACTTCCAAATATTTTCTCTCATTGGGTTGACTTTTTACTCTGTTGATAGTGCCTTTTTTTTTTTGAGACAGGGTCTCACTCTGTCACCCAGGTGTTCAAGTGATCCCCCAACCTCAGCCTCCCAAGTAGCTGGGTCTACAGGTGCACACCACTACTCCTGGCTAAATTTTTAAATTTTTTGTAGACATAGGGTCTTGCTGTGTTGTCCAGGCTGGTCTCAAACTCCTGGGCTCAAGTGATCCTCCTTCCTCGGCCTCCTGAAGTGCTGGGATTACAGGGGTAAGCTACCATGCCAGCCCTTGGTAGTGTCTTTTGATGCTCAAAATTTTGCAGTTTTCATGAAGTCCAACTTGTCTACTCTTTTTTTGTTGCCTGTGCCTTTGTTTTCATATTCATGAAATCATCATCAAACCCAATGTCATGAAGCTTTTGCCCCGTTTTCTTCTAAGAGTTTTATAGTTTTACCTTTTACTTTTAGGCCATGGATTCATTTTGAGTTAATTTTTGTATATGGTGTTAGGTAAGGTCCAAATTCATTCTTTCACGTATGGATGTTTGCTCTTTCTAGCAGTATTTGTTAAAAAGATTGTCTTTTCCCTAAAGTATCTTGATGCCCTTGTTGAAAATCATTTGACTATGTTGTCAGGGTTTATTCCTGGGCTCTCTATTTGAATCCATTAGTCTGTATGTCTGTCCTTATGCCAGTAACACATTGATTTGATTATGGTAGCTTTGTGGTAAGTTTTGAAGTGTGAGCTCTCCAGCTTTATTCTTCTGGTTTCTTTCTTTGGCCACCAGAGTCCTTTGAGATCCATGTAAACTCTCAAGGTGGAGTTTTCTATTTCTGCAAAATAAAATAAAATTTAAAAGTCATTGGGGTTTATGAATGGGGTTCCATTGAATCTATAGATCACTTTGGGTAGTTTTGACATTTTTTTTTCTTTTTTTCTTTTTTGGGATGGAGTCTTACTCGTCACCCAGGCTGGAGTACAGTGGCGTGATCTCGGCTCACTGCAGGCTCCACCCCTGGGTTCACACCATTCTCCTGCCTCAGCCTCCCGAGTAGCTGGGACTACAGGTGCCCACCACCACACCCAGCTAATTTTTTGTATTTTTAGTAGAGACGGGGTTTCACCATGTTAGCCAGGATGGTCTCGATCTCCTGACCTCGTGATCCACCTGCCTTGGCCTCCCGAAGTGCTGGGATTACAGGCGTGAGCCACTGCGCCTGGCCAGTTTTGACATTTTAACAAGTCTTCCGATCCATGAACATGAGATATGTTTTCATTTACTTATATCTTTTTTGTCTTTTTTTGTTTCTTTCAATAATCTTTCTGTGTGTATGTGACAGGGATCTCACTCTGTTGCCGAGACTGGACTGCGGTGGTGGGATCACAGCTCACTGTGCCCTCGACCACCTGGGCTCAAGTGAATCCCCCACCTCAGCCTCCTGAGTGGCTGGGACTACAGGCATATGTCACTACACCCACCTAATTGTTAAATTTTTTGTAGAGACAAGGTCTCATCATGTTGCCCAGGATGGTCTGGAACTCCTGGGCTCAGGCAGTCTCCCACCTCGGTCTCCCAGAGTGCTGGAACTACAGGCATGAGCCACTGCGCCCAGCCCATCTTTTCTATTCGAGTCAGGGCTGAGGGACAATTTTTTCCTGTTGCCACTTTGGTGATGCCTTCAATGCTTGTTTCTAAGCTCCTAGGGTGCTTCTCTGAGCCATGGAACCTGGGTCATCCATGCCCACCTGACCCCCCAGGGCATAGCCCTGGAGAAGGGCCCCCCATCATGGCTGTCTGTCTCTCCGCAGTGACCCATCTGGTGAGGAGACACTCAGCGTGAAGGTCCCGGACTCCATCACTAGCTGGGTGGGTGAGGCCACGGCCCTGTCCACCTCTCAGGGCTTAGGCATCGCCGAGCCCTCCCTGCTGAAGACCTTCAAGCCCTTCTTTGTGGACTTCACGCTCCCCCGTCTCATCATCCGTGGGGAGCAAGTCAAGATCCCGCTCAGTGTCTACAACTACATGGGCATCTGTGCTGAGGTACTCAGCCCCCAAATATATAGCCTTCTTCCATTCAATGGGGAGTTGGGACTGCATTGGTGCTATAAGGGAGGCAGGGGTGGGACAGTGTTGGCTTGAGGGATTTAGGAGGGCGAGAGCCTCTGTAATGTTAGGGAGGTGGGGATGTGTGGGCTCAGCCTGGGGGGTTTTGGGGAGGATGCGTCATCTGTGCTATCAGGGAGGCAGGAGTGGGATGAGATCAGCCTCTGATTCACCAACCATCGAAGCCAGGTGGGGAGGAGGTGGGGACGCATGTGTGTGAGTGAGAGGGACTTGGTGCAAATGGAGCCGTCATCCCTGACTCCTAGCAGGGGCGTGCCTGGACTGGTATCATATATGACAGCATGGAGCTTTCTCTGTAAAGGGCCAGATAGGAAATATTTCAGTCTTTGCTGACTGTACAATCCCTGTGACAGCGAATCAACTCAGCCCTTATAGCATAAAAGCAACCTAGATGATCTCATCTAGAGCACCTCTGTACCCATAGGCACACACATGCATGCAGAAACTAGCATGCCCATACACACACACGAATGCATATCCACATGCCTTCTCCCGGTAGATGCACACGTGTGTACATGCATGCATGCACATGTGTATGCAATCTGTGCTTGCATACATGCACACAGGTGTGCACCCAGGGACACATGCATTCACAGCACACACATGCACATGAATACACACACACACATGCACACACAGAGCTGTACTCTGACATCATGGAGCTGCACAGTTGGAGAGAGGGTCAGGAGAGGCCCTCTGTGGACCTGCTGTGGAAGAGGTTGCATCCATCTGGAGTCCCAGAGTGGATAGACATGCAGGAGAGGCAGCCCTGGCTGGAAATGGCAGCTTCAGTCCAAGGGAGATCTGGACCTGTGGGGATATGGAGGGCTGTGGGGGGGAGAGGGTGCCCAGCAAGACAGATGGGCATGAGAAGGCCAAGTGGGGCAGCAGACAGCAGAGAGTAGTTTATTCTGATCGGAAATGGAAAGGGGACCTTCCCAGGGGGAGCATGGCTCTTGGAGAGGCTGACAAGTCTGGTGTGCGCAGTGAGTGGTGGGATGTGTGTTGGACCTCGAGGCACTGGGAGGGAGCCTGGATTCCAGGCATCATGAGCCAATGCCACCCTCTGCAGGTGTACATGAAGCTCTCGGTTCCCAAGGGCATCCAGTTTGTTGGGCATCCTGGCAAACGCCATCTGACTAAGAAGATGTGTGTGGCCCCTGGGGAGGCTGAGCCGGTTTGGGTCGTTCTGTCCTTCAGTGACCTGGGGCTCAACAACATCACAGGTGAGGACCCCACTGTTCTGGGGGTGTCCCCCTCTCCAGGCCACAAAAAGGTCCTGGCATTGACCCCAGTTGGGGATGAGGGCTGGATGGGGCAGCAGGTAAGGTCAGGACTGTCTCAAGGAAAATGGGACAGCAACTGGGGCAAGCAGGACAGAAGGAATGGGCCCAGGAGGAGTGGGGAGGTGGGCCCTGGGGTCTCACCTGTTGGGGGAGCTGAGCTCTTAAGATGCCAACCCAGTGTAGCACACACACATACAGACATGCATACACACACACAAATCCGTCCACACAGACACATGCCCACATGTGTAGACATGCATACACACACAAATCCACACACATACACGCCCACATGTGTAGACATGCATACACACACACAAATCAACACACATGCACCCACATATGTAGACCTGCATACACACACAAATCCACACACACATGCCCACATGTGTAGACATGCACACACACACACAAATCCACACACACATGCCTGCATGTGTGGACATGCATACACACACACAAATCCATACACATAGACATGCCCACATGTGCAGATATGCATTGCACATGCAAACCTGTACAAACACATGCACACATGTACACACACTCACATACAAACTCGTACACACATGCACACACATGCATATACACACAAATACATGTACAAATACATACATCCATATGCACACACAAATTTGTACAAACACACAAATGCACACACATGCATATGCACAAACTCTTACACACATGCACAAATGCATGCATATGCACACATGAGCCTGTACATTCAAACACATGCATACATGTGCAGACATACACACGTGCGTGCATGCACACATCTGCATATACACACGCATATGCGCACACACACATATGCACGCGCACACACCTGGGACGAGGATAGGGATGGGACAGCCGCTACCCTGGGTGGGGACCTGTTCTGAGACCAAGACCTCCAATTTCTGCAGCCAAAGCTCTTGCTTACGGAGACACAAATTGCTGCCGGGATGGGAGGTCCAGCAAACCCCCGGAGGAGAATCACGCCGATAGGAGGGTCCCCATCGGGGTGGATCACGTCAGGCGCAGTGTGATGGTTGAGGTAAGGCGATGTCCTCATCTCTGGTGCTTGGCCAGGGCCTCATTTCTTCAGCCATGAAGCTGGGGCCAGCTGGAGTGTGTGGTCTGAGGCTGAGCCAGGGCCTGGGCAGCCTTCACGGGTTGTGCTTGAGAGCTCGGGGTGCCTGGATTTTGGGGTCCTTCCTCGTTGGAGGATCACGGTGGTCCGATACCTCCCTAAAGTGCAGAGTGGGCTTTGGTGAAGCAGCCTGGGGCTCTTGAAGGGCTGCAGCAGGTACCCCCTGACCCCTGGGTGAACTATTTAGGAAGACCGTGTCCCTCATCTCGTGCTTGTCATAGGCATTTGTCATTAGTGAGCACCATGACTCAGCATTTGGGGCATTGTCCTTGGATGGCCTGTGTAGGAAGGACACAGAGCTGCAGGGGGCAGGGGCAGGCGCCAGGATCTCACAGACCCCCTGGCTGTGAATCCAGGATCGGCCACTTACCCATCATCTTGGGAAGCATCCTGGCTTTCCAGCCCCGCTCTGCAAGACAAGAGGGGCTCACCTTCATAAAACGGGGTAGGAGACCAGAGACGACACACACAGATGTCTCAAGGCTGGGCATGCAGTAGCCACCATGCCTCATCTTTTCTTGGCTGCTTGGACACATCAGAGCCCTACTGAGGCTCCGTTTGGTGCTGCACCAACAGCAGCCCCTAAAAGCAGCCCCAAGGGTCTCACATTCCCCAGAGGCCCAGCTGCAAACAGCTGCTCTCCCTCCCTGCTGGGATCCTGCTGGCCCTGAACACAAGTGGCTTCTGTTAGCACCAGGAGTCACGTGCCCACTGGGCAGAACTCCGGAGCGGTAACAGTGGACAGGTCACCGCTGTGGTGTCGTTGATGCGATGTGATGGATTCCTCGGGGACAAGAGCGCTGTCAGGTGGGGACCGAGATCTCTGTGAGCCGGCAGGATGGGATGGTCCTGATGGGGAAATGCAGAGACCCCTGGTCACCCTTTGCCCAGCCAGGGCATCCTCCCTGGGCCACAGCCTGCCCTCCTAAGGTCCAAGAAGGAGGCAGTGAGCCCCTCTGAGCTGCAGAACCTGGAGGCCTGGTGTTTTTGCCTCCCCGCCTTGCGGAAGGGGTTTCTCAATGCGCACAGAGGGACTCTTGAGGGTCTCCTTCCCCGGAGCCTTTCCTCCCATCCACGCCGCAGAATGATCTCTGCACCTGCAGTATCCACTTGTCCAGCTTTCTGCAGGCAGCTCTGGGGAACGATATAGGCATCAGAAGACTTGAAATGTTGATGCAAAAGATGAAGCTACAATTAGAAAAGCAATTTATGAAACAAGAGGCACCAGGATGTGTGGCTTGATAAAGCAGCAAAATGCTCCTCCTGCCTCCTCCACTGGAGGGCTGTGGGTGCCACTGACTGAGCTGGACTTAGGAGCAAGAAGCTGAATAGGATGCATGGGCCGGTGGGGAAGCATCACCTGTGCACGGCCCATCATGGGTGCTGTACCAGGGTGGGGATGGCTTGGCAGGTGCAGGCAGTACGGACACCACCCTGTCTTGCTCCCCTGCTGGCCTGCAAGGGGACTGCGATCCTCTATGTCTGCTGGGAGGCTGAGAGCTTTCAGTCATCTCCACATGAATTTCACTTCATTGAAATTCCAAGGAGCAAAGAGGAGGCAGGAATAATTCGGGCCTCACTGGAGTGATACGAGGCTTGGCCAGCCAGGGAGTGGCTCTGGAGTGACAGCCCCAGATTCGAATGGAACCGCTGGATGGTTAAATGAGAGTGTCAGTGGAAAGCCTCTCATGGTGTCTGGCCTGTCTACTAAAGACCCATGTGCTGTTGTCATACAGGCATTTATAACAGTCAGCTGGGAAATCCCATACCAAAGTCAGGGATACACTTCCTATTTTAGGAAATGTCCATCAGTTGATGAATTAGAGAAATGAATGTGGGTCGATGAAATGCAATTCCTCAATGCAATGGAATGTTATTCAACTGTGAAATGGAGTGAAGGGCCGGGTGTGGTGGCTCACACCTGTAATCCTCGTGCTTTGGGAGGCTGAGGCAGGAGGATGGCTTGAAGCCAGGAGTTGGAGGCTGCAGTGAGCTATGATTACGCCACTATACTCCAGCCTGGAAAACAGAGCCAGACCCTGTCTGAATGAATAAATGAATGAATGAATGAATGAATGAATAAATAATAAATAAATAAAATGAAGCACTGATCCATGCTACAACGTGGATAAACCTAGAAAACGTGATACTGAGTGAAAGAAGACAGACACAGGCCAGGCACGGTTGCTCACACCTGTAATCCCAGCACTTTGGGAGGTCAAGGTGGGCGGATCATCTAAAGTCAGGAGTTCGAGACCAGCCTGGGCAACATGGCAAAACCCTGTCCCTACTAAAAATGCAAAAATTAGCTGGGCATGGTGGCACACACCTGTAGTCCCAGCTCCTCAGGAGAGGCTGAGGAGGGAGGACGTTTTGGTTCAGGAGGTGGGGGTTGCAGGAGCACAGAGGGATTCTCGACACTGCACTCTTAGCTCACATAGAGCCAGACCCTGTCTCAAAAAAAAAAAAAAAGTCAAACACAAAAGGCCACATGGTGTACGACTCCATTTATATGAAATGCCCAGAGCAGGCCAATCCAGAGAGGCCAGGCGAATGAAGCACAGATTCAGCAAGGCTTGCAGAAAAGCCGCAGCTTGTGAGCTAGTATTCTGCATCATGTAAGCTCCATGTTCTGAGATCTGGCCTCGAGCCAGAATGGGCATAGAGGCAAAGGAGATTGGAACCAGGTTGGACAAGTGCAGCCGGAGATGGGCTAACACTCAAGGAGCAGACCCAAGCCACGGCAGAGGGGCAGAGTGGAAGAGATGGGCATCATTGAGGAAGTCAGCTCTGGGGTCCTCTGTGAGCTGAGTCAGCAGAGGTTTCTTGGGACCCAGCAACCGTGAGGAGCCCCTGAATTTGTGCCCAGGGCCCCAGCCAAAGGTCATCCAGAGGCACAGTGCATGATTGTTGTATCAGTTGGTTCTTACATTGCTATAAAGAAATACCTGAGACTGGGTTATTTATTAATTAATTAATTTATATTATTATTGGTTTTTGCGATGGAGTCTCACTCTGCCACCCAGGCTGGACTGTACTGGCGCAATCTCAGCTCACTGCAACCTCCACCTCCCAGGTGCAAATGATTCTTCTGCCTCAGCCTCCTGAGTAGTTGGGACTACAGGCGTGCACCACCACACCCGGCTAATTTTTATATTTTTAGTAGAGACGGGGTTTCACTATGTTGGCCAGGCTGGTCTTGAACTCCTGACCTCAGGTGACCTGCCTGCCTCGGTCTCCCAAAGTGCTGGGATTACAGGCATGAGCCACTGTGCCCGGCCATGACTGGATAATTAGTAAAGAAAAGAGGTTTAATTGGCTCACAGTTCTGTAGGCTGTACAGGAAGCATGGTTGGGGAGGACTCAGGAAACTTACAATCGTGGCAGGAGGTGAAGGGGACGCAGGTGTGTCTTACATGGCTAGAGCAGGAGGAGGAGGGAAGGGGGAGGTGCTTCACAGTTTTGTTGCTGTTGTTCTTGTTGTTGTTGTTTTGAGGCGAATTCTTGCTCTGTCGCCAGGCTGGAGTGCAGTGGCATGATCTCAGCTCATTGCAACCTCTGCCTCCCTGGTTCAAGTGATTCTCCTGCCTCAGCCTCTCGAATAGCTGGGATTCCAGGCACCCGCCTCCACGCCCAGATAATTTTTATATTTTTAGTAGAGATGGGGTTTCACCATGTTGGCCAGGATGGTCTCGATCTCTTGACTTCGTGATCTGCTTACCTCGGCCGCCCAAAGTGCTGGGATTACAGTTGTGAGCCACTGTGCCTGGCCGCTTCACAGTTTTAAACAACCAGACCTCATGAGAACTCACTCATTATCACGAGAACAGCAAGGGGGAAATCTACCCCCATGATCCAATCACCTTCCACCAGGCCCCTCTTCCAATCTTGAGGATTACAATTCAACATGAGATTTGGGCGGGGACGCAAATCCAAACTGTATCACTCGCCACCAGCAGAATGGATCTGGTTCTGTCTCTGTGAATTTGCCTATTGGACATTTTGTATCAGTGGAATCATACAGCATGTAGCCTTTTGCCTCTGGCTTTTCTCACTCAGTACAATGTGTTTAGGGTTCATCCACAGTGCAGCATGGATCCGTGCTTGCTTCTGTGGCTCAATCATATTCCATTGGATGGATGGACCACATTTTCTTTATCCGTTCACCTATGGTGGACATTTGGGTTATGCACAGTTTTTAGGATTATACAGCTGTTAAAAATCTACCGTGAGGTCAGGCACAGTGGCTCATGCTTGTAATCTCAGCACTTTGGGAGGCCGAGGCAGGAGGATCGCCTGAGGCCAGGAGTTTGAGACCAGCCTGGCCAACGTGGTGAAACTCCGTCTCTACTAAACTATACAAAAAATTAGCCAGGCGTGGTGGTGGGTGCCTGTAATCCCAGCTACTCAGGAGGCTAAGGCAGGAGAATTGCTTGAACCTGGGAGGCAGAGGTTGCAATGAGCGGAGATTGCACCACTGGACTCCAATCTGGGCGACAGAGTGAGACTCCATCTCAAAAAAAAAAAAAGAAAAAAAGAAAAAAAGAAAGAAGGAAGCCACTGTGGGTTACAATGGCCTGGCCCTGGCCCTGCCCACTGCTCCCAATCCCTTTCCCAACAAGGGGCCAGGCTGGTAGACAGGCGGTTACTGAGGCCCAAGCAATGCTTCTGGGGCTTTCCCTGGTGCCCCCTAGCTTAGCAAGTGACCCGTGGGTACCACATCGGGCCTAGCAGGTGTGAGATGAAATCCTGGCAGGTGGATGGCTCGGTGTAGCCTGAGATGGTGTCCTCAGCCTCTCAGCACCAACCTTGAGAAGTTTACTAGGAAGTGGATGTGAGTGGGGACAAGCGTCTCCTGGACTCATCAGTATAGACACATGACAATTTCAAGGAGAGCTTTGGAATGAAAGTAGGCAAGGATGAGAAAATATAACAAGAACTGACGGTCAGTAGCACTGAGAAGACTGCAAAACCCTTCTGAAGCATGATAACCCCATCACAGTGTGAGGTTGGGGGTCCTTATCCCCAACTTAGAGATGATGAGATGGGAGCCCAAAAGGTTGAGTGAGTGGCCCTAAGCCAGTCAGCAGGAATGGTTATATTAGGATTCACCAGAGAAACGGAAGTCCCCCCACCCCACACATACATAGAATGAGATTTGTTACACACACACACTCACACACATACATCTGTAGAACAGGTTTATCATAAGGTACTGGCTCATGCACTTACGGAAGCCGAGAAGTTTACAAGCTGTCCTCTGCAAGATAGAGACCCAGGAGGCCAGGCGTGGTGGCTCACGCCTGTAATCCTAGCACTTTGGGAGGCCGAGGCAGGCTGATCACCTGAGGTCAGGAGTTTTGAGACTAGCCTAGCCAACATGGTGAAACCCTGTCTCTACTAAAAATAAAAAAATTAGCTGGGCCTGGTGTTGGGTTCCTGTAATCCCCGCTATTTGGGAGGCTGAGGCAGGAGGATCACTTGAACTCAGGAGGCGGAGGTTGCAGTGAACCGAGATCGCGCCTTTGCACTCCAGCCTGGGCAACAGAGTGAGACTCCATCTAAGAAAACAGAACAAAACAAACAAAAAACAAAACAAAACAACAACAAAGAAAACAATCAAAAACAAGCTAGAGACCCAGGAAAGCCAGTGGTGTAGCTAGAAGATCTGAGAGCTGGAGAACCAATGGTGTAGATTCCAGCCCAGGTCTGAAGGCCTGGGAACCAGGAGCAGGAGAAGATCGATGTCCCAGCTCAAGCACTTGGGCAGAGAGTGGAACCAATCTTCCTCTGTCTTGTTCTATCAGGAGGAGCTCAACAGCTTGAATGGTGCCCACTTACATTGGAGAGGACTGTGTGCCCTACTCAGTCCTCCAACACCAATGCTGATCTCTTGCGGAAGCACTTCCTGGGCAAGCCCAGATAAAGTGTTTAACCAGCTATCTGGGCATCCCGGAGCCCCGTCCAGTTGACACCTAGAACTGACTATCCTAGGTTGGGCCTGGTGGCTCCTACCTGTAATCCCAGCACTTTGGGAGGCCGAGGCAAGCAGATTGCTTGAGGTCAGGAGTTCAAGGCTAGCCTGGCCAACTTGGCAAAATCCCGTCTCCACTAAAAATATTAAAAATTAGCCTGGTGTGGTAGCATGTGCCGGTAGTCCCAGCTACCTGGGAGGCTGAGGCATGAGAATTGCTTAAACCCAGGAGGCAGAGGTTTCAATGAACTGAGATCATACCACTGCACTCCAGCCTGGGCAACAGAGTGAGACTGTCTCTAAATAAATAAATAAATAAATAAAATTGACCATCCTAATGGGGAAAGGAGCTGCCAGGCCACCTGGCTGCAGCTGCCGCATGTTAACCCTTTGAGGTCTGATCCAAGGGCCCCCATAGGGGCCATGTTGGTGAGACCAAGCCCCGCAAGGTGTAGGGGGTTAAATTCTGGGCATCCCTTTTTAAGAGACTGAGACAGCTGCCTTCTAGTATTTGGGGTCATCCATAGAAGAAGCAGAAGTGAGAACCCAGATGGAAGAGACAGGAGACAAGAGATGTGGTGGACAGACAGTGGGACCGAGCCCCGTCCTTGGCAGATGGAGGAGCCCCTCTCACCGTGCTCGTGGATGTCAAATGAGGCCTCAGAACCTGGCCTCATTTGTCCTCATCATGTCTCCTGCCCAGAGGGAGATGGGAGGACGGGGGTGGCCGGGAAGGGACGGGTGTGAACCCCATGACAAGTTTAGAAGCAGTTGGTGAGTTTCTTTTGGCCAGCAAGGGGGAGCAGCCTCAGTTTCCCCATTGGAGCCTGGGAAGTGGGTGGCCCTGTCCTGCTCCACGCACCTGTGATCTTGGTGTGACTGTGCTGATACCACGTAAACCCTGGAAGCACAATTACGTGCCCTGGACTTGAAGTCATTAGTGTGGGAGAGCCAGCTGCTCTGCTGAGCTGACCGTCCGCCTCACTGCCCCGGCACTCAGTTCTCCTTGTTTCTTTGTTTCAGGCCGAAGGAGTTCCCCGGGCGTACACCTACAGCGCATTCTTCTGTCCCAGTGGTGAGTCCCCCGTGCCCATCCTGCTAAGGTGTGGCCAGCTGGCTGGGTCAGGACTTTGGCCTTCCCCATTTCCCACACTGTGGGGGCTGTTCCACTGCAAAGTGAGTCCCTGCCCTTCCCGGGGGAAGGGGGCACTGTGGTTTAGGAAGAGCGATGTCCCAGCTAGGGACAGGCAGAGCCAGTGAGGGTGGGGCATCCACCACGCAGAGAATGAATACACAGGAATGTGCACCGCAGGTACCAAGCAAAGTTAGGCTGGCTGGTCGTGGTGGCTCACGCCTGTAATCCCAGAACTTTGGGAGGCTGAGGAAGGTGGATCATTTGAAATCAGGAGTTTGAGACCAGCCTGGCCAACACGATGAAACTTATCAATACTAAAAGTACAAAGTTGGCTGGGTGCGATGGCTCACGCCTGTAATCCCAGCACTTTGGGAGGCTGAGGCAGGTGGATTACGAGGTCAGGAGTTTGAGACCAGCCTGACCAACATGGTGAAACCCCGTCTCTACTAAAAATACAAAAAATTAGCTGGGCATGGTGATGCGCACCTGTAATCCCAGCTGCTCAGGAGGCTGAGGCAGGAGAATCACTTGAACCTGGGAGGCAGAGGTTGCAGTGAGCCAAGATCACGCCATTGCACTCCAGCATGGGTGACAGAGTGAGACTCCGTTTCAAAAAAAAAAAAGTACGCAGTTAGCCAGATGTGATTGTGTGTGCCTGTAATCTCAGCTGCTTGGGAGGTTGAATAAGGAGAATCTCTTGAACCCAAAAGGTGGAGGTTGCAGTGAGCTGAGATTGTGTCACAGCATTCCAGCCTGGGTGACAGAGTGAGACTCCGTCTCAAAACAACAACAACAATAACACACGAGCCTGGACCTAAAGATCACACCTTACACAAGAATGAACCCAAAATGGATCATGGACTTACATGTAAAACTATAGTGCTTTTGGAAAAAAACATGACAACCTGGGCAACATGGCGAAATCCCATCTCTACAAAAAATTAAACAAACAAACAAACAAACAAACAAACAAAAACTTAGCCATATGTGGTGGTGCACACCTGTAGTCCCAGCTACTTGGGAGGTGGAAGTGGGAGGATTGCTTGAGCCCAGGAGGTGGAGGTTGCAGTGAGCCTTTCTTGTACCTCTGCACTCCAGCCTGGTTGACAGAGAGATACTCTGTCTCAAGAAAAGAAGTAAGGAAGGGAGGGAGGGAGGGAGACAAGGAAGAAGGAAGGAAGAGAGGAAGGAAGGAAGGAAGGAGAAAAGAAAGAGGAAGGGAAGGAAAGGAAAGGAAAGGAAGGAAAAAAGAAGGAAGGAAGGGAGGAGAGAAGGAAGGAAGGAAAGAAGGAAGAAAAGAAGGAAAAAAAGATCTTGACTCACTGCAACCTTCATCTCCTGGGTTCAAGTGATTCTCCCGTCTCAGCCTCCTGACTAACTGGGATTACAGGCACCTACCACCACGCCTGACTAATTGTTGTCTTTTTAGTAGAGACAGAGTTTCACCATGTGGGTCAGGCTGGTCTCAAACTCCTGATCTCAGGTGGTCCACCTGCCTCAGCCTCCCAAAATGCTGGATTCTTTACCAAAGTTGAGCTCTCCTAGGTCCTTTGCATCTCTGTATAAATTTTGGAATCCGTTTAGCAATTTCTCCAAAAGAGCCTCCTGGGATTTTGATTGGGATTGCTTTGAATCTGTAGAACCATCTGGGGAAGAACTCACATGTTCATGATAGTCCATGAACATGGTCTAGCTTTCATTGATTTGGGTTTTCTTTTGTTCCTCTCCTCAGCCTTTTCAATTTTCAGCACCTTGCTCATCTTTGGTCAGATTTATCCCTGAGCATCTTATCTTTTTGTTTTTTTAGAGAGGATCTTGCTTTAGAGAGAGTCTTGCTTGTTTTTAGAGAGAGAGTAACCCAGGCTGGAATGCAATGGTGCGATCATGGCTCACTGCAGCCTTGAACTCCTAGGCTCAAGCAATCCTCCTGCCTTGGCCTCCCAAGTAGCTGGGATGACAGATACATGCCACTGCTAATTTAAAAACATTTTTGTAGAGATAGGAGTCTTGCTCATTGTTAGGCCGACACCGTTCCACCATGTGTGCCGAGTCACAGTGAGACCCACTCCTTGTGGTCCTGGTGCTCACCTCTAGGTACCATCAGGGAAAATGGGATGCCTCCAGGTGCCCTCTCAACTCCCCATCTCCTTTCCTCCATCCAGAGAGAGTCCACATCTCCACCCCCAACAAGTATGAGTTCCAGTATGTGCAGCGGCCACTGCACCTCACCCGCTTTGATGTGGCTGTGCGAGCTCACAATGATGCCCGTGTGGCCTTGTCTTCTGGGCCCCAGGACACAGCAGGCATGATCGAGATCGTCCTGGGGGGGCATCAGAACACCAGGTCATGGATCTCCACCAGCAAGATGGGAGAGCCCGTGGCCAGTGCACACACGGCCAAGATCCTCTCCTGGGATGAATTCAGAACATTCTGGATCAGCTGGCATGGTGGCCGTATCCAGGTATACAGCAGGACTCCCTGGGGCTTGTGCAGAAACCTCATGTTCCTCCAGTATTAGCTACTTCCTGTTCTGTGCCAGGCTCAGATGGGGGGTTGGGAGAAGCAAAGGAAACACAGGGCACCACCTCAAGTTGTTCTCAGTCTAGAGTCGCTTACCAAAAAAACATGTAGCAAGAGCTGTGGCAGAGGAAGCACCCAGGGATCTGGGAGCAGAGAGGAGGCAGGTGGTCAGGGAGAAAAGAAGAATGGACATGAGCAAGTGAAATGGGGGTTGGGGCGTGTTTTCTGGGCCAAGCAAAAAAGATATAGAAGCTAACACAGCTTCCTAACAGAGGAAGCTAATACAGCTTCCTAGAGGAAGAACATAACCAAAGTAGGTTTTGAAGTATGAATA
Organism: Papio anubis; assembly: GCF_008728515.1. Lineage (NCBI taxonomy): Eukaryota > Metazoa > Chordata > Mammalia > Primates > Cercopithecidae > Papio > Papio anubis. The sequence goes on from NC_044995.1 coordinate 35,215,559, forward strand.
GTTCGCTGGGCAAAATGAGAGCAGAGTATGTTCTCCAGGCAGAGCAATAACATGTGCAAAGGTCCAGAGGTTCCAAGGAGCCCAGTGACTTCAGAACCTGCAGATGTCATGCCTTATGTTTCTGTCGGCTGTTTAATGGATGGGGTAACCTCTGGTTTTTCTCACCTCTGATTCCTCAAAGACCCTTCCTTGCACCGTGAGTGTGGCTAAGGCCTCTGACCCTGGCTACAAAGTTGGTGTCACTGCCACCTGAGTGCCTACTGCCTGCTTCCCGCCAGTGTCCAGCAGCCTTGGTTTCTTTTTCCAGGTTGGCCACGGTCCAGAGCCGTCCAACGAGTCTGTCATTGTGGCCTGGACCCTCCCGAGGCCACCAGAGGTCCAGTTCATTGGCTTTTCCACCGGCTGGGGCTCCATGGGTGAATTCCGAATCTGGAGGAAGATGGAGGTGGACGAGAGCTACAGTGAGGCCTTCACCCTGGGGGTCCCGCACGGTGCCATCCCTGGGTCTGAGCGGGCCGCCGCCTCCATCATCGGTGCGTCTGTCCCACAGCCTGGCTTGGGGAGGTCAGGTGGCAAGAGCCAAGGTTGAGACTCCAGGCTTAGTCTCAAGCTGGGCTTTGCTGGGGACCTGTGTCTTGGGGTGTCCACCCATACACCCACTCACCTGAAAAGCAGCTTCCAGTGCCTTCTCTATGCCCATCCATGTGCTGGGCATTGAGGCAGCCCAAGAGCTGACTCCAACCCCACCCTTGAGGGACTCCTAGTCCAGATGAGATGGCAGATCCAGAGCCCCCGAGTTTAAGCCTTATGCAGAAGTCAGGGTGGGGTGACCCCTAAGAACCTGCAGTGAGCCCTGTGAGGGAAGTGGGCCAAGGACAAGCTCCAAGAAAACACAAATGCCTGATGAAGTCAGCCAGATGTGGAGTGCAGGATGGAGGCCTTGGGGGTCTTGGTGATGGGGTAGGCGTCTGGAGCAGTTGCCAAGTAGAGGTGAGAGGCTCTGACTAGGGACATCAGAAGCAGCCTTAGGGGGTCTGTAGGGTTGGGATGTGTGTTACTCTGTTTTCATGCTGCTGATAAAGACATACCCAAGAATGGGTAATTTATAAAGAAAAAGAGGTTTAATTGACTTTCAGTTTCACGTGACTGGGGAGGCCTCACAATCATGGCGGAAGGCGAAAGGCACATCTTACATGGCCAGAGGGAGAATGAGAGAATGAGAACCAAGTGAAAGGGGTTTCCCCTTATAAAACCATCAGATCTCGTGAGACTTCTTCACTACCACGAGAACAGTATGGGAAAACCGCCCCCATAATTCAATTAGTTCCCACCAGGTCCCTCCCACGACACGTGTGAATTATGGGAGCTACAATTCAAGATGAGATTTGGTTGGCGACACAGCCAAACCATATCAGGATGCCTCTAGTAGCCCAGGTGCTGGAGGGGAAAGTGTGATTGTGTGATTGATCCAGTGCTGGGAGTCGGGCAGAAGGGTGGTGAGAGTTTGGGGTGGGCCTGAGCCAGGGAGGAGAGGGCGAGAGGCCAGAAGGAGATGGATGGGCCCAAATGAGGGTGTTGAGGCTCTCTCTGACATCAGAGGGCAGAGGCCCTGGTACCCAGGCAGGTAGGCGGTTGTGGCCAGATCAGAGGAATTTCGAGTTTACAATTCCTGAGGCACGAGAGCAAGTCAGAGTGGATGCGGGGCTGAGTGACTAAGATGGGATTGAGGGAGATAGGAGAAGAAGCAGAGAGGCAGGAATGGAGAGGAGGTGACGGCTGGGATCCGTGCGCCAGTGCCTTCAGTGATACAGCAGGTGGAGAAGAAGCTGGGTAGCCTAGAGCATGGTGATGAGAAAGTAGCCAGGCTGTTTGTGCCACAAGGGGAGGCTGCAGGGGCAATGGCAGCCTCAGCGAGACATGCGGAGATGCTAAAGAAGGAAAGAAGGGGCCAGGTGTGGTGGCTCACGCCTGTAATCCCAGCACTTTGGGAGGCCGAGGCAGGTGGATAACGAGGTCAAGAGGTCGAGACCATCCTGACCAACATGATGAAACCCCGTCTCTACTAAAAATACAAAAATTAGCTGGGCATGGTGGCACAAGCCTGTAACCCCAGCTACTCGGGAGGCTGAAGCAGAAGAATCGCTTGAACCTGGGAGGCGGAGGTTGCAGTGAGCCGAGATCATGCCACTGCAGTCCAGCCTGGTGACAGAGCGAGATTCCATCTAAAAATAAAATACATAAAATAAAATAAAATAGGAGAGTAGGTGTGTTCAGGGGACACTGGGAGTCCCAGGGGGTCCATCAGCAATCTTTTTTTTTTTTTTTTTTTTTTGAGACGGAGTCTCGCTCTGTAGCCCGGGCTGGAGTGCAGTGGCGGGATCTCAGCTCACTGCAAGCTCCGCCTCCCGGGTTCACGCCATTCTCCTGCCTCAGCCTCCCGAGTAGCTGGGACTACAGGCGCCCGCCACCTCGCCCGGCTAGTTTTTTGTATTTTTTAGTAGAGATGGGGTTTCACGGTGTTCGCCAGGATGGTCTCGATCTCCTGACCTCGTGATCCGCCCATCTCGGCCTCCCAAAGTGCTGGGATTACAGGCTTGAGCCACCGCGCCCGGCCATCAGCAATCTTTGAGACAAGGAAACCAAGAAGAGGAATACAGAATGTCAAGGGGATGGGAGAATCAGAATTTTTTTTAAAGAGAGAAAACTTTCAAAAATGCACCTCCAACTCCATACATCTAGAAACTTTTTTAAAAATCGAAGTGCTCTTGGTTAAAGAAAAAATCTGAATATTTTAGAAAGAATATTTTAGGGCCAGGCACAGTGGATCATGCCTGTAATCCTGGCACTTTGGGAGGCAGAAGCATGTGGGTCATCTGAGGTCAGGAGTTCGAGACCAACCTGGCCAACATGATGAAACCCTGTCTCTACTAAAAAAATAAAATAAAAATTAGCTGAGTGTGGTGACACATGCCTGTAGTCCCAGCTACTCAGGAGGCTGAGGCAGGAGAGTTGCTTGAACCTGAGAGGCGGAGGTTGCAGTGAGCTGGGGTTGTGCCACTGCATTCCAGCCTGGGTGACATAGTGAGACTCCATCTCAAAAAAAAAAAAAAAAAAAAAAGGAATATTTTAGGAAGACTATTTAGAATGGAATGAGAATGATTGTATAGACATACTGATATTTGTGGGATGCAGCCAAAGTTGTACTTAGAGACCAATGTACAGCCTTCAATGCACCCATTTTAAAAGCCAGTGAGGGAAAAAGCATTGAACAGAATGAAAAGCTAGAGAAAAAAAGCCTAAGTTAAAACTAAAGAACACAGAAGAAGGTGTGTAAAATTGTCACCAAAGCCAGTACACCAGCTGGTCTGAGCAGGCAGAGGGTGTCAGTCCCAAAGGGCAGTTGGGTGGCTGACTGGGTGACACACGCAGTCTCCCATCCCTGGGTAAAGCTGTCCCTGTTCTCTACTGAGCTGGGACAGCTCCCAACTCAACTCTCTTCTCCTTCCCACCAGGGGACGTCATGGGGCCAACCCTGAACCACCTCAGCAACCTCCTGCGGCTGCCCTTTGGCTGTGGAGAGCAGAACATGATCCACTTTGCTCCCAACATCTTTGTCTTGAAGTATCTTCAGAAAACCCAGCAGCTCAGCCCTGAGGTGGAGAGAGAGACCACCGACTACCTAGTACAAGGTATTGGGGAAAAACTGCCCGGTCGAGATGGGAGCAGGGGAGTCAGGTTCAGCCTTCAGTGGAGAAGACCACGCTGGAGGCGGCCCACACACCAGGCACAGCGATGAGGAGGAAGTGGGCAAAAGAGGCCATTCAGGGTGGCCCTGATCTGGTCACTGTCAGCAGGAGCCTAGATGTCTCTGGCTGTTAGGATGAGATTCTGAATGAATGGTGCTGTTCAGATACAGGGAGAGGAACAGCATCTTTTTAAAGTGTACGTTTTTTTTTTACAACAAGAATATAACAGCATTATTAAAAATAACATTTAGAAAAGAAAAAAGAAGGCCAGGCACAGTGGCTGATGCCTGTAATCCCAACACTTTGGGAGGCTGAGGCAGGAGGATCACTTGAGCCCAGGAATTTGAGACCAGGCTGGGCAACAAAGCAAGACCCCGGTCTCTACAAAAAATAAAAACATATTAGCCAGACGTGGTGGCATGCACCTGTAGTCCCAGCTGCTCAGGAGGCTGAGGCAGGAGGATTGCTTGAGCCCAGAAGTTGGAGGCTGCAGTGAACTGTGATTGTGCCACTGCACTCCAGCTAGGGTGACCGAGTGAGACCCCAACTGTAAAAAAATAAGAAAGAAGAAAGAAGAAACAGTCAGGGGTTGCTCCAGGCTGAAAGTCTGGCATCATGAAGGCTGATCATGGACAGCTAGGAAGACCGAGTCCACTGAGGCCAGGTCCTGGGGGCTCAGATTAGCTCTTGTGAGAGTCTGGGAGGTGGACCCAGGGCCAGGCACACCGTGGTGGATCCATCCAGGCTCAGGTCCTTAAACACCACCCAGAGTCGAATGAGCCCTCCTCGTGAATAACAGCCTGTACCTCCACAGGACAACCAGACCCTGTGTGCATCCAACCAACTCGCCGTCCAGATTCGACAAACCCCAAATCAACCCCCTCCATCTTGCCCCCAAACCCACTTGTGTTCATTTCCTAAAATCGCCATAATAAAATGCCACAAACTGGGTGACTTAGAACGACAGAAATGTGTCATCTCCTTATAGTTGTGGAGCCCAAAAGTCCAAAATAAAGGTCCGCGGAGCTGGTTCCTTCTGGTGGCTCTGAGGGAGACTCTGTCCCAGGCCTCTCTACTGGCTTCTGCTGGCTCCAGGTGTTCCTTGGCTTATAGACCGATCAGCCTGCTCTGTGCCTCCACGATTGCATGGCTGTCACCTCTGTGACTAATTTCCTTTCTTTTCTTTTCTTTTCTTTCTTTCCTTTTTCTTTTTCTTTTTTTTTTTTTTTTTTTTTTAGAGCCAGGGTCTTACTCTGTCACCTAGGCTGGAGTGCAGTGGTGCAATCATAGCTCACTGCATAGTTGAACTCCTGGGCTCAAGCCAACCTCCCACCTCAGCCTCCTGAGTAGCTGGGACTACAGATGTGCACCACCATGCTCAGTCAATTCTTTGTAAAGATGAGGTTCCACTATGTTGTCCAGGCTGGTCTTGAACTCCCGGCCTCGAGTGATCCTCTCACCTCGGCCTCTCAAAGTGCTGGGATTCCAGGTGCAAGCCACGGCGCTCAGCCTCTCTTTTTAAGGACAAGGACACCTGTCATTGGATTTAGGTCCTACCGTAAATAAATCCAAGATGCTCTCATCTGGAGATCCGAACCTTAATTATATCTGTTAAGATCTTTATTTCCAGTAAAGTCCCATTTTTGGGTTCTAAGTGGATGTGAATTTGGGAGGACCCACCCCATACAGAATGCCTTTTGTCACCTGTCCTGTCTCTGTGGACACAGCCCTGTCCTTCCTGAGGCTCAGGCCACACAGCGTGGTGCCCTCAGATTCGTCCTTCTTTCCCTCACAGCCCATGTCTGTCTGAGTAGCTCTGCCTTCACCCCAGGAAGGCTCCCCACCTCTGTCGCCACCACTGGGTCCAAACTCATCATTGCACACTTGGAGGGCCCCCGTCCCCACCTTTCTGTCCAGACCCTATGGTCCACTGGCTCTATATGTCTCCTCACACTCTTCTGCTACTCACACGCCACCCGTGGCTCACTGTGCCCTCGCAGGAAAGCCACACTCCCAGCCCAGCCTTGGAGGCCTTTGTGGCCCACCGGCCTCTCGCCATACCCCCTCGTTCCCTGCTCCATTCCCTGCCCCCAGCACCTCCAGTTCTCTGAGCTTCCCAAGCTCCTGTCCCAGCAGGTGGAGCAGCCCCGACACCTGGGGACAGAGGGTGCTGCCCCAAGATGGTGGTTTCGCTGACCTCCTGGGAGTGACTGAAGGCCAGTGTGTGACCAGTAGTCACAAAGGGGCCATGTCAGTAAACGAGACGAATGAGTTGGAGGTTACAGCCACCCTAGATGTGGTGTGAGGCCGTTTCAGGGACCTCAGATGTGGTATGAGGTAGTTCCAAGGATCCCCAGTGTGGTGTGGAGCAGTTTCAGGGACCCCCGATGTGGTATAGGGCAGTTTCAAGGACCCCAGATGTGGTGTGGGGCAGTTTCAAGAACCCCGAATGTGGTGTGGAGCAGTTTCAGGGATCCTAGATGTGGTGTGGGGCAGTTTTAGGTACCCCGGATGTGGTGTGTAGTTTCAGGGACCCCAGATGTGGTGTGGGGCAGTTTCAAGAACCCCAGATGTGTGGAGCAGTTTCAGGGACCCCAGATGTGGTGTGGGGCAGTTTCAGTGACCTCAGGTGTAGTGTGGAGCAGTTCCAGGGACTCCAGATGTGGTATGAGACAGTTTCAAGAACCCCAGATGTGGTGTGGGGCAGTTTCAGGGACCCCAGATGTGGTGTGGAGCAGTTTCAGGGACCCCAGATGTGATGTGGGGCAGTTTCAAGAACCCCAGATGTGGTGTGGAGCAGTTTGAGTCCAAACTCATCATTGCACACTTGGAGGGCCCCCGTCCCCAGCTTTCTGTCCAGACCCTACGGTCCACTGGCTCTATATGTCACCCCCAGATGTGGTGTGGAGCAGTTCCACGGACTCCAGATGTGGTATGAGACAGTTTCAAGAACCCCAGATGTGGTGTGGGTCACTTTCAGGGACCCCAGATGTGACATGGGGCAGTTTCAGTGAGCCCAGTTTCAAGAACCCCACATGTGGTATGGGGAAGTTTCAGGGACCCCATATGTGGGTGTATGGCAGTTTCAAGGACTCCAGATGTGATTCGAGGCAATTCCAGGGAGCCTACATGTGGTGTGGCTTCGGAGGTCCGGGGTGGGGGGTGGCAGAGCGGTGTAGGTCCCCGGGGTGGGCCTGGGCCAGGCCACTCAACAGGACAGGGTCCTCTGTGCTTGCCCCGCAGGCTACCAGCGCCAGCTGACCTACAAGCGCCAGGATGGCTCCTACAGCGCGTTTGGGGAGCGGGACGCATCGGGGAGCATGTGGTGAGTCCCCACCGCCCCGGGCACGGCCTCTGAGGCTCCCCGCCCAACGCCACAGCCCCACATCCAATGCAGTGTGGCCAGATCACTTGGCGCCTGATCCCCGGATGACAGGGAACACAGCTGGGAAGTAAAGACTGTGGTGGTCCCAGCTCCAGGGACGGAGGCTGGGGCTTGGGGCTTGGGGCCAGTGCAGAGCTGGTGATTGTAACTGTTCCTCTTTCTGCTGTTGTTACCATGGTGAGCAGGACCCCATGCCCTGCTCTCTGGCCCCTTGGGAGTGAGCCCTGGATGCCCTGGGCTTCCTCAAGCTCCCAGGACCCAGGAATAGCGGTGACTAGAGCAGGAGGAGATGGCAGGGCAAAGGGGTCAGAGGCCAGACCAGTGCCTCGAGGCTGGTGTGTGCTGTCTGCAGGAGAAGCCTGGGATCTTGTTTCTGTGGTAACTGCAGGAAGGTGATCAGGGCAGGGAGGGTCCCTAGGAGGCCGGGCACACCTGGATCTTGTTTTCCTGGGATCCTCAGGCTACTGCAGTTCTTGGCATCATCATGGGGTTCACCTGAGACTGTGGGTGACCTTCCAACTTCTGTGCCCATCGCCAGACTCCTCCTTAGAGATTGCCACCCTGGTAGTGCCGACAGCAGCTGTGAGCATGGAAACTGCCCTGTTTTTAGTCCAACGGAGTGTCCACTGCACAGTTGCAGTGCCAGAACCCAGGGAGCGGGGACATGTGGCTGATTACTTCCTGCCATGGGCAGCATCACTTACCCAGCTCCAGAGGGGCCCAGGGTTGGTGACACACCCAGCATCCCCCAGCCCCAGCAGCTCATCCACACTGTCCCAGCTCTAGTCCCAGGGCCCTGCCTTGCTGACAACTGATAATGCAAGGCCCTATGCAAGATGCAATAGTTATCCACTGCTGTGTAACAAGTGACCCCTAAATGTAGCCATTTAAAACAACAAACATGTATTATCTCTATTTATTATGTACTAATTCTTATGGAATTAAGGAGCAGCTTAGCTGGGTGTTTCTGCCTGGGGATGTTTGTTGGGGTTGCAGTCAAGGTGTTGGCTGTTGCTGCCTTCATCTGAAGGCTCAACTGGGGCTGGAAGATTTGTTTCCAAATTAACTCCCTCACATGGCTGTTGGCAGGAGGCCTCAGTTGCTCACCATGTGGACTTCTCCATAGGGGCTACTTGAGTGTTCTTACAACATGGCGGCCAGCTTCCTCTCACAGTGAGCAATTCAAGAGAGAAAGCGAGAAGGATGCCACAGTGCCTTTTGTTACTTGGTCTTACAAGTCAGGCTGTCACTTCTGCCTCATTCTATTCTATTCCTTTTTTTGTTTGTTTTCTTTTTTTGAGATGGAGTCTCACCCTATCACCCAAGCTGGAGTTCGGTGGTACAGTCTCAGCTCACTGCAACCTCCACCTCCTAGGTTCAAGCAATTCTCCTGCTTCAGCCTCCTGAGTAGCTGGGATTATAGGCACCTGCCACCACACCTGGCTAATTTTTGTATTTTTAATAGAGACAGGGTTTCACCATGTTGCCCAGACTGGTCTCGAACTCCTGACCTCAGGTGATCTGCCCACCTCAGCCTCCCAAAGTGCTGGGACTACAGGTGTGAGCCACTGTGCCTGGCCCACATTCTATTCTTTAGTAGTGAGTTGCTAAGTACACCCCATCTACACATGAAGAGATTCGGGCCTCCATCTCTTGAAAGGAGGAGTATTAAGGCATTTGTGGATATACATTAAAATGACTATAATAGGTGTATAATTTTGTATCTATAAAACAAAGAAGTAGAGAGTGATGGAGCAGGGTAGTTATATGGGATGGTCAGGAAAGGTCTCCTGGAGGATATGAGGGAGGAGCCATGAAAATCCAAGGGAACAGCATTCCAGGCAGAGGGAACAGCCATTGCAAAGGCCCTGAGGCAGGACCCAGCTTGACGAGGTTGGGCCACAGAAGGGAGGCTGGTGTGGCTGGAGCAGCACAGGGCCAGGAGGTTGGTGACCTGGCACGAGGGAAGAGGGAGGGGCAAGGCCAGGTTGATCAGAGCAGGAGTCTGGATTTAGTGCTGTGTGGAACAGAATGCTGTTAGAGGGCTGGGAGCAGAGCAGGATCAAGATCTGTGTCTCCTGGTGGGCCATGTGTGTGCATGCATGTGTTGAATCACATGCGTGATTCAACATTTGGGATGGGTTGAGCATCCCAAATGGGAAAATCCAAAGTTCGAACTGCTCCAACATCCAAAACATTATTATTATTATTATCATTATTATTATTATTATTATTACTAGAGACAGAGTCTTGCCCTGTTGAACGGGCTGGAGTGCCGTGGCTCGATCTCAGCTCACTGCAACCTCCGCCTTCTGGGTTCAAGCAATTCTTCCACCTCAGCCTCCCGAGTAGCTGAGATTACAGGCGCCCATCACCACGCCTATATAATTTTTGTATTTTTAGTAGAGACAAGGTTTTGCCATGTTGACCAGGCTGTTCTCGAACTCCTGACCTCCAGTGATCCATCTGCTTTGGCCTCCCAAAGTGCTGGGATAACAGGTGTGAGCCACTGTGCCCGGGCTTCGAGATGCTTTTAGTGCCAACCTGATGCTCAAGGGAAACGTTCATTGGAGCATTTCAGATTTTTTGGATTTGGGATGCCCAAGTATACAGTATCTGTAAGTTCCACAGGATTCAATCAACCACAGATTGAAACTATTCAGAAAAAAAAAAAAGAGTCCGGGTGTGGTGGCTTATGCCTGTCATCCCAGCACTTTGGGGAAGCTAAAGCGGGAAGATTCTTTGAGGCTAGGAGTCGGCAGCCAGCCTGGGAAACATGGCAAAACCTCATCTCTGCAAAAATGTTAAAAATGAGCTGGATGTGGTGGTACGTGCCTTAGTCCCAACTACTGGGGAGCTTGAGGTAGGAGGATCACTTGAGCCCAGAAGTTCAAGGCTGCAGTGAGCTATGATTGTGCCACTGCGCTCCAACCTGGGTGACAGAGCAAAACTCCATCTCTATTGCGGGAACTGGCCAACAGTCCGCAATGCAACGGTGCTTTCTCTTTGCTCCCAGGTTAATTGGCAGGTTGAGAAATAATAGCCACACACAAGATAGTGAAAGCTGGGTCCAGGGGGGATCACCACCTTCTGGTCCCGCGGTGCCAACAATGCACTGGATATGCCAGCATTTATTATTAAGTTTAGTGAGGGCGGGGGTAGGTTAGTGAGGGATTTAGGGTCATTTGATTATGAGGTGAGATGGTCACATGGGGATGAAGTAATTCTTTAACATAACTTCTGTATGCAGAAGTACAGTGTACACAGATAAGAATTGACAATATAGTGTGTGCATCAGTCATTTCTAACAGAGCCTTAAAACAGGAACAGCAGAAACAGTTGCAGCAAAAGCTGGTTAAAAATAATTCACAAAAACAGGACGTGAAGTTAGACAACCGGTTAGACCAGAAATTCTCAGAAGGGAGTATACCTTAACCCTAAAGAGGCCTAGAAGAGCTGCAGCAAGATGAGGGCGTTTATAGCCCTATCTTATCCATATGGACAGGCGCCCTCCCATGCATCCATTTATAGGCTCTCCACGAGGGTCGCATTCCATTCCCAGAGCTATGAACATCTGCTTTTCTGGGACAGGAATCTTGGTGATGTGAAACCCCCCTGACTGCACGTCCATTCATAGGCTCTCTGCAGGGGGAAGCACATCACGTGCTGTTGGCTCATTCTGGCAGTCCAACCTGGCATTGTCTTTACACAATCCTGCATGCAGTTTTGTATTTACAATAATCAGGAGCATTTCATCTTTTATTCCGTAGCAATAGTTTCAGGGGTTCTCCCTACACATCTCTTAAAAAAAAAAAAGTTTAAAAATTCCACAAAGTTCCAAAAACGAAAAGTTGAATTTGTTGCATGCTGAGTAGAATATTGAATTCATGCAAATGAAGTGACGTGTGGGCATTGTATTAGGTGTTCAAAGTAACCAACACATGATTTAAAGTACACGGGAGGGGCCGGGCACAGTGGCTCACGCCTGGAATCCCAGCACTTTGAGAGGCCAAGGTGGGCGGATCACCTGAGGTCAGGAGTTCAAGACCAGCCTGGCCAACATGGTGAAACCCCGTCTCTACTCAAAATACTAAAATTAGCTGGGCATGGTGGCAGGCGCCTCTAATCCCAACTACTCGAGAGACTGAGGCAGGAGAATTGCTTGAACTCTGAGGCAGAGGTTGCAGTGAGCCGAGATTGCGCTACTGCACTCCAGCCTGGGTGACAGGGTGAGACTGTATCTCAAATATAAAAATAAGGCCGGGCGCGGTGGCTCAAGCCTGTAATCCCAGCACTTTGGGAGGCCAAGACGGGCGGATCACGAGGTCAGGAGATCGAGACCATCCTGGCTGACACGGTGAAACCCCGTCTCTACTAAAAAATACAAAAAAACTAGCCGGGCGAGGTGGCGGGCGCCTGTAGTCCCAGCTTCTCGAGCTGAGGAGCAGGAGAATGGCATGAACCGGGAGGCGGAGCTTGCAGTGAGCCAAGATCCATACTGCACTCCAGCCTGAAGTACGACGAAGCGAGAGACTCTGTCTCAAAAAAAAAAAATATATATATATATATATATAAATAAAAGGCCAGGCAGCGGTGGCTCAAGCCTGTAATCCCAGCACTTTGGGAGGCTGAGGCAGGCAGATCCGCGAGGTCAGGAGATCAAGACCATCCTGCAGCTGCTGCAGTGAAACCCCTGTCTCTACTACAAAAAATACAAAAATTAACCGGGCGTGGTGGCGGGCGCCTGTAGTCCCAGCTACTTGGGAGGCTGAGGCAGGAGAATGGCGTAAAACCCGGGAGGCAGAGCTTGCAGTGAGCTGAGATCCGGCCACTGCACTCCAGCCTGGGCGACGGAGCGAGACTCCGTCTCAAACAATAAAATAAAATAAAATAATAAAAATAAAAAATAAAGTTCATGGGAGGATGTGTGTCAGTTATATGCAACTACTACACCCTCATATATCAGGGATTCAGAGCATCAGTGGATTTTGGTATCCATGGGGGTCCTGGAACCAGTCCCCCACAGATACCAAGGGATTCCTATAAATGCAAATATTCCAAAATCCAAATTCAAAATCTGAAGCACTTCTGGTTCCAAGCATTTCAGATAACAGATAGTCATTAGACTTTAGTTTTTATTATTTATTTTAATTAACTTTTTTTTTTTTTTTTTTTTTGAGACAAGCTCTCACTCTGTTTCCCAGGCTGGAGTGCAGTGGCACGATCAAGGCTCACTGCAGCCTTGACTTCCCGGGCTCAAGCAATTCTCCCGTCTCAGCCCCTCAAGCAGCTGGAACCACAGGCGTGCACCACCATGTCCAGCTAATTTTTTTGAATTTCGGTAGGACCAGGTCTTGCTGTGTTGCCCAGGCTGGTCTTGAGCTCCTGGCCTCAACCGATCCTCCACCTCTGCCTCCCAAAGACTGTAGGCAGGAGGTACCTCACCCGGCCATAGATCTTACCTTTTTTTTTTTTTTTAAGATGGAGTCTCGCTCTGTCGCCCAGGCTGGAGTGCAGTGGCGCGATCTTGGCTCACTGCAAGCTCCGCCTCCCGGGTTCACGCCATTCTCCTGCCTCAGCCTCCCGAGTAGCTGGGACTACAGGCGCCCGCCACCACGCCTGGCTAATTTTTTGTATTTTTAGTAGAGACGGGGTTTCAATGTGTTAGCCAGGATGGTCTCAATCTTCTGACCTCATGATCCACCCGCCTTGGCCTCCCAAAGTGCTAGGATTACAGGCGTAAGCCACCGTGCCCAGCCAGATCTTACGTTTTAGAAGAGTTCTAGGTTTCCAGAAAAATTGAGTAAATAGAGTAGAGTTCCCATATACCTCGACCACCCATACACAGTTTCCCCTGTGATAGGCATCTTGTATTAGTGTGCTGCATTTGTTATAATTGATGGACCGGCATTAAAACGTTATGAACTATTGTTCATAATCTACATTAGGATTCACTCACACAGTCACTATTTATTTATTTATTTGTTTGTTTGTTAATGAACGACAGGGTCTGGCTATGTTGCCCAGGCTGATTTCAAACTCCTGGCCTCAACTGATCCTCCTACTTCAGCCTCCCAAGGTGCTGGGATTACAAGTATGAGCCACCGAGTCCAGCTGAGAGCTCATTTCTTTTTATCACTAGATAACATTTATCCTGTTTGCGTTTTACAGTGGAAAAGCAGAGAGCACAGTATGCTGGACCATGGGAATTCCACAATTCCCAGCACACAGCTGGCTTGGTTCTGTCCTTGCCTCCTGTCCCTGCCATGCACAAAATGCATGGAACTTCCCCCTGGTTGCAGTGTGCATAGCTGGTGATGGGGTGGGGATGGGCCTGGGAGCCATGGGGTGTCCTGGTTGATCCAGGGAACATGGGAGTAGAAAGAAGAGGATGCATTTGAGGTACCTGAGAGGGAGAGTGGCCTGGACGAGCTTTGGGTCTATTTTATTTTATTTTATCTATTTATTTATTTATTCTTTTTTGTCTGAGACAGGGTCTCACTCTGACACCCAGGCTAGAGTGTAGTGGCACGATCTCGGGTCACTGCAACCACTGCCTCCTGGGATCAAGCAATTCTCTTGCCTCAGCCTCCCAAGTAGCTGGGATTACAGGCACCCACCACCATGCCTGGCTAATTTTTTTTTTTTTTTTTTTTTTTTAGTGGAAATGGGGTTTCACCGTGTCAGTCAGGCTGGTCTTGAACTCCTGAGTCCCAGCACTTTGGGAAGCCGAGGTGGGAGGATCACTTGAGGTCAGGAGTTTGAGATCAGTCTGGCCAACATGGTGAAACCCTATCTCTACTAAAAATACAAAAATATTAGCTGAGCATGGTGGCAATCCCAGCTACTCAGGAGGCTGTAGTCCCAGAATTGCTTGAACCTGAGAGGCAGAGGCTGCAGTGAGCATGGTGGCTCATGCCTATAATCCCACCACTTTGGGAGGCCATGGTGGGAGGATCGCTGGAGCCCAGGAATTCGAGAACAACCTGGGCAACATAGTAAGACCCCATCTCTATAAAAAATTTAAAAATTCGCTGGACGTGGAGGGAGGCAGGCCGGTGGGCAGCTAATGTGTCCTGTTTTTGTGATTCATATAAACAGAGCCTAGAGCCACTTGATTTTGAAGACAGCTGATTCTTTGATCCTGAATTTGCAAAGTTTCCTCTGCTAACAATTCTGGTTTTCATCCCTCATGGCCTCCTGGCTTCCGTCTTGTGCTTCTCTCCTTCATTTGTTCACACATTCATTCCCTGGCCTTGCCAGCTCTTACTCAGGGTGGCAACTGCAAAAGCAGGGCAAGGGAGATGGGGTGGATGAGGGACAGGCCACAGAGCAGAGATGTTTTTGGCTGCAAGTAACAGAAAATGGGCTGAAGAGCAATTCTGAACATCAGCTCGCCCCGCAGGACTGGGGAGGCTCTACAGTTGGCTGATTCAGCAGCCCCATAGTGCACTGGGGCTCGTTTTTTTCCTTCCATCCCCGGGTATTCCCTCCCTTGGCACATGGCTGTGCCCCTCATGGTGGCAAAATGGCTGCAGCTGCCCCCAGCGTTGCATCACACACCCATTCCAAAGCCATTCCCAGGCCCAGTAACTGGAATGCCTATGACTGTGGCTGGCTGGGGCCATAGAGGAGCACAGATCTCCAAGGCACATGGCTGCTGGCCCCTGAATGACATCAGGGGCCTTTTGGCAAGAACCGAGCAGGAAATGGCTGTGAGGTCGGCAACCAGAAGGGTCTTCCTCCCCTGGCAGGACAGGCAGGGCTAGACCAGCTCACAGAAGGGCCTTGAGTGCTGAGTGAGGAGCAGATATGAATGCCACTAGGGTAGAGGTCCAGGCAGGAAGGAGAGAGCTCCATTTTCAGGCCCTACCGAGTGCTGGGCAATGTGCCCCCTCCTGCACTCTGACAGCCCTGTGGGGATAGACTGGACCCCTCCCATCTTATAGATGAGGAAATGGAGGCCGGGGTGGTACAGGGAGCTTGCGGCAATCCCTCAGGCAGCACGTGGGGGCTGACCATTCTGCAGCCCCTCAGGCGACGTCCTGTTCTCTTTCAGGCTCACGGCCTTTGTTCTGAAGTCCTTCGCACAGGCTCGCAGCTTTATCTTCGTGGACCCCCGGGAGCTGACTGCCTCCAAGAGCTGGATCATCCAACAGCAGCAGGCTGATGGCTCCTTCCCAGCCGTGGGCAGGGTCCTGAACAAGGACATCCAGGTGAGTGGCCTCTCGAGCCTCCTTCCGGGGCCTCTCACCTCCTCCTGGAGCCCCAGACCTGACCTGCCTGTTCCTACTCCTTGGAGCTGCCTGGAGCAAGTGGGGGGAAGTGGACCATCTCCTTTGGCTTGGGGTGAGGCCTGTGAGTCCCCTTGCAGGGTGGGATCCACGGCACTGTCCCGCTGACAGCCTACGTGGCGGTTGCTCTCCTGGAAACAGGCACAGCCTCAGAGGTGAGTACAGAAGGGGTTTGGGGAGACTTGGGGCTGGGTACTGGAGGAGCAAGTGAGAGGTTCCCTCCTTTATGCCAGGGTTGATTTCTTCCTCCTTGCCCTCCTTCTGCTCACTGTTGAGGCTTTTTCATGCTTTTCATCAACAATGGTCACATTCTATCCAGTTTCTTGTAATCTGAGCAGAGGAGAGAGAGATTCCCATGCTACTAGGGGGAAATCGGGCACGTGTTGGGGGCTGGGGAGGTTCCCTGAGTACAAGGCCTCCCATGACCGTCCAGCCCCCAGACCTCCTTCAGAGAATCATTTCAGGCTAGTTCAGGTTCCTGGCCAGTGACCCAAGGGTTGGCTTCAGGGAACCCTACAAAATGTTGGACTCATGCATGTTTTTGCGGGGAAGGGGTTAGGATATTCAGAGACAGTGGGACTGGATGGGGCTTAGATGGCCCAAGACACTTGAGGGCCATAGTCTCTTCTATGAGGCGTTCCTGGGGTGGGGGATGGCACAGTCTCTGCAGAGAAGGCTACCATGATGGATCTCAGCCCCAGGTGAGAAGAATCTGCCCTCCCTAATACCTACATCAATTCTACAATCTCTGACGATAAATTATGAGTTTGGGCACTGCTCAGGATTCTTGGTCTCACAATCCAGACAACTGGTGGGTCTAGGGTTTGCTGTGACATAAGACCCCCACAATGCACAATGTCCAGAGGGCTCCTTGCCCTGTGTTATAGGCTGAATTGGTTCTCCCCTGACCAAATTCTTATGCTGAATTCCTAACTCCCTATCTTAGCTTGGGCTGCAGAAACAAAATACCAAGGAGTAAATGGCTTCCACAAAAGGCATTTATTTCTCACAGTTCTAGAGGCTGGAAAGTCCAAGACCAAGGCGCAGGTAGATTTGGTTCTTGGTGAGGGCTCTCTTCCTGGTTTGTTGACTACCACCTTCTCACTGTGTGTTCACGTGGTGTTTCCCTAGTGTGTGCATGTAGAGAGAGAGAGCTCTAGTGCTTTTCCTCTTCATATAAAGACACTAATCCTGTTACTATGGAGGCCCCATCCTCATGACCTCAATCTAAACCGAATTATCTCTCAAAGGTCCCCAACTCCTAATACCATCATATCAGGAGTTAGAGCTTCAACATATGAATTCTGAGGAAGATCACAGGTATTCCATGACACCCCCCCATACCTCAAATTCATCCCCCACATCTCCCATGGAAGTGGTCAAATATGTCACCTCCCAAATGCATTTTTCTGGAAACTTCCCTGCCAGAGCCCTTGACCCCCACTCTAGTTGGAATGGACAGCACCCAGGATGCTGCACAATTGCTACCCTCCTTTACTAAGGAAGTGTATTGGGAGGCACATTTTTTGAGACCTGGCATGTCTGCAAATATTCTTATTCTGCCCCTGTATGATAGTTGGGCTGGGTATAGAATTCCAGGTTGGAAATTGCTTTTTTGTAGAATAATTGATGATATTCTATCATCTCCTAGTTCCCAGTGTTCCGTCAAGAAGTCGATTGTCATTCTGAGTACTATCCTTTGTATCTGGTTTGTTCCCTTCCTGGAAGCTTTCCAATCTTCTCGTTGTCCATATCACTATGGACAACAAGATATGTGCACTTTTATGACACATATCTTGAGGTGAGGCTTTTTTTTTTCCCACCTCACTGCAACCTCTGCCTCCCGGGTTCAAGTGATTCTCTTTGGCTTGGGGTGAGGTCTGTGAGTCCCCTTGCAGGGTGGGATCCATGGCAAAGCAGCTTCAGACTCCTGAGTAGCTGGGACTACAGGTATGTGCCACTGCATCTGGCTAATTTTTGTATTTTTAGTAGAGACCCAGGTTCCACCATGTTGGCCGGTTTGGTCTCAAACTCCTGACCTCAGGTAATCCTCCTGCCTTGGCCTCCCAAAGGACTGGGATTACAGGCATGAGCCACCCTCATGCCCGGCCCTCCCTTATGTCTTCAATGAGTACTCAACAGGCCCTCCACCTCCTTCCCGTCCCTTGAGGTCACTTCACTTCTCCCAAGAATCTTTTTCTGCCTTCTCCAGATCCTTCCAACCTATTTCTCTTCTGAATTTGAAGACCTTCCCCACAGGGCAGCAGTTGATTCTCTCCAGTCTTCTGGATTCTGGTCTCTTAGATCAGCAGTACCCAAACTTTTTGGCACCAGGGACCAGTTTTGTGGAAGACAATTGTTCCATGGCCTGGGGAAGAGGGGCTAGTTTTGGGATGATTCAAGAGCATTACATTTATTGTGCACTTTATTTCTATTATTATTACATTATAATATATAATGAAATAATTATACAACTCACCATAATATAGAATCAGTGGGAGCCCTGAGCTTGTTTTCCTGCAACTAGACTGTCCCTTCTGGGAGTGATGGGAGACAGTGACAGATCATCAGGCATTAGATTCTCATAAGGAGTGTGCAACCAGCTGGGTGCAGTGGTTCACACCTATAATCCCAGCACTTTGGGAGGCCAAGGCAGGCAGATCACTTGAAGTCAGGAGTTCAAGACCAGCCTGGCCAACATGACAAAACCCTGTCTCTACTAAAGATACAAAAGTTAGCCGGCACAGTGGTGCACGCCTGTAGTCCCAGCTACTTGGGAGGCTGAGGCAGGAGAATCACTTGAACCTAAGAGGCAGAGGTTGCAGTGAGCCAAGCTCGTGTCACTGCACTCCAGCCTGGGCAACTGAGTGAGACTCTGTCTCAAAAAAAAAGAAAAAAGAAAAAAGGAGTCTGCAACCTAGATCCCTCACATGCTCACAGTTCACAATAGGGTTCATGCTCCCATGAGAATCTAATGCCACTGCTGATCTGATGGGAGGTGGAGCTCAGGTGGTAATACAAGCGATGGGGAGCGTCTGTAAATACAGATGAAGCTTTGCTGGCTCACCTGTCACTCACCTCCTGCTGTGCAGCCCCTTCCTAACAGGCTACCAACTGGTATCAGTCTGTGACCTGGAGGTTGGGGACCCCTGTCTTAGATCATTCCCCAAAGGAGGCAAAACCTGCTGTCTTCATTTCCTGTGGCTGCCATAATAAACTGCCACAAACTGGGTGGCTTAAAACAACAGAAATACATTCTCATTGCTTTGAAGACCAGAAGTGCGAAATCAAGGCATTGGCAGGCCCTTGCTCCCTCTGCAGGCTCTAAGGGAGGAACTTTCTTTGCTGCCTCCAGGTTCCAGGGGCTCCAGGCATTCTTTGGCTTGTGGCTGCATCACTCTAGCCCCTGCCTCTGTCTGCATGTCTTCTTCCCTTCTCGTCTTCTCCCCTTCTCATCTCTTAAACAACGCTGTTGCCAGGTGCAGTGGGGCATTGCTGTAGTCCTGGCCACTCAGGAGGCTGAGGCAGGAGGATCGCTTGACCCAGGAGTTCTGGGCTATAGTGCACTGCACCGATCAAGTGTCTGCACTAAGTTCAGCATCAGTGTGGTGACCTCTTGAGAGCAGGGGACCACCAGGTTGCCTAAAGAGAGGTGAACTGGCCCAGGTCACAAATGGAGCAGGTCAAGACTCCTGTGCTGATAGTAGTAGTGAGATCGTGCCAATGAACAGCCACTGCACTTCAGCCTGGGCAACATAGTGAGACCTGTCTCTGATTTAAAAAAAAAAAAAAAAAAATTAAAGGTGCTTGTCACTGGAGGACAAGCACAGTGGCTCACGCCTCTAATCCCAGCACTTTGGGAGGCTGAGGTGGGCGGATCACATGGGTCCAGGAGTTCAAGACCAGCCTGGCCAATGTGGCAAACCCCCATCTCTACTAAAAATACAAAAATCAGCTAGGCATCATGGCACGTGCCTATAATCCCAACTACTCGGGAGGCTGAGGCAGGAAAATCACTTGAACCTGGGAGGTGGAAGTTGCAGTGAGTTAAGATTGCACCACTGCACTGCAGCCTGGGTGACAGAATGAGACTCCGTCTCAAAAACAAACAAACAAAAACTTCCGTGCTGATCATCAGTGCGACTGTGCCTGTGAACAGCCACTACACTCCAGCCTGGGTGATGTAGCGAAACCTCTGTCTCTCATACAAATTTGTTTTTTGAGATGAAGTTTCGCTCTTATTGCCTAGGCTGGAGTGCAATGGCGCGATCTCGGCTCACTGCAACCTCTGCCTCCTGGATTCAAGGATTCTCCAGCCTCAGCATCCCAAGTAGCTGGGATTACATGTGCCACCATGCCTGGCTGTTTTTGTATTTTTAGTAGAGATTTTTTTTTTTTTTTTTTTGAGATGGAGTCTCGCTCTGTCGCCCAGGCTGGAGTACAGTGGTGCAATCTTGGCTCACTGCAAGCTCCGCCTCCCAGGTTCACACCATTCTCCTGCCTCAGCCTCTCAAGTAGCTGGGACTACAGGCGCCTGCCACCACGCCCAGCTAATTTTTTGTAATTTTAGTAAAGATGGGGTTTCACCATGGTAGCCAGGATGGTCTCTATCTCCTGACCTCGTGATCCACCCGCCTCGGCCTCCCAAAGTGCTGGGATTACAAGCATGAGCCACCGCGCCCAGCCAAAAAAATTTTTAAAAAGATACTTGTCATTGGATTTGAGGCCACCCTAATCCAAGGTGCTCTCATCTCAAGACTCATAATTACATCTGCAAAGACCCATTTCCTAAATAAGTCAACATTTACAGGTTCCAGGGAATGTATCTTTTTTGGCGGACCACGATTCAACCCACTATACCTGTGCTGGAATCAGATGAGCTAGGGGGCACCTAGCAAATGACCTTGACCCCTTAGAGTTCTGTTGCATCGCTTGTCTGTAAACAGGGGAGGTTCTGCACAGCTGGGGCCGGGCCAGGTCCATCCCTGCTGGGTGTGGTCTCCACAGCATCCTTGAGACCCATCCTGGCCCACGTGGCCTGGGGTGGCTCCCATGTCACTGTTCCTGCCCCTGGCATAGGGATGTCCAGCCTTCCCCCACCCCCAGGCAATGGACTTGTGAGTGCCAGTCCTAGGGTCTGGCTAGTCAGCCCGGTTCATCCCGGGCACATGCCCCCCGAGGTGCATCTCAGTGTCACACCTTAGTAGAGATGCAGTTTCACCACGTTTGTCAGGCTGGTCTTTAACGGATGAGCTAAAGCTGATCTGGAAACATTCTTTCTATGACCAGGACAGTTCCGAAAGACTAGAGGTGTGAGCTCAACTGCACATGACCGTAGCTATCGGGCTCACCAGAACACTTTGGCTCCATGGGGCTGGGTGGGACATGGTGGCCAGGGCTCTACCTGCTTCCCCTAGAGTATCACTGTGCTCATTTGCCATGTACTTGGGCAGCTTCTCTGAAACAAAACCATCAGATTCTGGACTTGGTCCCTGTCTTCCAACAGATCATATTCTAGGGAGGGCATGAGCACGGCTGGTGGGCTTCTCTAAGGAGGTGACCAGGCCTGGAGGCTGGGGAGGGCTTGGGCTGTGGAGGTCTTAGGAGACCAGCCTGGGCAACATAGTGAGACTCCATCTCTACAAAAAATAAAACGTTAGCTGAGCTGCTGATGTGCATCTGTAGTCCCAGTTACTGGGGAGGTCAAGGCGAGAGGGTCGCTTGAGCCCAGGAGTTGAAGGCTTCAGTGAGCTATGATCATGCCACTGCACTCCAGCCTGGGCAGCAGAGTGAGATGCTGTCTGTATTGTTTTTTCGAGGCAGTCTCACTCTGTTGCCAGGCTGGAGTGCAGTGGCGCGATATTGGCTCACTGCAACCTCCAACTCCATGGTTTAAGCAATTCTCCTACCTCAACCTCCCAAGTAGCTGGGATTACAGGCACACGCCACCACGCCCAGCTAATTTTTGTATTTTTAGTAGAGATGGAGTTTCACCATGTTGGCCAGGGTGGTCTCAAACTCCTGACCTCAGGTGATCCACCCACCTTGGCCTCCCAAAGCACTGGGATTACACTGTGCCTAGCCTATTTAAAAAAAAAAAAAAAAGCAAGAAAGAAAAGAAAGGAGATGGGGTTTTGAAAATTGGGTCTGCAGGCAGTGAGAGCCACAGAAGGGTGCAAAGCAAGGGGCTGTGAGTCATCCAGAGCTCTCCCCAGGGACGCCTTAGAAGCCAGTGGGTGGTGGGTGGGATGGGGCAGAGCAGCCTCCCAGGGTTCGCCTTCCCACCCCACCCTGCAGGAGGAGAGAGGCTCCATTGACAAAGCGAGGCACTTCCTGGAGTCTGCTGCACCCCTGGCCACGGACCCCTACAGCTGTGCCCTGACTACCTATGCACTGACCCTGCTCCACAGCCCAGCAGCCCCTGAGGCACTGCGCAAGCTCCGTAGCCTGGCCATCATGAGAGGTAGGTGTCCCTGGCCCTCCCCACAGGCCACAGTGTCGGGAAGCCTACTGTGGAGCCCGGTAAACAACTCATGAACGCATTTATCAAAACTGATGAGTCATGTAGTCCCAGCTACTCGAGAGGCTGAGGCAGGAGAATCGCT
Source organism: Papio anubis (assembly GCF_008728515.1). NCBI lineage: Eukaryota > Metazoa > Chordata > Mammalia > Primates > Cercopithecidae > Papio > Papio anubis. The sequence continues at coordinate 35,237,589 of NC_044995.1, forward strand.
TGAACCCAGGAGGCGGAGGTTGCAGTGAGCGGAGATCGCGCCATTGCACTCCAGCCTGGGTGACAGAGCAAGACTCCGTCTCAAAAACAAAACAAAAAACTCATGAGTCGGCCGGGCGCGGGGGCTCATGCCTGTAATCCCAGCCCTTTAGGCAGATCACTTGAGGCCAAGAGTTTGAGACCAGCCGGGCCAACATGGTGAAACCTCGTCTCTCCTAAAAATACAAAAATTAGCTGGGTATGGTGGCGGGTGCCTATAACCCCAGCTACTTGGGAGGCTGAGGCACAAGAATCACTTGAACCCAGGAGGCAGAAGTTGCAGTGAGCTGAGATCGCACCATTGCACTCTAGCCTAGGTGACAGAGTGAAACCCCGTCAAGAAAGAAAGAAAGAGAGAAAGAAAGAGAGAGAGAGAAAGAAAGAACGAAAGAAAGAAAGAAAAAGAAAGAAAGAAAAAGAAAGAAAAGGAAGGAAGGAAGGAAGGAAGGAAGGAAGGAAAGAAAGAAAGAAAGAAAGAAAGGAAGGAAGGAAGGAAGGAAGGAAGGAAGGAAGGAAGGAAGGAAGGAAGGAAGGAAGGAAAGAAAGAGAGGAAGGGAGGGAGGAAGGAAGGAAGGAAAGAGGGAAGGAAGGAAGGAAAGAAGGACAAAGGGAAACTGACAAGACACCTTTTGCTCTTTTGCCAATTGCTTTGTTGATTATAGTATTCATTCATTATCGCATCTGCTAGTGACTTTATTTGAGGAAGTGGCTTGTCCAAGTCACACCAGCCCAAGCATTACTTTCCTTGCCTGTGAAATCTGGGATGCCAAGCCCTCAGGAAGGGGAGTTCTCAGGGAGGGATCCCCAGCAGAGAACGCATCCCCTGCCTCTGGCCAGGCTTCCTGGAAATCATCCCACAACAGGGGTGCTAAGAGACGGGGGAGGGTTGGGTCTGGCTTCCACCCTTCCCTCCACTTGCTGCATGAGCCCTGGTAAGTTTTTTCGAGCTGTCAGTCCTCCGACCTACAAAATCATCACCCACTGGGACTCCAATCCCTGAGCTTCGACTTTCTCAGAATGCCCCCACACTAAGTCTCCTCCCACTTCACCCAGACCTCCCCGCCCCACCCCTACCCCCAGCAGCTGCACTGGGGCCCAGGCAGGTTTCTCGGCTTAAGTCATTAAGATGCCACCTGAAGAACTGTTTTCATTGCTTCAGAAAGAGAAACGTTTAAAGAGGATCCAGGAACGGAGTGGGAGGTGGTGGTGGTAGGCTGGTTTCTTTCTGGATCTGAGAACCTTTACACCTCATGTGAGCTCAGAATCCCTGGAGCCTTTTTCTTTTTCTTTTTTTTTTTTTTTTTTTTTGAGACAGAGTTTGCTCTTGTTGCCCAGGCTGGAGTGCAATGGTGTGATCTCAGCTCACCGCAACCTCTGCCTCCTGGGTTCAAGCGATTCTCCTAACTCAGCCTCCCAAGTAGCTGGGATTACAGGCATGCACCACCATGCCCAGCTAATTTTTTGTATTTTTTAGTAGAGACGGGTTTTTCCATGTTGATCAGGCTGGTCTTGAACTCCTGACCTCAGGCGATCAGCCCACCTCAGCCTCCCAAAGTGCTGGGATTACAGGTGTGAGACACCGTGCCTTGCCCTTCTTTTTATTATTATTATTATTATTATTATTATTTATTTATTTATTTATTTATTTATTTTGAGACAGTCTTACTCTGTCACCCAGGCTGGAGTGTGGAGTGCAGTGGCTCGGTGTCAGCTCACTGCAACCTCCGCCTCCTGGGTTCAAGCAATTCTCCTGCCTCAGCCTCCCGAGTAGCTGGGATTACAGGTGTGCACCACCACGCACAGCTAATTTTTGTATTTTTAGTAGAGATGGGGTTTCACCATATTGGCAAGGCTGGTCTTGAACTCCTGACCTCAAGTGATCCACCCACCTCGGCCTCCCAAATTGCTGGGATTACAGGTGTGAGCCACTGCACCCAGCCAGAATCTTTGAGCCTTTTTGCAAGTCGAGTGTGGCTGCTTGGGTGCTAAGTGGGAACATCAGGGGCTGCATCAGTACCTGGTCAGGAGGGAGGCTACTGACTAGTGATGTCTGTGTCTGGGGAAGGGAAGGGTGGCCATTGATTAGTGATGTCTGCCAGGGGTAGGGTAGGGTGGCCATTGATTCATGATGTCTGCCAGGGGTGCAGGAAGGGCTAAGGCTGCCATAGATTTGCAGATCTGAGATGGAGCCTTGAGGTCCTTCCTGTCCCAGTTGTCTTCCCATGACACTCTTTTCCCACTGGGGTCCCACAGCACCTTTTCTTTAGACCCCATGCTTGGATGTGCTCCCTGGGATGCCAGGCTGCACACTGGGTGGGGTGGTAGCTCTTGACCACCCCTTTCCTTGCAGATGGGGTCACCCACTGGAGCCTGACAAATTCCTGGGACATGGACAAGGGCACATTATTGAGCTTCGGTGACAGGACCTCTCAGTCAGGTACTGGCCACCCCAGCTCCCGGGTGCCTGCCTTGGCCGTACCTCCATGCACTGGGCCCGTGTCCCTGTGACAAAAGTCCCCAGTGGGCGTCTTCCATTGCAGTGGTCTCGGCCGAGGTAGAAATGACAGCCTACGCCCTTCTGACATACACTCTGCTGGGTGACGTGGCCGCCGCCCTGCCTGTGGTGAAGTGGCTGTCCCAGCAGCGAAATGCACTCGGGGGATTCTCCTCCACTCAGGCGAGCCGGGCAGGGCCAGAGGGAGGGGTTCAGGGCTGGGTGGGTGGGGTCCTTGCAGTCCTTGTTTTGAGCTCTGAGGTGGCCAGGCAGTCTGGCCCCTTCTCACCTTATAGAGCCCCGAAGAGGGCACGGGTTGGGGGTGAGGGACAGATGCCCCTGGATCCTCCATGGGAGCCCAGCCTCTGCCTCTGGGGACACACCAACCTGGCTGTCCTGGAGCCCCCAGTGCCATGGGTGTCTGCACTGGGTCCAGTCTCTATTCCAGCCTCGTTGGTGCCTGTTTCAGGCCAGGCTTCCAAGACGGGTCAGGGGACCACTGGCCAACTTAGTCTCAGGGTTGATGGCCATCTTCTCCTCCATCCCCAGGATACCTGCGTGGCTCTGCAGGCCTTGGCTGAATATGCCATCTTGTCCTATGCTGGAGGTATCAACCTCACTGTCTCCCTGGCCTCCACCAACCTGGACTACCAGGAAACCTTCGAGCTGCACAGGACCAACCAAAAGGTTCTGCAGATGGCAGCGGTGCGTGTTCCTGGGACGAGGGCTTGGGGGCTGTTGGAGGAGGAGTCAGCAGGTCCTCACGGTGACTTCTGTCTCCAGATCCCCAGCCTCCCCACGGGGCTGTTTGTGAGTGCCAAGGGGGACGGCTGCTGCCTGATGCAGGTGAGGTTTTGGGGAGCATTAGGTGATACTGGGTATGTCCTCCTGTGCCCCATCCCCTCCACCCACACAGTGGAACCCCAGGGACGCCCAGAGGGTTCTGAACTCAGCAGCAGGCCAGACCTCAGGGCAGGCTTTCAGCCTCCTAATACTGCCCAAGGCAGGTGGCCACGGTCCTCTCAGGTGAGCTGCCCACCGCCCCCCCACCCTAGGAAAATCCATTTGACCCTCAGTCCGGGGATCTCTGACCCAGTGACTCAAGCAGATTTGCCTAAGGGCTCGAGATCATTCCCCCTGCTATGGCCTGGATTTAACCCCAGACCAGGCTGGGGCAGGTGCATCTCACGGGTTCTGACTGGCAGTCAGAGGGCAAGTTTCCCGCGATGACTCTGGCTAGCTCCGTTTTCTCATCTCAAAAACGGGAGCCCAGACAACATTGTGGATGGGAGAGAGACCCCTAGACTCAGACATAGCTGAGCACAGCTCTGAAACCGTCATGGATGTCATTGTCCTCATAATTCTGGCTCTTCCCACCTCCCCACTGCCCTTTCTCCTCCCCCACCCTGCATCTGTTGTGGAGGGCCCAGGTCCCTAAGTCTCCATCCTCCAACACCCCCCAGATTGATGTCACCTACAATGTGCCTGACCCAGTGGCCAAGCCGGCTTTCCAACTGCTCGTAAGCCTCCAGGAGCCCGAGGCCCAGGGACGCCCGCCCCCCATGCCTTCCTCCTCAGCTGAGGGTTCCCGAGGAGACAGACCCCCAGCTGACGATGATGACCCAGCGGCCGATCAGCATCACCAGGAATACAAGGTGATGCTGGAGGTGTGCACCAGGTAAGGCCACCTGCCCTGCTGGCGTGGGCATCCCAGGAGGGCGCAATGTGGGGAGAGGATGGCCTCCTGGGACCAGGAGGAGCTTCCGCCTCTAGGCACTCAGTGGTGGTTTTTGTTTTGTTTTGTTTTGTTTTTTTGAGACGGAGTCTCGCCCTATCACCCAGGCTGGCGTGCAGTGGCGTGATCTCGGCTCACTACAGCCTCTGCCTTCTGGATTCAAATGGTTCTCCCGTCTCAGCCTCCCGAGTAGCGGGATTACAGGTGCCTGCCATCACGCCCAACTAACTTTTTTGTATTTTTAGTAAATACAGGGTTTCACCATGTTGGCCAGGCTTGTCTCGAACTCCTGACCTCGTGATATGCCCACCTCAGCCCCCCAAAGTGCTGGGATTACAGGTGTGAGCCACCTCACCCAGCCAGTTTTTGAAGTGAATGAAAGAAAAGTGAACGGACACAGAAAACTCCAGTATGGTTGGGGCGGGTGGGCCAGATGGGGACAGCCATGTGTGGCTGGGACACTGGTAACACTGGGACACTGATAACACCAGCACCAGGCCCCTTGGTTTCCAGGAGTGAGCCTGAGACCCGGCCACAGTGGGTCCTCATCCTAAGAAGATGTGTGTTGCCATGGTGATGGATGCTTGTCACCATGGCGACGATTGGTGGGTGAGTGGTTGCCATGACACTCGCAGCCCATCAGAGCCGCTACCCCGGTAGCGGCTGCCCTGACCTTGACTCTCATCCTGAATGTGTCCAAGTTCCCCATCTCAGAAAGTTCTGAAGACCAGAGTCCAGCTTGGTGCACTTCCCGCAGCTGCAAGCTGCACACTGAATGTCGGCTTCCTCTTCCTTGTCCCCGACGCCCTATAGGAAGTGCCTGGCATACTGCAGGCTCCAGAGAGAGCCCAGTTACTTCCCTCCCCGCCCTGCCATGTTACAGAAGGAGAAACTGAGGCCGGAGCTAGGGGGTTGATTTCCCAGAGTCTCCTGCAGGGTGGCAGTGTTGAAGCACCTGGGCTGCGGCTGCTCTGTGGAGCCATGTCAAGAGGGGCGTCGCCAGCTGCTTCCCAGGCTGGGGACACAGAGTGAAGTGCAGGACAAAACACGGTGCCTAGTCACAAGACCTGGTCAAGCCTAGAGCCCTTGGCAAGGCCCTTTCCTTCCGGCCTCAGTGTCCCTGCTGTAAAATGGGTTGACTGAGCTAACCAAGCCAAAGATGTGTGTGCCAATGGCCCGCCGGCCAGGCCCCAGGGCAGGCTTCCTGGGACATCAGCTGTGTGGGCTCCAGAGGGAGAGGGGACCGTGAATTCCACCTCCAGGCTTGAGCTCTAGGGCCTCTCTCTCTCCCCTGTTGTCGGAAGGTGGCTGCACGCAGGATCTTCCAATATGGCTGTCCTCGAGGTGCCCCTGTTGTCAGGCTTCCGGGCAGACATCGAGAGTCTGGAGCAGGTGAGGTGGCGCCGGTGAGCAGCAGTGGGCAGGGATCTCCAAACAGTAGGCAGGGCTTAGGCACCCAGGGTCAGGCTGGCTGGCAGCCCAGCCCTTTGTAAAATGCTATGGGTATTATTTTCTTTCCTTTAGTCTCTCTCGCTCGCTCTCTCTCTCGCTGTCTCGCTCTCTCGCTCTCTCACTCTCTCTCGCCCTCTCTCTCTCTTTCTTTTTTTGAGATAGTCTTGCTGTGTTGCCCAGGCTAGAGTGTAGCGGTGCCATCTTGGCTCAAATTCCCAATGGAGCCTTGAACTTCCAGGCTTAAGTAATCCTCCCACCTCAGCCTCCCGAGTAGCCGGGACTACGACCATGCGCCACCATGCCCTGCTAATTTTTGTATTTGTGGCAGAGACAGGGTTTCGCCATGTTGCTCAGGCTGGTCTCAAACTCCTGGGCTCAAGCAATCCTCCTGCCTCAGCTTCACAAAGTGCTGGGGTTACAGACAAGAGCCACCACGCCCAGCCCCTTTTTTCCTCCCTTTCTGGGCAAAAATGGGCCATCTGTCTATTGAGGAGTAGGTGGGGTGGTGTGGGGGCTGCTCCAACAGGTGGATCTCCTGTGGGGCCATTGTCACGATGATGATGATGATGATGATGATGATGATGATGATGATTTGAGATGGAGTTTTGCTCTTGTTGCCCAGGCTGGAGTGCAATGGCACAATCTCAGTTCACTGCAACCTCCACCTCCCCGGTTAAAGTGATTCTCCTGCCTCAGTCTCCCAAGTAGCTGGGATTACAGGCATGCAGCACCCTGCCCAGCTAATTTTTTGTATTTAGTAGAGACGGGGTTTCTCCATGTTGGTCAGGCTGGTCTCAAACTCCTGACCTCAGGTGATCTGCCCACCTCAGCCTTCCAAAGTGCTGGGATTATAGGTGTGAGCCACAGCACCGACCCACTGTCACTATTATAAATGCCATCTAGAACTTCAGCAAAGTTCCATGTGCTTTGGCCCTGGGTGGGAAGCCGTGGGGCATTCTCAATCCACATTCTGCCGAGACCAGCTGTCACCCTCACAACCCTAAGAGAAACCAGTGCCACATTCCCATTTAGTACAGGAGGGAAGAGGGACATGGGAGTACTGCCAAACTCTGACTGGGGGAGAAAGAGGACCAAAAAGCAAGGGGTCCAGGGACCAAAGGAGGTCTGCAGTGTGGGGAGGGTGGAACAGGAAAGCCAGGCCTATTGTCGCCTCCCCTCCAAGGAGGCTGCACGGAGCACCAGGGGATGACGATGTGGTCAATTCAGAGGCCTTGGAATGGGTGTGGTTTTTTTTTTTTTAAATCAAAAACTGAAAAAAAAAATCCCAGACTGGGAGGGGAACTCGAATAGTGCAGCTGAGACACCAGCAGGTGGCAGGGCTCAGCCGGGCTCCTCGTTGGCCACAGAGAAGCCTGACCTGGGCTTGGGGCTGGGTTGAGGGAGTGTATAAGGAGGGCAGGCAGGTGTTCTGGGCAGGGATAGTCATCCTTGAGCATCCTCTCCTGGGTGTTGAGAGGCTGGCAGGGCCCGGGGAGCACTGACCAGCACCCAGACCTCAGCCCATGGTAACTTGTGGGCAAGTCCAAGCATCCCACTGACTACTGCCTCCAGGAGATGGGAGAGGAAGCAAGCAGAGAGTCTGAGGACCCTGACTTCTGGCTTCCTCTGCAGCTGCTCCTTGACAAGCACATGGGGATGAAGAGGTATGAAGTGGCTGGACGCCGAGTGCTCTTCTACTTTGATGAGGTACCACCAGCCAGGGTTGGTGGAGGAGGCTTCCCTGGTGTGCATGTTGGTGAGGGTGCACCGGTCACTGCCTGGTGTGGCTCCCTGCAAATATCTTGTACCATAAAAAAGACATTGGGGCTGGGCATGGTGGCTCATGCCTGTAATCCCAGTACTTTGGGAAGCCGAGGTGGGAGGACCACTTGAGCTCAGGGGTTCGAGACCAGCCTGAGCAACATGGCTCAGAAACCCCATCTTTACAAAAAATATAAAAAAGTGGCCAGGCGCTTTGGCTTACGCCTACAATCCCATCACTTTGGGAGGCCGAGGTGGGCGGATCACCTGAGGTCAGGGGTTCGAGACCAGCCTGGCCAACATGGCAAAACCCTGTCTCTACTAAAAATACAAAAATTAGCCAGGTGTGATGGCACACTCTGTAATCCCAGCTATTCCAGAGGCTGAGGCAGGAGAGTCACTTGAACCTGGGAGGCGGAGGTTGCAGTGAGCCGAGATTACGCCACTGCACTCCAGCTTGGGCAACAGAGTAAGACCCGCAAGACCTCATCTGAAAAAAAAGTAAGACACCGGGCGAATAAATTCCAGGCAGAGCTGGCCATGCTGACAGCTCTGTGTCCTCGGCTGATGACAGTTGGTGGAAAAAGTAGGGAGGGGCCACAGTGGATATTATCCCTCTGTAGGAAGGAGTGAAGCATTGATCCATGCTACAGCATGGATAAACCTCAGAAACATGATGCTGAGTGAAAGAAGCCAGACACAAAAGGCCACAGAGTACATGATTCCATTGATATGAAATGCCCAGAACAGGCAAATCGGTAGAGTTGGAAAGATTCGTGGTTGCCAGGGGCCGGGGGAGTGGGGAGCGAGTGCTGATGGGGATGGGGTTTTCTCTGGGGGAGAAAGAAACTGTTCTGTAACTAGACAGAGGTGATGATTGCACAGTATTGTGAATATGCCAAGTCACGCGCCACATGCTCAGCCATGTGTGCACACACACAAAAAAGGAGTGGTGTTTGGGAGGCCACCTGGGACGTTTTCCCAGTGGGATGGAAGGACCCAAAGAATCAAAAATGGGACCGAGGCTGGGCGCGGTGGTTCACGCCTATAATCCCAGCACTTTGGGAGGCCGAGGCAGGCGGATCACTTGAGGACTGGAGTTGGAGACCAGCCTAGCCAACATGGTGACACCCCGTCTTGATCAAAAGTACAAAAAATTAGCAGGGTGCGGTGGTGGGCGCCTGTAATTCCAGCTACTTGGGAGGCTGAGGCAGGAGAATCACTCGAACCCAGGACGCCGAGGTTGCAGTGAGCCAAGATTAAGCCACTGCACTCCAGCCTGGGCAACAGAGCGAGACTCTGTCTCAGGAGAAAAAAAAAGGAAAAAGGAAAAAAGAAAATGGGATCACGTTTCTTCTGTGTTTCACGAGTCCTGGGTATCCCTGAAATCAGCCAGTTCTGGGCCCAAGCTCAGCGCCCCAGGCCTACTGGCCCGGGTCGAGCCTGCGCCCGCCGCTGCCCCGCAGATCCCCAGCAGGTGCCTGACGTGTGTGCGGTTCCGTGCGCTCCGGGAGTGCGTGGTGGGCAGGACGTCGGCGCTGCCAGTCTCCGTGTACGACTACTACGAGCCCGGTAGGCCCGCGCGCCCGCACCCCCGGCCCGACCCCTGATACGTCGCGCCGGCACTCGGTCACCCGCCACCCTTGTCCCGCAGCCTTCGAGGCCACTCGCTTCTACAACGTCAGCGCGCACAGCCCACTCGCCCAGGAACTGTGCGCCGGACCCGCGTGCAACGAGGTGGAGCGCGCCCCTGCCCGGGGCCCGGGTGAGTGCGCGAAGCCACTGCCGCCCCCCACCGCGGCCTGCCACACCCGGACTCCCACCCGCGGGCGCCGGGGAGGGCTCCCCTGGGTGCGTGGCAGAGGAGGGGCCAGCATAAAGTCAGGAGGACGCAGCACAGGGGTGGGCGGGCGCTCTGCCTATACGGGGGAGGCGGGGCTGGAGGAGCGGTCAGTGCGCAGGGGCGTGGCTGGGGAATGGTCAGTATACTGGGCGCAGGGCCAAGCCAGTGAGGGTGTGGTCACTGTGGTGGGGACTGGGCCCAGTGGGTTGAGGGTGGTCAGTGTGGTGAGGGCGGGGCCGAGCGGGGATGGGGAGATGAGTGAGGAGGGGGCGGGTGTGGTTAGCGCGGGGGGCGGAGTTGAGGGTGGGTGTGGTCAGTGCGGGGGGCGGAGTTGAGGGTGGGTGTGGTCAGTGCGGAGTGGGTGTTAAGAGTGTGGTCAGGACCGAGGGGCCGGGGTTGAGGGTGGGAGCCGTCAGTGCCCAGGAGGTGGGTTTGGGGTGGGTGTAGTCAGTGCGGAGGAGGCGCGGCGGGGACAAGGGCTGTTGTTGCAGGGCGGCCCAGACAGGACGCCCTGCTTCCTTTCTCTTCTACAACCGCTTTTAAAAAATCTGTTTCTGTTTTTGTAAGTATTAGGCAAATACCTGCGTGAAATTCCATGAGACCAGGGCTCAGGACCTCCCATTAACTGTCGCGCCCCAAGACCCACCGAGGGGGGAGTGGGCCCGGGCCCCAGGGACGTCTCCCCGACCCCCAGGCTCTGTGGGGGTGCGGGCAAGGTGCAGGGTGGGGGTCCTCCGTGCCCTGTCGAACCTGCGTCGTTCCCCAGGCTGGTTCCCCGGCGAATCGGGCCCTGAGGTGGCCCCTGAGGAGGGGGCGGCGATCACGCGATGCGGCTGCGACCACGACTGCGGCGCCCAGGGAGACCCAGTGTGCGGCTCCGACGGGGTGGTCTACGCCAGCGCCTGCCGCCTTCGGGAGGCAGCCTGCCGCCGGGCCGCGCCTCTGGAGCCCGCGCCTCCCAGCTGCTGTGCCCTCGGTGAGGACCCTAGCCCTCGCCTAGCCTTGGGGACCCCCATCGCTGCTGCTCTGGGCCACGGAACTCCTCCCCTCGGCCCTTGGGTCCCCTCCCGGCCACGCCCTCCCGACTGAGGCCGCCTTCCTTCCAGAACAGCCGCTGCCGGCCTCAGTGTCCTCCACCTACGGGGATGACCTGGCTTCTGTGGCCCCGGGGCATTTGCAACAGGACCTGAAGTTGAGTGGAGCTGGCCTTGAGGTGGTGGACTCAGACCCTGAGCCCGAAGGGGAGGTAGAGGACAGGTGAGGGCTGGGCCCACCCCAGAGGTCAGAGACATAGGTTCAATATCTCCCAACCTCCCTCCCCTACCAACCTCCCTCCACCACCTGCCCCGACCCCCCACAGGCAGTGGGAGTGACTCAAAGGGTCAGAGGCTCAGAGTTCCTGGGGACAGAGTGGGACATTCATCCTCCCTCCACCCTGGCCCACGCAACACCCACCAGCGAACAGCTGTGCATTTGTGTGTGTGTGTGTGTGTGTGCGCATACGTGTCAAGGATCCCTTAGCCGAAATGCTTGGGACCAGAAGTGTTTTGGATTTCAGATTTTTTCAGATTTCAGAATGCTTGCATGATATAGGTAGCTAAGGTTCAGCATCCCTACTCTAAAAATCTGAAATGCTCCGATGAGCATTGCCTTTGAGCACGTCAAGTTGCTGCTCAAAAAGATTTGGATTTTGGAACATTTCAGATTTAGGATTTTTGGATTAGGGAAGCTTAGCCTGTAGTTAGCAGCGTGTGGTTTCCTCATGGGCAGATTTGTGTAATCTCAACCATAGTCAACAAACATCCCATTTGCACAGAATCCTTCCAGCTGCTCTTCCATAACTTCACCTCTCCCCTCAACACCTGCAACCACTAAGCCATTTTCCCCCTCCGCGTCTGTAATTTTGTCATTTCGAGAATGCCAGGTAAGTGGAATCAGAGCGGATAATCTTTGGAGCATGATTCCCTTGTGTTCACCTGTGGTGTTTCGTGTATCCATAGTTCATTCTTTTAATTTTTTTGAGATGAAGTATTACTCTGTCGCCCAGGCTGGAGTGCAATGCCTCAATCTGGGCTCACTGCAATCTCTGCCTCCCAGGTTCAAGCGATTCTCCTGCCTGAGCCTCCCCAGTAGCTGGGATTACAGGGGCCCACCACCATGCCCAGCTAATTTTTTTGTATTTTTAGTAGAGGCAGGGTTTCACCATGTTGGCCAGGCTGGTCTTGAACTCCTGACCTCAGGCGATCCACTCGCCTTTGCCTCACAAAACGCTGGTATTGCAGGCATGAGCCACTGTGCCCAGCCTATTCTTTTTATTTTTGAAACGAGGTCTCACTGTATTGCCCAGGCTGGAGTATAGTGGCATGGTCATGGCTCACTGCAGCCTCAATCTCCTGAGCTCAAGCGATCCTCTTGCTTCAGCCTCCCAAGTAGCTGGGACCACAGGCACACACCACCACGTCCAGCTAATTTGTGTGTGTGTGCGTGTGTATGTGTGTGTGTGTGTGTGTTGTAGAGATGGGGTCTCTGTATGTTGCCCAAGCTGGAGTGCCATGGCTGTTCACAGACGTGATCATTGTGCATTGCTGCCTCAAACTCCTGGGCTCAAGCTATCCTCCCATCTCAGCCTCCCAAAGCTTTGGGATTACAGGCATGAGCCACTGTGCCCGGCCTGGAGTTTTGCATTGCTGGGTGGTGTTCTATGGGTAACTTTTTGATTTGGTTGGTGGTCTGACACCAGCTGTTACCCTCTTACCGCACGTGAACACCCGGAGCCCATCACTGTAGTCCACCGGGGCAAGGAGGCAGAGTTGTGCAGTGCCAGGCCTGGGCCATGTATCCCCCTCCTAGTTGGGGTTCTGCCATCTAAATGAGGAGGTGGCAACCAGCCTGAGCGCTGTGGAGGTGGGTTTAGGAAATGGGTGTGGGGTCCCATCCCAAAGTCCTGGCAGTCTCATAGGAATCTTTCTCCTTCTCTCCTGGCCAGTCAGAGCGGCTTCTCTTCCTAATGGCTGCCCTGCTCAGAGCAGGACGACACCATCTGGCTGCATCTTGTCCCTATCCGCCTGTGACTCTGCCTGGTGGGTGGGCAGACCTCGGCCCAGGTGACACCTGCCTCTAAATGAACCCAAGGAGCAGAATGGCAGAGATCTGCCCGTCCCTAGGATGGGACTCGGGGCCCAGGTGTGGGCTCAGCAGTCACCGGAGTGGTGCAGGGGGCACAGCTGGAGGTCCCTTGGGAGACCCCCCGACTTACTAGCTACAGCTGGAACTCCAAGCACCCCAATCCCCCAGCCTTGGAGCTGGGCATCATTTTCCTGGGGCCACGGCGGCTCCCACAGCCTGACATTCTGTTCGCGGGAGAAGAAACGTTCCCAGAAAGCACTTGTGTGGCCAAAAGCTTCTTTCTGAGCAAACACAGTGTGGACTAAATTAGCAAAACATCCAACCTATGGGCAGCTTCAAAACGGAACAGGCCGCCTTTCTCTGAAACACAAAGCCCTGGCCTCCCTTTGGGGCACCCAGGACCCCGAATTGCCCTAAGACTGTCCCAGCTCTCGAACCCTCTGCCTTCGCCCCAGGGGACCTCGGGCTCACATCACAAGGCCCTGCGGGGAAGCAGGTGACTCTCAGCAAATGCACTTTCAGCTTCCGGCTGCCCGGGCTGGGTGACCCCGGTGCTTCCTCACTGTGAGTTCCTGATGTCCCCGTGCCCAGAGGACCAGCCCACTCCCAGGGCCCCCAGGTCCAGAACCTTCCTGCCTTGGGGGGCCCTACCAGCTGCCTGCCACCAGCACCAGCAGACTTTGATTCCCTTTTGTGACCCCTGGCACCTGCTTATGTCTGCATTTGCCCATCTTCTCCGGGGTGGTATTTATTTCAGCCAACACCTCTCAGCCCTGATCTCTGCCAGCACGGAGGCCCCTCGCTGCCTGAGAGATCAAGGTCTGAGGCTGCCCTGGCCTGTGAGTTCCCCACCCCTGGATCCCATCACCCTACAAAGGGACAGGCCCCTTGACTCCTTGACCCGAGGCCCGGTGCCCACTTGCTGTAGAGGATGCTGTAAGAAAAAACCTCATCTCCAGGGTCATGGCCAGGCCTTGGCCTCCTGCAGTCAGCGGGAGGACAGAGCACAGCACCCAGAGCGCCAGCCCGTTCCACAGATGGGGCCAGACCCCGGCCCCTCAGAGACGTAGTGGCCGGGTGGTGGGGGCCCACGGGCCAGGGCTCCTGAGCCCCCATGTCTTCATCTACAGCCCAGCCTTTCAGAGTGGTGGGGAGGAGGGTTTATGGATGTCAAACACCTGCACCCTGATATAATCCTACAACCACATGGAGTTGTAGGACCACAGCTTGGTCCTGGGGACCGCTCATACCCACACACCCAGCTTGTGCCTGTGGTTAACAACTCAGAAAACTCTAGTAAATGGTCACTCCAGGATATTGACACGAATACACATCACTGATCTTACATATTCTGGGTTGCACGTGAACTTTGTGTGTGTGCGTGTGTGTGTGTGTGTGCGTGCGCATGTGTGTGTCCCAGGCACCTGACACCCCCAGCCCAGGGCAGCCCAAAGCTGGACTGATCAGAGACGTAGACCCAATGAGGAGCCCAACAGTGGCCCCCCCCACCCTCTGCCTTGCCCCTGTAGTTCATGCCCCAGTGGTCTTTGAAACTGCCCCGTGCCACTCCGTGGAGTGAGCAGCGGTGTCTGTGTGTGTGTGTGTGTGCACCAGGTGCTGAGGCGTCTCCCCTTCCCCACACACCAGCTGTGTCCTCTGTAGACCCTGGTATGGCCCCTTGTGGCCTGTCCCGTGCAAGGCTTACAGCCGGCTGCCAACATCCTGGCAGAGGGGAGTTCAAGGTCTGCCGTACCCAAACCCCCCAGCACACACTGTCCACCCCCACCCCCATTGTCCCACCTTGTCCCTGGTGACATTGACAGAAAGTGAAAAGAAGGATCAGCCTGCAGGTGGGAGGAGGAAAAGCGAGGGTCCCCAGCAGCCAGGGGACAGCAGGAGTCTGAGCCATGCTAGCGATGGGTTTTGGGGAGCAGAGTTGGGGGTGCTATTCTGGTTGCTGAAGAGAAATCCCAAAGCCAGAAGCTGGTGGGCACGAGAATGGCCAACCAGGCTCTGGGCCTGGTGGGGCCCCAGCATTGGGCACTGGGGATGGGGTGCCCTGAGCCTCCTGGGCAGGAACTTGCAGTGAGTCTCCGGGGAACGCAGCCCCAGCCCCAGCCCCATCTCAGACACCAGCGTGTCGTGGGCTGCATCCAGTGTAGAAAGCCGAGCCAGAGAGGCTGCCAAGGCCCAGGAAGCAGCGTTTGATCCTGTTTCAGTTTCCTGGGCTGCCCTGACAAAGCACCACGCACCAGGCAGCTTAAAACAACGGGAGTTTATTATCTCACAGTTCTGCAGGCCAGAGTCCAAGGTCAAGGTGGCGCAGGGCTGGTTCCCTCCGGAGGCTGTGAGGGAGAGCCCGTCCCAGGCCTGTCTCATGGCTGCTGGTGGCTGCTGGCTGCACTTGGCGTCTTGGCATCCCTTAGTTTGTGTCCATCCGCACCACTCCCATCTCTGCCTCTGTCGCCACATGGCTTTCTTCTCTGTATGTCTCTGTGTCCTCTCCTCTTCTTTTTTTTTTTTTTGGTGGGGGGGGCGGTGGGGGGGCGGACAGAGTCCCTCTTTTCCCAGGCTGGAGTGCAGTGGCACCATCTCAGCTGACCACAACCTCTGCCTCCCAGCTTTAAGTGATTCTTCTGCCTCAGCCTCCCCAGTAGCTGGGACTACAGGTGCCCACCACAACGCCTGGCTAATTTTTGTATTTTTGGTAGAGATGGGGTTTCACCGTGTTGGCCAGGCTGGTCTTGAACTCCTGGCCTCAGGTGATCTGCCCAACTCGGCCTCCCAAAGTGCTGGGATTGCAGGTGTGAGCCACTGCACCCAGCTGTCTCTCATCTTCTTTTTTTAATTTTAGTTTGTTTATTTTTGAGACAAGGTCTTGCTCTGTTGCCCAGGCTGGAGTGCAGTGGTACAATCATAGCTGACAGCGACCACAACCTCCCAGGCTCAAGTGATCCTCCCGCCTGTGACTCTTGAGTGGCTGGGACTATAGGCGCGTGCCGCAATGCCTGGTTCGTTTTAAAAAAAAATTTTTTTTTTTGTAGAGTTGGGATCCCTCTGTGTTGCCCAGGCTGGTCCCAAACTCCTGGCCTCAAGCAGTCCTCCCATCTTGGCCTCCCAGAATGCTGAGATTATAGGCGTGAGGCACCACACCTGGCCATCTCTTTTCGTCTTTTAAAAATTAAATTAAATTGATTAATTAATTTAGAGACAGTGTCTCACTCTGTCACGCAGGTTGGAGTCCAGTGGTGCATTCTCGGCTCACTACAACCTCTGCCTCCCGGGTTCAAGTGATCCTCCTGCCTCAGCCTCCTGAGTAGCTAGGATTACAGGCACCCGCCACCATGCCCAGCTAATTTTCGTATTTTTGGTAGAGAGAGAGTTTTACCATGTTGCTCAGGCTGGTGTTGAACCGCTGGGCTCAAGTGATCCATCCGCCTTGGCCCCCAAAGTGCTGGGATTTCAGGCATGAGCCACCAGGCCTGGCTTCTCCTTATCTTATGAGGACACCGCCCACACTGGATGTAAGGCCCACCCTTCTCCAAAGTGACCTCCACTAGTGACAGTTGTAATGACCCTATTTCCAAATAAAGTCACATTCTGAGGTCCCGAGAAGGACATGAAGTAGGGGAAGGGACTCTGTTCGACCCAGTACGGCCTTCCCCACTTTGCGTCACCGGAGCAAAGAGGAGTGGGTGCCCATGCCCTGGCTGCCCCCTTCCGCAGAGGCCTTGGAGGCCACGGTGTCTCCCGGCGACCGTCGGAAGAGCCCCGCCCGCACCTTGTCCCTGAACTCGGCCGACACGTAGTAGTAGACGAAGGGATCCACGCAGCTGTTGAGGGTACTCAGTGCCAGGCTAGGCACGTAGGTGCCGTAGAGGTTGCCCCAGGCGCTGGGGCTCGGGTCCGAATAATGCAGCAGCAGCAGCAGGTTGCTGGGCACGAAGAAGGCCACGGCGGAGGCCAGCACCACCGCGGTCAGCCTCAGCGCGTGGCCATAGCGCCGGCCGCTGGCCGCCAGCGTGCGCAGGGTGGCCCCGTAGCACAGCAGCATGGCCAGCAGGGGCAGGAAACAGCCCAGCAGCGCCAGGCAGGTGAAGGCCGGTTGCCAGTGGGAGGCCTGTGCGTCCAGGGGCAGCGCATCATGGCAGAGCACGCGATCAGAGCGCGCCAGCCTGAAGGTCTGCCGCTGCAGTGTCAGGGGCAGGGCCAGGGCGGCTGCCATGAGCCAGGCAGCCATGCAGAGTCCAAGGGCCAGGCGCCGGCCACGCAGGGTGCGGGCCCGCAGCGGGTGCACCAGGGCCAGGTAGCGGTCCAGGCTGATAGCAGCCAGCAGCAGCACCGAGCCATACATGTGGCCGTAGAGTGCGGCTGTGGCCAGGCGGCAGGCGGCCTCCCCGAAGGGCCAGCGCTGGCCACGCAGGTGGTAGGCGACCCGCGGGGGCAGCGCCAGGGCCAGCAGGAGGTCAGCGGCCGCCAGGTTCATCAGCAGCATGGTGGAGGGCAGCCGAGGTGCCCGCGTGGCCAGTACCCACAGGGCCAGCCCGTTGGCCGGCAGCCCCACCGCCAGGACCAGCCCATAGAGGGCGGGCACCAGCCTGGTAGGCACCCAGCCCAGAAGCAGCGCCCGTGAGCTGTCCGGGAGCTCTAGGATGTCACTGTCATTAGCACAGACTTGGCCTGGGTAGCCGCGGGGGGCCGGCAGGATTGAGGGCGTGCTGTCTGTGGGAGAGAGGGGACGTTGGTCAGCCCCCGCCTCGGCGGGTGACAAGAAGCAGCAGGGAGGGAGGTGCTCAGAGCCTGGGATCTGCCCTGGTGGGAAACAGCTAGACATGACACTCAAGGGAATAGCCCAGCCCTGTGGGGTCAGGGACGGGATGCAGAGTGGGCTGAGCTGAAGCCCCAACTTCCCAGCCTTCCCCCTCCCCAGCTCCGGGCCCCCAACTCCATCACTTGTGTAAGCCCATCTCTGTACCCCAAGGCCAGAACCACTCACCATCGCCGCCTCCGGTGCTCCCACCCTCGTCATAGACGCTGGGGGTCTGGGTGCCGCCAGACAGGATGAACTCCAGCACCAGGGGCCACAGGAGGAGTCGCCCCCACATGACTGCACTCAGGCTGCTTGGGGCTGTGGCCTCAGGCTTCCTGCTTTGCCGGACCTTGAGCCCTAGCTTCTGGAGCCTGGGCGGATGAGCAGATCATGCCAGGGGAGATAAACCGGGAAGGCTGCCCCTGCCCCCGCAGCCTCACCAGGGCCGCTCGCCAGCCAGCCCGTGGGAGGACTGGAGTGTGGGTTATGGAGGCCGGGGTGCCCCAGCTCGCTGTGTCCAGCCGTGGCGCCTCCCGGGCACCCAGGTGCCAGGCTAGCAAGATACAAAAGGGGTCCCAGCTGCAGCCAGCACCCCCAGTCCCTGGCCAGCCCAGGAAGCATCTGTGACTCAAGTGGCCACTTCCTACCAGCTGGTCACATCTGCAGCCACTGTTCTCATGACAGCCCTGTCCTCATCCCAATCCCCACGCCCATCAAGGGCTCTGGGCCATTCCTGAAGTCACGCCCCCACTTCCTACCTCTGGTGAGCAGGATAAGAAGAGCCCTGCTAGGCAGGGCACAGTGGCTCACGCCTATAATCCCAGCGCTTTGGGAGGCCAAGGCAGGCAAATCACCTGAGGTTGGGAGTTTGAGACCGGCCTGACCAACATGGAGAAACCCCGTCTCTACTAAAAATGCAAAATTAGCCGGGCCTGGTGGCGCATGCCTGTAATCCCAGCTACTCTGGAGGCTGAGGCAGGAGAATTGCTTGAAGTAGGGAGACGGAGGTTGTGGTGAGCCAAGACCGTGCCATTACACTCCAGCCTGGGCAACAAGAGTGAAACTCCGTCTCAAAAAAAAAAAAAAAAAAAAAAAGGCCCTGTCCTGCTTCCCTGGGTCAGAGGTCAGAGGTCACAGCAGGTGAGCCACACACCTTCCCTGGGTCAGAGGTCAGAGGTTACAGCAGGCGAGCCACATACCCTGAAGTTCCCGCCGTTCTTGGCAGGTGCTGTCCCCAGCATGGCTGTCTCCCCTACAGCTGCCCGTGTGCTCCCTGGGCAAGAGCGAAGCAAGGCACTCATACAGCGGTGCCTTGTGAGTGTGTGGTCAGCCGAGGATAGCTGAAGCGCTCTCGAGGTTCAGCCAGAGTCCCTGACGCTGGGCTTGTGCTGCTCTGGGGTTGTGAGGGGACCCTTGCTATTGCCCTCTGGGAGGTGCCCATCCTTGGTTTTTTTTTTTTTTTTTTTTTGACGAGTCTCGCTCTGTTACCCAGGCTAGAGTGGAGTGGCAGACTCTTGGCTCACTGTAACCTCCACCTCGTGGGTTCAAGCAATTCTCCCACCTCAGCCTCCTGAGTAGCGGGGACTACAGGCATCTGCCACCAAGCCCAGCTAATTTTTGTATTTTTATTAGAGACGGGGTTTCGCCATGTTGGCCAGGCTGGTCTCGAACTCCTGACCTCAGGTGATCTGTCCACCTCGGCCTCCCAAAGTGCTGAGATGACAAGCATGGGCCACTGGGCCCGGCCCCATCCTTGTTTTTTTGTTCTTTTTCTTTTTTTTTTTTTTGATGAGTCTCACTCTGTCGCCCAGGTTAGAGTGCAGTGGCTCGATCTAGGCTCACTGCAAACTGTGCCTCCTGGGTTCAAGCGATGCTCCTGCCTCAGCCTCCCATGTAGCTGGGACTACAGGCGCGTACCACCACGCCCGGCTAATTTTTGTATTTTTAGTAGAGATGGGGTTTCACCGTGTTGGCCAGGTTAGTCTCGAACTCCTGACCTCAGGCATTCCACCTGCCTCGGCCTCCCAGTGTTGGAATTACAGGCATGAGCCACTGTACCTGGCCCCAGCCTTTGTTCTTGAAGCACCTCTGCTCCTGTCCTGGCCCACCACAGCCTGGGGCCCCAGGTGCAGTGACAGGGGACCCTGAGTGAGGTGGTCAGGTTGGAGGGTCCCTGAGCCGGCCTCCAGGGGGGCCTCCCTCCTCTAACTCCAGCACATCCCCACTCCTGGGCACCATCAGATGGGGGCTCATCGTGCAGATGAAGAAACTGAAGCTCAGGGGGTACCCCTGCCCTCTCCTGCACAAGGCCCCTCAATGTCCCTCCCTGCCTCAGAGAGGCCTCAACCTGTCGTGCCCTGGGGGAGTCCAGTATGGGTGGTTCTGGCCCCAGTGTGCTCAGGGCTGGGCTACAGGGGATGGGGGACAGGGGTTGGAGGGGTCTGGGAGCAGGAGGGCCTAGTTGAGGGCCAGGGTTGGGGAAGATAAAAGGAACTAGGGATTGGGGAGGGAGGGGTCCAATGTGGCCGTTTCCTGCCTGGGGAAGCCCTAATCTCATCATGCACTTGAGCACTTGGGGACCAGCCAGGAAGTGACTGAGCAGAGTCCTGGACAGAGTCAATGCCCAGCTCCAGGAGGAGACACCGAAGCCCAGAGAAAGTCTAGCCGGGACAGGGTCTCAGAGACCTTGCTCCTGTTTCTGGGCAGTTTCCACAGCCACCGATGACAAAATCAGCTTCACGTCAATGACTTGGGGAAAGAGGTGTCTGAGGACACCTTCCACACGCGGGAAACCCACGCCTAGGCTCCTCCCTCCATCGTCTTCCCTGTGAGCAGAGTGGGAAGCTGTATAGGGAGGCTGGACACACCGGTAGTTCGGCGATGCTGGGGCAGGGTGGTTTGGAGATGATGCATCAAAATAGTGATGCATGGCCGGGTGCAATGGCTCACGCCTGTAATCCTAGCAGTTTGGGAGGCCGAGGTGGGCGGATCACGAGGTCAAGAGATCGAGACCATCCTGGCCAACATGGTGAAAACCTGTTTCTACTAAAAATACAAAAATTAGCCAGGCATGGTGGCCGAGCGCCCTATGATCCCTGTAGCTCCTCAGGGAGGATCAGATCAGATCGTCAGGCACAGTGGCTCACACCTGTAATTCCAGCATTTGGGAGGCCGAGGCGGGAGGATCACCTGAGGTCAGGAGTTCGAGACCAGCCTGACCAACATGGAGAAACCTCATCTCTAGTAAATATACAAAATTAGACAGGTGTGGCATATGCCTGTAATCCCAGCTACTCGGGAGGCTGAGGCAGGAGAATCACTTGAACATGGGAGGCGGAGGTTGCAGTGAGCCGAGAGTGCGCCACTGCACTCCAGCCTGGGCTACGAGAGTGAACCTCTGTCTCAAAAAAAAAAAAAAGTAAGCACATGCCCTTAGACTCCAGGGTTCCATATCTGGGAATTTCTGCCAGACACACGCACAGGAAGACGTCCTTGGGAGGATATCCACACAGCAGTGCAGAGCAGGGAGGTGCCCGCCAACAGCCCCATCCCGGGAACAACACGGTGGCAAGCACGGGCTGTCGGGGGAACCCCAGCAAGCAAAGGTGACGATGACATTGCCCCGTCAGGCACAAGCTGTACTGGGACGGCCCAGGTACTTCCCAGAGGATGCTGGGCACGACAGCTTTGGAGAAGAGGAAACCATGTGTCTGTCTTGTACTGTTGGAATTTTCTGTACACTGTGTTACTTTCCATAAAACTTTTTTTTTTTTTTTTAAGATGGAGTCTCGATCTGTCGCCCAGGCTGCAGTGCAATGGTGCAATCTCAGCGCACTGCAACCTCTGCTTCCTGGATTTGAGCAATTCTCCTGCCTCAGCCTCCCCAGCAGCTGGGATTACAGGCGTCTGCCACTATGCCTGGCTAATCTTTTTGTATTTTTAGTAGAGACGGGGTTTCATCATGTTGGCCAGGCTGGTCTCGAATTCCTGACCTCAGGTGATCCACCTGCCTCAGCCTCCCGAAGTGCTAGGATCCTGGGCATGACCTACGCCACAATAAAATTTATTTATTTATTTATTTATTTATTTATTTATTTAGAGATGGAGGTTCCCTCTTGTTGCCTTGCCCAGGCTAGTGCAATGGTGCTATTTTTGGCTCACTGTAGCCCTGCTTCCCTGGATTCAAGCGGTCTCCCTCCTTCAGCCTCCCGAGCAGCTGGGATTACAGGTGCCCCACCATGCCGGCTGATTTTTTGCATTTTTTAGTGAAAGCGGGGTTTCATCATGTTGGCCAGGCGGGCAGGTTTGGGCATCCTGACCTCAGGTGATCCACCATCTCAGCCTCCCGAGGGTGCTGCTGGGATTACAGGCCACTGCACCTGGCCAAAACTTATTTTCTTTGAAAGGGTGAACCAGGCTGGCGTGGTGGCTCAAGCCTGTAATCAACACTTTGGGAGGCCAGTAGTGAACATGAGGTCAGGAGGTGAGAGTGAAACCCCATCTCTACTAAAAATACAAAAAAAAGAATTAGCGGGCATGGTGGTGAGCCTGTAGTCCCAGCTACTTGGGAGGCTGAGGCAAGAGAATGGTAAACCGGAGGCGGGCTTGCAGTGAGCGAGATTAGCCACTGCACTCCAACCCTGGGCTGACAGAGGGAGACTCAAGTCTCAAAAGAAAAGAAAACAAAACAAAACAAAAAGGCAGATAGCAAGGCCAGCACAGTGGCTCCGCATGGCTGGTCCCGGTGCTTTTGGGAGGCCGAGGTAGAAGGATTGCTTGAGTTCAGGAGTTCAAGACCGGCCTGGGCAACATAGTGAAACTTTGTCAAAATCAAACAATGAGTTCGGAAGATCGCTTGAACCCAGGAGGTCGAGGCTGCAGTGAGCTGTGATTGCACCACTGCACTCCCACCAGGGAGGACAGAGTGAAACTCTGAAAAAAAAAAAGGGCAGCCTTAGAAAGTAAGGGAATTCTGACATATGCTACATTGTGGATGAACCTTGAGGACATTATGCTGAGTGATATAAGCCAGTGACAGAAAGACAAATGCTGAGTCATTCCACTCATGGGAGGTCCCTGGAGTGGTCACCTCCATAGAGACAGGAAGTAGAATGGTGGGGTGCCAGGGGCTGGGGGAGGGGTATTAGGAGTGAGTGCTTAAAGCCACAGTATTTCAGTTTTGCAAGATGAAAGAGTTCTGGGCTGGGTGAGGTGGCTCATGCCTGTAATCCCTGCACTTTGGGAGGCCAAGGCAGGTGGATCACTTGAGGTCAGGGGTTCGAGATCAGCCTAGGCAACAAAGTGAGACCCCCCCCCCATCTCTACGAAAAATACAAAATTTAGCCGAGTGTGGTGGTATACACCTGTGGTCCCTGCTTCTCAGGAGGCTGAGGTTCAAGGATCGCTTGAGCCTGGGAGGCAGAGGTTGCAGCAAGCAGAGACTGCGCCACTGCCCTCTAGCCTCGGTGACAGAGCAAGACTGTGTCTCCAAGAAAAAAAGAGTTCTGAAGATAGATGGTGACAATGTGAATGTACTTACTGCCACTGAACTGAACACTTAAAAATCATTAAGATAAATATGGTATTATGTGTATCATAATTCAAATAACTTTTTTTTTTTTTTTTTGGAGACAGAGGCTCGCTCTGTTGCTCAGGCTAGAGTGCAGTGACATGGTCTCAGCTCACTGCAACCTCCACCTCCAGGGTTCAAGCGATTCTCCTGCCTCAGTCTCCCGAGTAGCTGGGATTACAGGTGCGTGCCACCACACCCGGCTAATTTTTGTATTTGTAGTAGAGATGGGGTTTCACCACCTCGTACTTCTGGCCTCAAGTGATCCGCCTGCCTCGGCCTCCCAAAGTGCTGGGATTACAGGTGTAAACCACTGTACCTGGCCCTTTAAATAACTTTTTTAAATGGGGAAAAAATGGCAAACAGGCGCAAGTCAGTGGCGTGTCCTGGATTTCGTTGTCCTCCAACCCCTCAGGTTCCCAGAAGCTCCTGGTTGTAGCCTCCACTGTCTCCTGCCTTCACTGCCCCCAGCAAAAGGTCGGGGTCAGGGAACAAGTTAGAAGCCACATAGGCAGGCTGGGTGCGGTGGCTCATGCCTGTAATCCCAGCACTTTGGGAGGCCGAGACAGGCGGATCACCTGAGGTCGGGAGTTCAAGACCAGCCTGACCAATTTGATGAAACCCTGTCTCTACTAAAAATACAAAAATTAGTGGGGCGTGCTGGTGCGTGCCTGTAATCCCAGCTACTCAGGGAGCTGAGACAGGAGAATCGCTTGAACCCAGGAAGTGGAGGTTGCAGTGAGTTGAGATCGCACTATTACACTCTGCCTGGGAAACAAGAGTGAAACTCCGTCTCAAAAAAAAAAAAAAAAAGAAGCCACATGGGCACCAGCAAACATGGTGCCACCTCCTCTCATTCCCTGGCTGGGCAGGGATATTAACCCAGTTGAATGGCCTGAGAGGCAGGTGCCGTGATCCTGTCTCACCAGGACTGACAGTCACTCCCAGGGTCACACAGGCAGCCATGGTGGAAGCAGTGCTTGGGGTCCAGCCTGTCCAACCCCTGGATTCCCAGCGCTTCCTCTCTGGGGCCCCAAATCAGAGTTTGTTTGCTCCCCCCTATCAAGGGCTGAGGCTCCACTCCTGGAGCCGCAGAGAGAAGGGACTGGCCAACTTCAAGGTGGGGCAGAGTCTGAAACCTAGGCGGGACCCAGGAGCCAGCCCAGATTGCCAAGGTCCCCAGAAGGGAAGAAGAGAAGGGAAACCACCGAGGTGCAGACACATTCCTGAGACCTCAGCCCGCACCCGTCCCTGCAGGTTCCCGCTCCGGCCCGTTCTGTCCTCCACCCCCTGGCCTCCTGAGACTGACCTTGGGTCAAATTACTTTTTTAAAAAAAACTTTTTAGAGCAGTGTTAGGTTCACAATGAAATTTAGCAGAAGGTACAGAGTCCCCACGTAACCCGTCCCCACACATGAAAGCCTCCCCTACTATCTATGTCCTTTACCAAGAGTGGTGCCTTTGTTGTCATGGATAAAGCTGTGTGGACATAGGCAGTATGATGGCTAAGCCTAATCCAGCACTGGGAGGCGAGGCAGGCGGATCAGGTGGAGTCAGAACCATCCTGGCTAACTTTCACGGTGAAACCCGCCTCTACTAAAAATACAAAAAACTAACCCGGGCAAGGTGGCTGAGCCTGTAGTCCCAGCTACTCCGGGAGGCTGAGAATGGTAAACCGGGGAGGCTTGCAGTGAGCTGAGATCCGGTCACTGCACTCCAGCCTGGAAGCGACAAGCCGAGACTCAGATCTCAAAAAAGCTGTGTGGACATGGCTCTGTCTTCTGGAACCCGCATTTCCATGGGGGTTCACTTTTGGTGCTGTACCTTCTATGGGTTTGGACATATGTGTCGTGACATGTCCACCATTGACCATAGTGTCACACAGAGTCGTGTCACTGCCCTAAAAATCCTCCCACCTCCACCTATGGGTTCCTTCCTCCCATCTGCCCCCCTGGCAACCACTGATCTTTTCACTGTCTCTCTACTTTTGCCTTTTCCAGAGTGTTCTATAGTTGGAATCATGCAGTGTGCAGCCTTTCCAGGCTGGCTTCTTTCACTTAGTTAGATGCATTTGAGGTGCCTTTGTGTCTTTTATTTTTTGAGACAGAGTCTCGCTCTGTCACCCAGGCCAGAGTGCAGTGGCACGATCTCGGCTCACTGAAATCTCCGCCTCCTGGGTTCAAGCAATTCTTCTGCCTCAGCCTCTGGAGTAGCTGGGATTACAGGCGCCCGCCACCATGCCTGGCGAATTTTTGTATTTTCAGTAGAGACGGGGTTTCACCATGTTGGCCAGACTGGTCTCGAACTGACCTCAGGTGATCCTCCTGTCTCAGCCTCCCAAAGTGCTGGAATTACAGGCTTGAGCCACCATGCCTGGCCTGGCCCCTTCATGTCTTCACAGCTTCGTGGCTCATTTCCTTTTTTTTTTTTTTTTGGAGATGGAGTCTTGCTTTGTCACCCAGGCTGGAGTGCAGTGGTGCGATCTCTGCTCACTGCAAGCTCCACCTCTGGGTTCACCCGCCGATCTCTGCCTCAGCCTCCCGAGGAAGTAACTGGGACCACAGGTGCCCCGCCTGCGCCCGGCTAATTTTGTGTTTTAGTAGGAGATGGGGTTTCACCATGTTAGCCAGGATGGTCTCGATCTCCTGACCTCGTGATCCACCCGCCTCAGCCTCCCAAAGTGCTGGGATTACAGGCATGAGCCACCACGCCCGGCCTGCTCATTTCCTTTTCTATCCTGTTGTCTGGAGGTGACATGGTTTATCCGTTTGCCCGCTGAAGGAAATCTTGGTTGCATCTGAGTTTGGGAGCTGGTGAATAAGGCTGCATATATCTGTGTGCAGGTTTTTGTGTGGATCCAAGTTTTCAGTTCCCTTGGGCAAATACAAAGGAATGCAATTGCTAGATGGTATTCAGTTTGCTGCTTGGAGTAGTCAGCTTCATTCTCAGCAAGTGACGACATCAGGCAGGACGCACTGGTTCTATGTTGCAAAAGCCAGTGAGACAAACACCTCAGTAGCAACAGAATAAATGCTCATGGGGCCCCACTGGAAGCCCCTGTCCCAGCGCCCTCTGTCAGCATCACATGTGGTGTTGTGGAAACAGGAGGAAAAGAGAGACCTTGGGGTGTATACAGGAGGTTGAGTGCACTCAGACCCACCGGACTCAACATCTAAAAACTGGGCCTAGAGGCCAGGCGCAGTGGCTCACGCCTGTAATCCCAGCACTTTGGGAGGCCGAGACAGGCGGATCATGAGGTCGGGAGATCGAGACCAACCTGACTGACACAGTGAAACCCCGTCTCTACTGAAAATACAAAAAAAAAAAAAAAAATTAGCCGGGCGTGGTGGCGGGTGCCTGTAGTCCCTGCTACTTGAGAGGCTGAGGCAGGAGAATGGCGTGAACCCGGGAGGTGGAGCTTGCAGTGAGTCGAGATTGCGCCACCGCACTCCAGCCTGGGCGACAGAGCGAGACTCCGTCTCAAAATAAATAAATAAATAAAATAAAAACTGGGCCTAGAATAAAGACAGCACTTGACTTTTACACACACTTTAAAAACGGGGTGGGTTAGCTTCAAGCAGGCTTACAGTGGTGTGAAAGCAGGGATACAGAGGCAGGACAAAGACAGTTCATCAAATTGTAACAGGTTCATAACTCAGGATTACACATGACTCTTGCTATGCAACCCAGATGGCCATTATCTAGGTTTGCCCTAGTGCCTAGCATGGCTTATTCCACGGCCATCACTATGGCACCCAGGTGGCTATATCTCAGGCCTGCTCACATGGTTTATGACCTTCACTGCTTAGATAAAACAGAATACTTGAAGTCACTAGTTACAGAGAACAGGAATCTATAAACTCATACCCTAAAACAAAGGAAAATCTTTTTTCTTCTCCCTGTGTTGAGGGAGTGCTGGGAGAGGCTCCAGAGCACATTCCTTTGTGTCTTGGCTTCTTAGTATTATTAAGACTTTTCGGCCGGGCGCGGTGGCTCAAGCCTGTAATCCCAGCACTTTGGGAGGCCGAGACGGGCGGATCACGAGGTCAGGAGATCGAGACCATCCTGGCTAACACGGTGAAACCCCGTCTCTACTAAAAAAAATACAAAAAATTAGCCGGGCGAGGTGGCGGGCGCCTGTAGTCCCAGCTACTTGGGAGGCTGAGGCAGGAGAATGGCGTAAACCCGGGAGGCGGAGCTTGCAGTGAGCAGAGATCCGGCCACTGCACTCCAGCCTGGGTGACAGAGCGAGACTCCGTCTCAAAAAAAAAAAAAAAAAAAAAAAGACTTTTCCTGGGTCTGGGCTGTGCCCGTTGCTGCCTCTGGGACAAGTCAGCCTAATACAGGAAAGATGAATTCTCTTTTTAATTTTTTCTTTCTTTAATTTCCCCCCTCAGTAGGGGTTCCTGAGACCCTCAGCCACCTCCACATACTTGAAGGAGGTGGAAGGGGAGGTGCTGGACATCCAGCGGCTTTATTAATGCTGCTGTTCTATCTCTGGGTAATGAACGTGGCTCACAGCCACACACCTCTATGATCTCGCCTCTCGGTGGGTCAGGGGTCCGGCCTGGCAGGTTGGGTCCTTGGTTCAGGGTCAAATGAGGCAGAGATCAAGGTGTCAGCTGGGCTGTGTCCTTATCTGCTGCTCGGGGGCCTTTTCTGGGCTCAGGTGGACTTGGGCAGAATTTGGGTCCTGGTGGTAGTGGTGGCTCTGAGGTCCCACTTGGCTCTTGGAGGCCACTCTCTGTCCCTTGCCATGGGGTCCCCTCCCCAGCACAGTGGAGACATCTTCAGGGCCAGCGAAGGACCTCTCATCTCATATCACCTTGTCAAGGCCACGGGCCCTGCCTACTTGAGGGCAGTGGACCCCTCAGGGCGGGGCCACCTTGGAGATCTGCTCTTTGTTCGCTCTCCTGGTACAAGCACAGCCTTTTCCAGTCCCTGCAGCACTTCTGACCAAGGAAAGCCAGTCTGGGGGCCCAGAGAGGACCCTGGGCATCCCCAGCTGTGGGATCGAGGCAGAAGGAAACAGGGCAGCCTCCAGTCTGGCTTGTCACACTCCCCAGGAGCCCTGACCCTCTGGTGGGGGTGGGGGTGGGGGTCAGAACTGCCAGGGAAGCTCGGGTGTGCAGGGAGCACATGGGTCCTTGGGAGGCAGCTATGGCCCCTCGGGGAGGTTGGGGAGGACAGTCCCTGCAGAGGATGGAGGAGCCCATACTGAAGGGGAGGGGCTGGCCACTTCTGCCTTGGAACCCTCTAGGCATGTCAGCCAGGGGACATAGCAGAGCTGGGGGCTTCTGCTACCCGGAGGCAGGTGTGCGGCCTGGGACACAGACAGGGGGCAGGAGATGAGGAGAAAATGATGGTGAAAGCCAGGAGGTGGGTGGGCCCCATGGAGTATGGAGGGTGGTCGTGTGGGGCGGGTGGGCAGGCGCAGGCCTGGATGGACAGGTTGGGCATGGGAAGCTTAGAGCAAACACCATGATCTTTAAATTGGGTTCTGCATGAGAGACACTCGGGCGAAGGAGATGCTTCTAATTCCCACCAAATGTGCATATGGAGTTGGGAAAGAATATTCTAGAAGACACTCCCATGTCGTGGCGGTGCAGGTGCAGGGTGTGAGATGATCTTGGTTCGAGGTGGGCTTTGACTCCCCTGGGCCCGGGTGGGCACACCCAGCCACCCCTTGCTCCCGTGGGTCCCGCCCACTGACCTGCTGGCAGGAAGTCGGCAAGGCTCTCGCAGGAAGAGACCAACATACCCTCATGGCTTGATGTCAATATTCAATTTTTAACTTTAATGTGCAAATAAATAGAAAAGGAAAACTACATTCAAAACAGCTGCAAAGGAAGGACAAGCCCCAGAACAGAAATTCCTCAAGAACGGAAAAGAGGCGCTCCCTAGAAGCATGCGGGGATGGGAATACCGAAAGGAGGGGCTCGGCGGGGTCTCCGGCTGCACCCAGGGCCCACGTGGCTCTGCCCGAGACGACCGTGGGCCTGGTGCAGGAATCCTGATGGCAAGTTCCCTTCTTAGAAAACCGGGACGCGTACAAAGTGCCTGCGTGACACTTGGGGAGCGGGGGCGGGGATCCCAGGAGGACGGGTCGGCCTCGGAATCGCCCAGCCTGGAGTCAAAGGCGTCCGGAGCCTCCAGGTTCCACAGGGAACTTCTAGAAACGCATCTCCACTTCCTGGAAACTTGAGTCCAGCTGTTGCAGGACGGTGAGGGTGGTGGTTATTCTGGGCCCACTGGTGCACAGGGGCCAGGGCCAGGGGCTCTCACAGTGGGGGGAGAGAGGCCTGGAGAACCGATCCCCAGCCCCAGTCACTTGGGATTCTTGGCACTGAAAGCCTTGGATGCCTTCATGGGACAGTTGCCTCAGCCCCTCACGAAAGGATAACAGCGATCCCTGGAGTGGCCATGTGGGTCCCGGGGTAGGCAGACGGATGGGGCTCCGTGGGTGGTGGGTGGGACTGTCAGGGCAGCTCTTGGAGTTCCACAAAGGGAGATCTCAGCCCCAGGGAGCTGCGGGACTTGGCTGCTGCAGAAATAACCACTAAGAGCGAAAAGAATAAATATCTGTGCGTGTACACATACACCTAGGGCACCCACGGCATGAACTCGACTGGGCCCGCCGCCCCACAACGGGGTGGTGCCAGCTCTGCGGGAACACTTCTGTGGGAACGCTGGCTGGGGTCCCTCCCCTTGTGGCCCCAGAGTCCAGCTGCTGGAGTTGGGGTTGGGTGTCTCTTATCCAGAGCGGGGTCTCCCGAGGCACTGCCCACCTACTTCAGGTCTTGACTTCAAAGTGGGATCCCAAAGGTTTGGCTAAAGGGTTCTTCTCACTTCCAAAGTGACTGAGGGCCTGAACACCAGCTGGGCAGAGCTGATGCCCAAACCCTCAGGTGACATTTCTGGCAGCTCTGAGAATATTCTGGAAGGACTCACTTTTCAAGTAAGCCTACCCAGGGCTCAACTCCTTCCTTGTCAGGGTCTCTTGGACATGGACCCCCTCCAAAGTGCAGGCCTCAAGAGGGCTGTCACCTGTGACTTTTCCAAGACACGGTAAGAACATAGGGCAGGGGCCACCCGCCTGCCAGGGATTTGGCACATGTGACGGACAGGGACGCAAACGTGATTGCTTGCTCCTCGGCCAGCACGTCCACCCGCCCCTGTGGTGGGGCTGAGCCCCAGGGCTCGGGTGCAGGTAGCTCAGGTTTGGCACACGGCAGGCCCACAGGAGACCGGGAGCGGCGTCCTGCCCTGGAGTGCGCTGTCCGGCAGCAGAGGGGCTGGGAGATGCCTCTCAGGTCGTTCGAGAAAACGGCCCCAACGCAACCAAGGCCGAGGGCACGTCAGGGCGAGGCCGGGCGGCGGCTGTACTGCACGCGGTAGCGGGTCACGGGCAGGCCGTGCACGTGCACCGTCTCACACAGCGTCTTGCAGGGTACCATGTCCTCATCCTCTTCACCCATCAGCCAGTCCTGCACCAGGCTGGCCGCCTCCACTGTCACGTTGTCCTCCAGCCAGCGGCTGTGCCACTCCTCAAAGTGCTGGTGGTGGCGGAGCAGGACCAGGGGCTGCACCTGTTGGAGAGGCCGGTGTCAGGGCGGCTGAGGGTTGGACCCCCAGGGCCCCAGAACTTGGGGTGAGGAGGGGGGTGTAGGGGCAGCCCAGGCCTCCCCTGGCACCTGCTTGGCCCGGCAGAGGGTTCCGCGACGGTACATGTAGTCCTCGGAGTTCACGATGAACACCATCTTGTGGGTGCTGAGCTTGAAGCGGCAGTCCACGTCACAGGCACTCTCCACGCCCACCAGCCGCTTCCAGGAGCTCCTGGCCTCGCCGCGCAGGGCCCGCGCCTGCTCGCTCTGCCACCGGCGGCGGAACTTCTTGAGGTTCCTGGGGGTGAGAGGAGGTGGAATGGACTCTGGCTCACTCTCGGCATCGTGAGAGGATTTGCAGGCTGGGAAGCCCCTAGGCCTGGGACCATCAGATGTGCTACCTCCCAGGGGTCCACAGAAAAGCAAATGGAAACAACAAGAAACGCCCCCAGATCTGAACACCACCAGCGGCCCCCACTGGTCCCAGAGGCGCCATCCTAGCCCAACCTGAGTTGGTCCAGGGTCCTGCCACAGCCACCTGCCTCTGGCCTGGCCCCACCAGCTCTGGCAGTGTCTCCCTCCAGGCCGGGCATTCGCTCTTCCACCCACTGTCACATTGTAAGGTTGGCCCCTCCCCTCGTACCCCTCACCGTCCTGGGGTTACTAATCCCTCCTCTGCAAACCACAAGCCTCAAAAGGGCAGGGCCCACCTCAGCACACAGCAGGTGCCTACTAAGTGTTCCCAGCCAGAGAATGTGCCATGGTCCAGCCCCCGTCAGGACAAAGGGGACACTCCCTGGGCCCACAGGAAGGAACGGAGCATGCATCTCAGGGCCTCTCACCTCTGCAGGAACACGGGTTTCAGGAGGAAGCCCTCGGTGGGTGAGCTGGATGCGCCCTCGGTGCCCACATACTGCTCCACGTACCGAGCCAGGTGCTGGAGACGGGGAGAGACACAGCCCGTGACGCCCCACAGCAGGGCCATGGCCACTCTCACTCTAGGCCCTGAGTTCAGGAGCTCACAGGGCTTCTGTGCCTCCTATTCCCAGAGCATGAGGAGCACCGCTGCGGAGGACTCCGATCCCTAACAGAGACCCTCCCGGACTATAGCTCTCAACAGAGGACCCAGCGACAGCGGGACTCGCACAAACAGGCCACAGTGAGGGGTGCCAGAAGCCCCCAGAAGCTGGAAGAGCAGGAAGGATCTGACCCAGAACCTTTGGCAGGAGCACGGCCTGGCCCACACTGTGGCTGTGGACTGCTGACCCCCAAGACGTTGAGGGAAGAGACTTCTGTTGTTTGAAGTCACGTGGTTTGTGGTCACTGCGGTGGCAGCCCCAGGAAATGAATGGAGTTGGCCAGCTGAGTAATGTGCACACACACTGGACCCGCCGGCAGGTGCCGGGAGCTGCAGGCCCCAGTGACCACCCTGGGGGCACACACGGGTCAATGTCTCACTGTCACCAGGATGCAGGAGGTGAGCAGGAAACATCTGTCCCCACAAAAATTGTGACTGGGAGCTGGGGCCAGGTGGCTCCTCTGCTGGGCATTAGGATCAGGATGCAGCCCTGACACGGAAGGTGCAGAGGTCAGCCACGGGGATGCCCTGCGTGGGAGTCGGGGGCCAGGGAGAGGTGGCCTGGCTCCCCTCCTGCCCTGGGACGCACCTGCTGGCTCAGGAGGAGCGGTCTGCTCTTTGGAGAGGGGGCACAGAAGACAGCCTGGTGGGGGAGCAGGGAGGGAGGCAACCCCACCCACCAGGCCTCAAGGAGAGCCTGCCGCCTGCAGAGGGAGGATCTCTGGATGCTGCGTAGCCTGCGCTTGGCTGGTGGGAGCCCCATGCTGCTGCCCTCAGGCGCTCCCTGGTGTGCGTGGCACGGACTGGGGCCAGGGCCTCACCTGGACCTCCACAGGGTCCTCCGTCTGGGCCTCCTCAGTGTCCAGGAGCTCGATGGTCATGATCACCTGCCCTTTGCGCTGCAGGAACATCACCTGAGGAGCAGGGACGCCGACAACCTCAACTGCTGGGACAGCCCAGCCGGTACAGCACAGGCTCACAAGGCCACCCGCCACCCACCTTTGCCACCCTTCCAAAGCCCTGACGCTTCCTGTAGGTCAATGGTACCTCCCGGGCTCTGCAGCAGGGCCGACGTCCCAGCCACTGAAACAGGGTCCACCCAGGACCGAGTCCAGAGCTGAGTGAGTGGCTGGGCCTCCCGGCTTGTTCCCAGCCCCAGGCCTCCTCTCACCTTGAAGCAGTTCTCGTCGGCCATGCAGCGCTCGGCCTTCCACTGGTAGCTGGTCTCCCTGGCGGCGCGGACACAGCGGGAGGACAGGTTCCCACCGGCGGCGCCCCGCTTCTTCTCATTCAGGTAGAGCTCTACCACCTTCAGGCAGACGTCGTCGCTCACGAGGTGGTGCAACTGGCAGGAGGAAAGCAGGTGGTGCGGCCACTCTGCCTCCTGCAGGAGCCCCCATCTCACCCACGGAGGAAGTTGGCAAAGGCCAGAAACAAGTCAGGATGGAGACTGCAAGGCACAGGGATGAAGACCAGGATCCTGACAGGCTGTGTGCAGGCCAAGGCAGACCAGATCAAAACCATACCAGACCAGACCAAACCAGACCAAGCCAGACCAGACCAAACCAAAACAGACCAGACCAGATCAAACCAGACCAAATCAGACCAAACCAGACCAGACCAGATCAGACCAGACCAGATCAGATTAGACCAGACCAGACCAGACCAGACCAAACCAGACCAAACCAAAACCAACCAAACCAGA